>NC_134646.1:5464545-5767575 GCF_030463565.1 Pelecanus crispus
GCCAGAGTGTGCATTTTTTGGTGACCAAGTGAAGACTAAAAGATTTGGGGCTCCTGAGTCTACAGATTAGAGGTCTGAGCGGTTATAAAAAACTTGAAATTATAAAAGATTGGTTGGGAGAGGAGAGGTTTAAAACTTTCTTTTTAATCATAAAAGATAGAAAAATAATCAATGGGCTTAAAAAACCTAGCCAAGAACATTTAGATTGATAATTTATTTCTAATACTAAGAACGGCACTAAGAATGGCACTAATACTAAGAAGGCACTGGAACAGATAGGTGTGAAGTTATCAAGATTTCACACTTTCCCTGTTCAAACAGCTGCCAGGAATGAGCTATGTACAGTGTTCTTGCTTTGGAGCAGATGAAATAAAAGTCCTTCCCAGCATTATTTGCTATGGGTTCTATGAAATGGAAGCAGACACTGGTGCTGCAGGTCCTGCAGATGCTTTTACTGGCTGCTTTCCGGATCAAGGGCCTGCTTAGCTGTGTGTTCACTCCCTAAAATGTAGGGCATGTGACTTAGCTTAGGTGGAACAAACATTTTTCTCCCTGCTAAAAGAACAGGCAGATTCTTTTATAACAGGCAAGTAGGCAGCAAATCTTTAGTTGTTACGCATGCATTTCTGTTTGGTGCTCCTCACTGGAATGCTGAAATGCAAGGCAAATTCTGCTTCAGATACTGAAGTCAATCTATTAAATCAATTAATGTATATGGGATTTTAAGTATCAGCAGCTATTCTAGGGAAACAAGGTAACTGCATTCTTTTTTGTTACATTATTTTTATCAGAAAAAAAGGTTGAGGATTCCCCATCCTATTCCCTCTACCCCCCTTAAAGCCTGGTCTTTATTTCTCCTAAGATCCCTTCCTTGCTCAAATTTCACCATTTTCATTTCTAAGCATAGTTTCACAAGGTCATTTCCGAAACCATACACAACTCCACAGCATATAGTGTACATATTAACTTCATGCTTGATTCCATATAGGCTTTATTTAAGCTTTCTGTCTAAAACTTAAAAATCTGATTTAGAGTGAAATTGGAAATAAACTTTCAGAACTACCTAATTTATATCAGAGACTGGTTGGTAATCTTAAGAAATGTGCTTGATGCACTATTTAGGGAAGTTTAAAAGGCTGTTTGAATCACTGCTTTAAAAAATGCCATAAGCTTAACAATAAAATAAATGGGCTGTGAAAGGTTCGCTAAGTTTAACAGAACTGCTCAGTAGAAAATGAAGGAGACTTAAACATAAGAATTGGTTTCTTCTGTCATGACAACATTTCTTATTTATAATTTATACCAAAAAAATCTTATCCTTTTTTTTTCAAATCCTAATACCTGCTCAGTACATTAACATTTCTTAGGAGCCTCTAAAAAACTCTATAGTTTTTTTCCGCTCTCACACTCATTCCACCATCCTGGGATCAAAAGTACTCCTGATACACTCTGTTGCTTTGTTAAAATAGAAGGGGAGGGAAAGGGGGAATAATCTCTATGCCAAAGGATTACAAAAAGTTAAAAATTGCTTAAAAGTAAATTCTGCATCTGTTGTCATTCAAAATTTTCCCATTGTGTTTGTGTCTTCAGAGTAGCTGTTTAGCCCTCTGCATTTTCCTACACAGTTTCATTTGAGTATATGAGTCTCTTTTCATTAAAAAATATTGTCTGAATTACACATCTGAAATTCTGATTTCTAAAATCTACTGTCAGTTATTTCTATTTGAGTAGCTTACCGCTGCAGTACAGAGGCACTCACTCGTCTCCTACGGTTAACCCAGTCCCTTCGTGTTTCAGGCAGATTGCGGAGGTTCAGAGGTGTAAGCAGAGATTGCACGCGGCTCTTCCAGAAGGAGGGTCTGTTCTTTCCTCTGGGAGGAACGTGCTGAAACACTTGGAGCAGGCTACTTGCATGATAGATCTTCACAAGTATCAGATGTAGGCTCGATTTCCTTGTTTAGACAAACATCCCATTGGTTTTCATGGGAGGAACGGTAGAAAGATGAGTATACTGAGACTGCACACCCCCCATTCTCTCGTTTTCAACTAGATTGTTTCTTCAAAACTTCACTCTCTACTGTCCAGTGTGAGCAAGTGTAACTTATCCAGAAAATATTACCATAACAAGTTCTTCCACTGAGATTCTTTTTTCTATGTGTGCTTGCACTGTATGTCATCTGGTCACCGAGGCATTTTATTGATCCTCTCAAGTGGAAAGAGTGGGAACAATAAGCACCAGCAGAATTGCACACCACTTCAGTAGTCATCTCAGATTTGTAGGGGAAATGTTCCTAGGAATGATCCCACGGATATGCTACTGTGTGTCTACTGCATGAAGAGAACTACTAAGTAAGCATCTAATATCAAATGCACAGTAGCTTCATTGTACATGCTGAACATGGTAATATAGCTTTTGATTTCTGCTGTTTGAATCACATGACTACTTTGCCATCTTTGCAGAGTGCATGACCTCTGATTCTGTGTCTAATTAACTTTAGCTGTTAAATGGATTAATGACATTTCTCTCCTAAATCAGATTGCTGCCACATTTTCCTATTTTTAATTGAAATAATTCAGGACACTACAGTAATAAAAGGTTAGTCTGCATGCTGAATATATGGAGATACGTAACAAACTGCTTTAATACAAGTTAAGGTGTTCATTTTTGAGGTAAAAAATGATAGGTTGCCTTTGGATGCAGTTGTTTCGTACTGACAGCCAGTTGGAAGTAGTACAGGTAGCATGCAGGAGTCTTACGAAACTAGTTCTTGACCTGTATGCTAATTAGAAGTTTACCACAAACTTTAGGAAAAACAGCGTTTTCACTGTTTTGTATGCTTCTGGAGCAATGTCTTATGAAGATCATATGTTTTCTTGATTATTACTGTTCTGTATACTTCAATATTAATGTCAGTATCTTTCTTGGAAACATTCTAATGTGTGGAATGTACTTTTCCAGATTGCATCTCTAACAAAATAATTTTTGAGTCGGTACTTCGATTAAGCAGCTCATGAACTGTTTATTCTTTGATACGTGCTTGTGCTCTGTGCCTTGATGCAGAGGCTCCCTAAATAAGTGAATTGCTCAAATGTAAGCGGAAGAAAATAGAAATCATAGGTGAGATTTTCAGCCGTGTCCTGTTAATTTAATGACAGTTGGCAAGGTATTAGAGGAATAATGATCTCTGTGTTAATGGTATAATAGAAATAGAAAATCTTCTGTTCCAGGAGAGTGGAGATTCCCAGATGCAGACACTGATGTCTGCCCTTTATTGATCATTTTACTTCTGTCTTCAGGAATAGGTTGTGTGTTTCCATACTAACAAATAGAAATACTAATTATTCATATGAGCATTTGTCTACTGCAACTGGAGTGTAGTGCTTCATTCACATGCATACTTGAATGCTAATCTCAATGCCTGAATCTGCTGTAGGATATGAAATCAGAACTTACAGAAAATATAAGCTGTCTTTTAGCAAATTAATGTATTATGTAAAACTTCCCATTCCCTGAATTAACATGCTTAAAGCATTGTGGGCTGAGGCTGTTTTGAGGTTGGAAAGCGTTAAACATCTGCAGCTGGCAATAGTTCACTTGCCCTAAGGTTGAGAATGGAAAATTACTGGCTGGATGTGTTTATTCTAGTCAGGAAACTGCTAATTACCTCTTAATTGCCAACAGGAGATCATTTGCTCCAGGATAAGTGAATAAGCATTTGTGACCAGTAATAATCGGGTTTCACTTCCTTGTCTAAATGAATGCAAAGCAATTCCCACTTCAAGGTGCTACTTGAAAGTTCAAAAGAAGCTGACCTGGCTACTTTGGATAACGTCACTCTTCAGTATTTTTTGTGGTTGCCAGGGCATTGCCATTATACTATCGCTTCATCATATGGATCATATTCATTAATGCAGACCTGAATCTAAATAAATATGGAACTCAGCTTTGACTCCTTTGGGGGAAGTCAAGGTTTCATACTGTAAAAGAACATTTGTTGTTTTCTTGTGACTTATTTGTAGCTCATACTGATCTGACAATGTTTTCCTACCAAAACAGTCAATCTCCATTTATTTCAGAACTGGAAAGAATAAATAAGGGATATGAAAGGAGACTACTAAATATGGACTTGTAAAAGCTCTATCTGAATTGAGATTTCTTTTTTATAGTCTCCCTTTCCCATTTTCCATCATAAGGAAGCATTACACTCATGTGGCCAAAAGGGACCAAGGCGTATACAGAGCCAAGAATTAGCCCAATTAAAGTCTTCACTATCTAATCAAAATCCAACAGCAAAATATTACTAGTTCAATTACAATGATATTAACACTCACAATCCAAATTAATATCAGAAAGCCTCATTAATAATAGCCTTGAGATAGTTCTTGAGATCCTGCCCTGTCAGGCCAGTACAGAGCCTGGCGTCTTCTTCTAGTACACGTAGAAGTTTTATTAGCTTAAGAAAAGCTATGGAGGAAAGGCTGAGATACTGCATTTGGTCTTAGGTTTCTTTCTGCTGACACACAAATGAATCTGCTATAATACATATGGGAATCTTTGCGTTGGTTTGTTTGGATCATGAGAAACTGGGAGATCAAAACATTGCCTTAATTACAATCTCTCTCTAATCCTTGTAATTTTAAAATGAAAATGATAGTTTTATTTTGCATAATGGTATGCAGCAAAATCTGTGTTTGAACAATAGCTACAGCTAAATGCCTTAATGTTTCCCCAGATAACCAGTTTCAGCTATGGTGTTTTACTCTCTCTTCCACATCTGTATTTATATGCACATTCTCAATGGGTACACAGTGCTCATACTGTAAAAAGAGTTAAACTACTCTTTTTTTTTTAAAGAATACTAGAATTGAATGAAGATAAAAAGGGGTATGTATGAAATGCAGTTTGGTTTTGAATATTATCAGTAATGTCTCTATGCACCTAAGACATGTATCTCTACTATTGAAGACTTGGCTTCAAAAAAAGTTAAAAACGCATCATAGCCTTATGTCCTCTGTGTGTGTGCAGTGGGTGATGGTGAATGCGCACTGTTGAAGCAGCTTGAATTCCTTCAACTACATTAAATCTTCGGTGAGTAGGAATTTGGTTCACTTTGCACCATAAATTTTTTCTGCCCCTTACCAAAAACTTAGAAGAAAAAATCCCCACCAGTATTGATAGGGCTTTGTAGCTTATATCAGGTCAAGGTTCAGTGAGTTGATACGAGTTGATCTAGTTGAGGAGAGTCATTCAGTTATATTTTTGCCTTTTTGATACGTATTACCTTTATTATAAGGTTAACAGAAGGGTGGCAGGTCCCAGTATCAGGTGAATGTTCAATTGAACCTCAAAAAGAGGAATGAAATAGAAGAAACCAATTGAGAGACTGAAATTTTTTACAAGGTTTAGATAATGTATTTCTTTAGTGACAGTGAATTAGAGATTTTAAAGCTCAAACTAGCTGTCCAATCATCATCATAATTTAGACTGTATTTTAGCACGTTTTTGATCAGAATACTAATATTTTTCTTTTCACAAATGTATTTCAGTTAAACCAACCATTTGGATATGTAGATATGATTCAAAATAGTAGGTTTTTCAATTTCCCAGTTCACATTAAAATATGACATAGTGTTGCCTCGTAAGTCCTCTGTCAATTTTACTTTCATGTCCAATTTTCATGTCTCTTGAATTTGTAGCATTAGTTTTTTGTAAAAAAGGCAGAAGATGTTTTTTTCTTAAGAAGCTAAAGAACCCCTTGCTCACTGTTAAAAAATTTCTGTTGTCATAATTTACTTACTGCATCAGACAATGAAAGAGTGTGATGACAGTCTTGTAATTTAGTTTTAGTTATGTGTCCAGTTCATATTCACACATGGTTTCTCGCTCCCCCTCTCGCATCTGGCTGCCTTGACAAACAAGTGAGGGTTGTTTTCCTTGTGATGTAACTTGTGTAAAAAGTAAGACCATATACTTGCTTGTGAGTGTTTGTATAAGGCCTCAAGAAGCTGTAGGAAGTAGGAGGCTAAAATCTGATTAGTGTTAGAACAACAAAGGCAATGTATCTCCAGATAAGCACTATTTGGAGTTTTGTTTATATACCTTGCAATATCTGTATATGAAAATCGGTGAGCTGTCAAATCCTTATGCTTGATGGTTTTAAGTATAGTTATTACATTGCCAGTAATGTGCTTCCATCCATAGCTGTAAAGCTATTTCATAATGACTGGTGATTTCAGGATTGTTTTGTATACACTGGAGCTTGCAAATGAAAATTACAGAATTTTCATTACTTTCCCCTGAAGGAGTTTGCTGGGCTTCTTTTCACAAGTCTGAAGTTGTCTTCATGTATGACATGTATGAATCAGGGACTTGTCCTAAGCAAAAAAAAATTCAAGGCATCTGACAGAATTCTGTTGCACCATCATAGAGCCAGCATGTCAGCCTAAACACAAAATTCTGTGCTTTGGAAATATCTTCTATGAAAACATAAGAAGAAATAAAAACTTTGTAAAAGAATATTCAAGACCATTTTCTAAGCTGCCAGATTGTGTTCTGGCATTGTGATCTAATAGTTTGCTTTAACTGTGGGATCCTTCTTGTCAAAATTGTTGTGCCGTTAGTTCATGAGCTGCTGTGGAGCAGCAAATTTCTGATTACAAACCTTTTTTTTTCCGAACTTACTGCTGAAGTTTTTCTAACTTAGTGCTGAATACCTGATTTATTATTACTTAATAATGTAAGTTAGCATGACCTCTAGGATTTATGAGAATCTCAGACAAGTATTAGTTCTGATGTCATTTAAATTTTATTCACGTTATCTGCCCCTTACTCATGCTGTAAGTATGCACAAAATCCAGATTTTCTGCAGACAAAATTCTTCCATTGGTCAAAACCTCCACCAAACACTTTATTCATTGTTAAAACCAGACGGCAGCGGAACAGAAGAAGGGAGAAGGCTTCAAAAGGTTTTTGTAGTTAACTTGGGTCTTATTTCTAGTAGGCATCAGTCTGTTCCCTGCAGCATTTGTGTAGCAGGGTTGAAGGAGTAGAAGTTTGTTGGAATAGAATGGAATCCAGTAGACAATCTTCAAATACTAATAAATTAATAAAGACAAGCTTCCAGTAATGTGAATATTGCCACAAGTTAAAATCTGCTTTTACAAATTCAGTTTGTGACCGCATAGTGCTGCGTCATCATGAGACAGCGCATTGGCATGTAGGCACTGGCTTTGGATCTGAAGAGTAGCTGTATTAGCATGCTCTGCTCAGCAGGGTGAGGTATTTTGGGTGCAATTCCATGGCGAGGTCTGAAGCGAAGTCAAAAAGTGTCACGATCTTATGCAGAGTAGAGTTAACCCTCAACAGCCCCAAGAGCAGATAAATTTGCTGTCCTGATTTTAACTGAAACATGACAAAACTGAGTCTAGTTCATGCAGGCAAAAGGACTAAACCAGTTGCATATTCTAATGCCAAAAGCATGTACAAAGGGCTGAAAGTTAGTTATTCTTTAATTCATTTTCACGCAGTACATCTTATTTTTTGAACATTACAATATGACATTAAGATAATATAAACGTGCCTGTTCAAAAGCTGTTGAGAAAAATGACTTGTCAGCTATGATATATTTTACTTCGCTTTCATAACTTGTATTTTAAAACAATAATAGCTATGCATAATATATGCACACCAGATGGCAATTTGGAAATATATGCATGAGCTGAGAATATATGTAATACTTTGCTCACAGCACACCTCGAATTCAAGGAGCATTTCAAAGAACATACTGATTTTTTTCTTCCCTTATAATGAAACACATTTTTTTGATAAAGGTGTTTTCTGTTAAGATTAATAAACTAGCATTGGAGCAACATGTCTCTCAAACAATGTGATGCTCTGGTTTGTTCTCTTTCAACTACTATATTAAAGCATTAATATTAAAAGCTTAAATTGCTTGTGATTTGGAGTGGTTATGAAAAAAATCAGATAAAATGTCTGAAATAACTGTAAGAGCATAAATACTTTATATTTTTATCAGTAATGTCCTTGCATTATAAGACAAGCAAAAGATCCCTCCTTTGCATTTAAACTTTAAATTACTCTCTAAAAATTTCTAAAAAATGATATTTTTAGATTAGCAAAAGGGGATTGCATATTTATAAAGCAACACTTGCTTACATTTCCTGAAAAGATGCTCCTAAAAGATCTAAAGGCAATACAATTGCCATGCCAGATTCAACAAAAGAGTTTGATGTTCTGCAGTAGAACTATCTTGAAACTTCCTCACTCTTCGTTTTTTCTATATACATGTCTTAAATGAAAAATGTGTAAGACCCTATAAGCTAGTGATTTGGTTTTTAATACAAGGTGTAGAGCATCTTCATTGTTCAAATCCGAAGATATTTATAATGCTTCATTGTCTGCTGTCTCTCACAATGTCAGTTGTTTGTATTGGGCTATGTAAATGATCAAGCTTGAAAATGCAAGGTTTGATTTGGTTTTTCAGGTATATTGTACCCATTTAAAAATTCCAACTACAGTTGGGAACAGGGCAGTTCTGTGTCATGGCATGTCTTGTGCAGAATTTGGCAACTGAAAATCCTCCCTTCCTCCCATCCACCCCTAATTTGAGCAGGTAGCTCATAAACCTCAAGAGCATCACGCCAGAGAAAACACCGGACAAAGGGAGCGGCCATATAACGCCACGCAACAGCATAGCAGCCGTCTGTCACCTGTTCTCCCTGTTTGGGGGATTACTTTTTCCTCTCCATTTGTCAGAATTGCTATTCTGTCATATACTTGACCCGGACAAATACCTCCTCTGGCACGTTATGGAAGATAGTGGTGTGGCGTTTTTACCTTCTTCAAAAGCAAAATAAGCGGTGTACTGAGCAGTTGTGTTTACTCCTGAGGCCCGTGTAGTGGCAAGTTGTCATTTGAAGCTCTCTTCTTGTTGTAGTACAGTGAGAATGACACCTTGCATTTAAACACTTATGGTAAGGGAGACTATAGAGCTACTTCGGAAAGAAGTAGCAGAAGGAGCATCTTTCTGGTGAGGACTGCCCTTTGTCTTAGGCATTTTCTCGGAAATATCTTTGGGCACGCCTTGCTAAGTAGCTCATGTGAGGAAGAGCCACTTACCTGCTGATCTCAGTTCTGTAATCAGCTACCTTGTAAAAATCATCTGTTTTGCTACAACAAAGTCTGTTAGACTGTTGGTTATCCAAGGTAGTGGTTATCCCAATTAAAAGAAGTAATTAAGATTTATTATTGTTTATGGATACCAAAATCCTCTTGAGGTTAATTGAGACCTAAATCGTCAAAATTACTTAGAGTCTGCATGCCAATGTATAATCCTACAACAGTAGTGACCCCATCTGCAGTATATAATTCAGCTGTATGGAAGCTGTACGAGGGAGAAGCTGTTCCCATTCACTAAGGCAATTTCTTTTGCAGCATATGGTATGAAGCGTAGTTTTGCGCCTATATATAGCGATTGGATTATGATATATGTATGTCTTGTGTGAAACACATTTGTAATTAACTGAAACTATCTTAATGAATAAAGCAAACCCATCTACTATTAGTCTTTTTCTACTGGTGAAATTTTCTTCATTACATTCCAGCCCCTACATTCAAACTCTATTTCAATAAAGGACAAGACAACCCTGTAAAAGAAATAGAAGTAAATTACTGGGTTTTTTTTCTCTAAAGTATATCTGCTGCCATCTGTTGACTTCTGAAGTACTTTCTAGTCTTAAATAAAATACAGATTATCAGATGTTATACATACAATTGAACCTCTTAACAGCACTTTAAGATATTGCCAATTAGCCACTTGAAACTGAGCCTTATGTTTCCATTTTGTAATAAAAAAGACACACAGAAAAGGCTAGAATCTGAAAATTCACAACTACTTCGCATAGCAGGGTACAAAATAATTTGTGTAGCTATTGAGGAAAAGACTTGTAGTAAAATCAGTTTGAAAAGGCTAAGGCTGCAGATAGCCTTCGCAGGGAGATACTGAGTATTTAGCTGTAAGATGGATGGAATAATAGTGCATGGCAATGTGGGGTCGAAATTTGCAGCTGGGTTTACTTTGATTTTGGGAAGAGTGGTGGGTTTGTGCTTGCTTATGTAAACATACAGGATTCACTTGCAAATTCAAATGAGAAAAAACTACTTTGTGAGAGTGTAGAACACTACAACAAAGCGACTCTGTGGCTATTCTGCATAAATTCTGTTCCTATGTTGTGCTGCATGCAGAACTTACGGTTTTTTATGGACTCCTTCCAGTTTTTCTCTCTCAGTACTGTATTTAGAAATCCCTAAGTCTTATTAAGGGAAAGAGGCATTTTTTTCCCTCCTGTTTACAGCAGCATCCAAAAGTGGAAGTTATTGGCATGTATATAGAATTTTTAAGATGTCCTGTGTGTTGCAATTAATTTGAAATGGAGTTAATATAATGTAGTTTGGTTTAAAATTTGGTTTTTGAGGACAATCCCCTATACATTTTTAAGTAATGCAATCATGGCATGCTGTGCAGTATCTATGGGCATTAAGCTATATTTTGTATTATTTTTTCATAAGTTGTATTATACTCGTCTCTGATAAGCTTCTTCATCCAACAAACAATGATGCTTTCTCTCTATCCTTTTCCTAATCAGTTTGTAAGAAGAAATATATGCCTTAGTGTAATGAAATTCTGCACTGTAAGTGCATTTTTCTTCTCTGAAATGTGTTTTTTTGTTCTGATTTCTTCTGTTTTGAGCATCTTCAGGAGAATGCTTTGATCCTTGCTCCTGATACAGGAACTGAAACATTACTGTAGCGGGGGGAATTGCAAAAGGAAGTGTCTAAAATGCAGTAATCATTCTTTAATGCATTTTGCTATAATGAATGAATCATAGGAGTCTAAGCAGCATCAGTCACTGCACCTATTTGGTACCCTCTGAAGAGTGATGAAAATTCTTAGCTCTCTGAAGATTGAGAAAAGCTGAACATAGCCTAACACTATTGGTATTTTACTCCAAAAGTATTAAGGACCCTAACAAAATGCAAGTACTACATAGAGTCCTTGGCACTGTCGTAGGTTTACCATTTCTCTGTTCCACAATAAACTGCATCTTTGACCAAACCAAGCCTACTAATGTCTAGAATAAGCGTGTCCTGGAATAGCATTCTAAACCAGGTCGTATTGTTCCATGGGATAACACCGTTCACTTCTGTCTGTGGCTTAGGCTGTGTCCAAACTCATTCTCATTTGTGACTTAAAGCAGGTTTTGAATGGTATGCTCCCTAGTTATTGGCAATGTGTATGAGTATTTACAATGCTAAAAGAAAAAAAGTCACTTTTATAGCTTTAAAGCTCTGTTCACGTGGCAGACTATATATTTTCTAGGTGTCAGTCTGATCAGTTGGATTTATTTTGATCCAACGTATATTTGTTGTCATGTTTTATGGAGAAGTAAATAGTATGTTTAAAGCAAATGCATGTTTCTTTATCTGTCAGTTGCTTTGGCTTAGATTAATCCGAGCTTGTTACAAGAATCACAAATGTCATATGTAGTCTTAGTGCATAACATCTCCTGAGAAGTGATGCCTGCTTTCCCCAGGAGGAACTGATCCCAGTTGGCCTTAACGTTTCTGCCAGGAAATGACAGTTGTGAACCTTCTGCCGGTGGCTCTAGAGATACCCACCAGCACAGGAATTTGCAATCACTGCTTCATTTTGCATATTTGCCCAAAAAAACCCTTCAGGCCTTTTTAAGGATATCCTGATTAATTTTCTATGTTATTCGATTGAGTTTTGTTTTTAAAATGTTTTCTCTTTCGAGTTCCTGGCTCTATCTTCTTTATTCACTAGCTGTAGAGTAGAAACTGGGGACCTGCTAATAAGTGCTATCAATAAAAATTGAACTAATTAAGTTCCAGACATAATCCCCTATTATTATACGAGACCTCAGTGAGATATAAGATAATGGAGTAATAAACCCCTGAAAATTGGGATTTAGCAAGGAAATACCAACAGATCTTGGAATGTAGTGTTGTGATCTCAGTGATATAATAAATGTTTAATCAGCTGCTATTGATAAATTTTAAGCAGCAGAAAGACCTGAATACAAGAGCAACAGACTTAGGTTTAGGCGTAGATTATTTGCAACAACTTTGCATCTCCATTGTTTTTAATAAAAAGATAACAGAAGCCCTGATTTAGGGATCTTCAAAGAATTTGAAATGTTAAGGGATAGTAAAATTTGTGCAAGCATAACCTGACACCTCTATGCCTAAATTAATGAGTAGAATTTAGATGATCCTTTTTCCTTTCATCACAGGTATCATGATTTAAAGGAATTCCAAGCTATTAAATACCGAATGCTAGGATTTCAGATCATACGCTATTGTAATGTCAAAAATATTGGAGCAAAATGTTCTGACACTTGAAAAGTTTATTTAAAAGCTCAGTTAACACCTGAATGGTAACATAAATGATCGTGATGTTAGACTTTTCTCCCCTACAGCCTGTGTAACATACTATATGAATAGTTTTTGGTTAAACTTTTATGTTGATTACAGAGGAATCAATTTCTTACATCATCGGCCAAGAGCAAATCTGTAGCAACGAGTTCCAGAATGTTATGGTGCACAGATGAGTGATTGCCAACTTAGCGTGTTCAACCAAGATAGCGGCTGAAACGAAGGCTGATAATTCTGTTTACTAAATGGCACATAGCAATTTAAAACAATTTAGGGGGTTATGGTTGGCTTTAAAGGATGTTTATTAAGTGGAACTACACTACTGTCTTTTATTAGATCCAGATTAGTATGTTACAAAGAAATTTTTACTCCTGAATTGCATGTTGCATAGATACTTATCAACATGATGTGCCATAGCTCTAAAGCTTGTGCTTAGGGAAGAATTATAGGAGATGTTCATCTAGAAGCTAGAGACAGTTTTGTATTAATTGAGGCCTAAAATATATATAAGGACATGCTATTTCCCACTTTCCTTTCTCTTCCTCTTCCATTTTCTACCTTGCTTTTCCCTTTTTCATTCTCCCCTTCTCTGTTCTCTCTCCTTCTCTCTCTCGCTTACAGAATGGTAGCGTGCTCCAGAAGAAGGGCTAGTTTTTCAAAGAATATGTCTCTCCTATTCAACTTGGATTTCACCTTGAAAGAAGCTGGTAGACAAGTGAGTACTTTCTGTTTGGCACAAGTGTGAATTTGTTATAATATAAAGTAGCAGAAAGTTAACGGGCGGAACAGCTTACTAATCCCTGTGGTCATCAAAGACAGATGCAGGTAGAATGCACATCATTAATGCCATCTTCTGGGTGAGAAGAAAATGTAACTAACTGATGTGAAGATTATTTCAGAGAAATTTTTTTTTTATCCTGAGTTTCTAAAAAAAGTCCCTCCAGTGTCTCATTTTGCCTTTTTTTTTTAAAGCCATACGGAATTAGAGCCAACTGTAGTTTTCCACTGATTCATACAAATACCAGGTGTGTAAAAGCTATTTATTGGTCTTGAATGCCTTCCTTTCCAGCAATGAAGTGCACTCCTACAGTATGGCCCCAAAGAGAACCGTTGGCTAAGGGGTTCCTTGGCTACTTGATGAGTCTCAAGGAGCAGCAAAAGTGGGCTGCTCGGAGGGCAGCAGAGGGGAAGCTGAGGGATGCAGTCCTTCAAGGGGTGCAATCCCCCAGGACCACAGCAAGGCAAGCAGGGCAGGTCTGGTGACAGTAACCAGGGTCAGCCACAGTCCAGTGATTGCCTGACAAATGCGTAGTGCTGAGGCACGCCCAAGACCTCAGGTTAGAGCTCAGGTCTAAGGGCAAGGGCAAGATCAGCCAAGTACTGGGCTGGGCACAGGCATACCTACAACATAGCCCAGCCCAAGCTTAAATGCAACTCTTGAGTCAGTGAATGGGGAAGCAAATGTAGCTATTTCCACAGTCTGGTCCAAAGTTACATAGCTATACCACATCAGCAGACCTTGAACACAGGCAGCTACACCCCTGGGGCAGGGGGAGGAGGTCTCGGAGGAAAATTACAGAGAGGGATGGTATAGCTGGGCACGGCGGTTAGAACCTATTGGTTCATGCAGGACCTTGGCGATCAGTGTTTACTGTTCCTCATTATATACTTCAGGAAAGTATTGAGGATTCAGCTGTGCAGAGCAAGAAAATATCCTGTTGTCCAATTCAGAAGATCAACAAAGGACTTCTCTGCAAATGCTACCTGTATGTTGAAATGCATAGCTGCCAGAGAATGCAGCCATTGGAGGGGTGAAAAGATACAAGGGTGAAATAATTGGTCTAAATAGACAAATCAGCAAGCATGGCTCATGGTGGTTAGAGGGAGGCCCTGCACATATGTAGAGAAAAGAACTGGAGAACACAAGATTAAATTTTAGGGGATTAAGAAGTGATAGACATACCCAAGTGTGGGTAAAATCATGTAAGGAAAACAGAAGTAATAAGGGGGAAACGAGCCAGTGGCAAGAGAATACCTAGTCCCCAGAAGTGAGCAGAAACTGGGATTTGAGGGTATAAATTTGGAACGGAAAATGGCAGCTTAAGGTTTGACATTTGTTTTAATAGGAATCGTGGTATTTGCTTGGCTCAAGTGAAAAGGTTCTCATCCTGTTTCAAGTACATCTTCCTTTTTCGCGTGTGCTTCTTGCATTTCTAATCCTGAACAGTTCTGTGGTCAAGTGTAAATACAGGTAAACAGAACCTGCCTGAGTGCTCTACTGTCTTTCTGCTGCTTTTGTACTGTAACCAAGTGAGTTATATAACCTGCTTATTTTGATTCTCCCATTACATCACTAGTTTTGGCCATCTTGAAACATGCAAAAAGATGAAAACTAATGCAAAAATATCAACTAGGTTCTGATGTAGGCGTTTTTTATTTTTCATATTTTGCCTCCAAATGATGGTGACTACTTAGACTACTTTCATTAGGGAAAGATTTTATAAGAAAGTACACTTCTGATGAATGATATAGATACATGGTCATACTATTTCAGACAGTTTCCAGAGGAAATGAAAATCAATCTGGAGCTGGAATATGGTTTTTGTGGCCAAGTTTCAATTGTAGTGCTCATGTAAAGCAGAAATAACGTCTCTCTACTTAAGTTTTTTTCAATGAAGTTATATCTTTTACCTTAAAACATTTGTAAATATATAAATAATAGGTGAGCCAGACCAGTATGTATGTTTTTGAGTTCTCTAAGTTCTCTAAGATTTACCACTGTTAATACTGCAAGTTTACTGATCTCGGATATATGCATAAATACACCTTTTCTGAGGTTTAGGGAGCTTTAAAAAGCAAGTTTATTTGTGCCTTACAGTTTCTGGTGCAGTGAGCACTGTTCATCTTGTTTTGTGACACTTCTATAACTAACATTATCAATGTGTTGCTTTCTCTTACTAAATAAGAACCAATGTACATAACCAAATTAAAGCAGCCTGATTCCAGGCAAAAAGCTGCAAACACTATTGTAGTGACTGAGTAAAATGGAGGAAATGAAATCTGTTATCTGATAGTATTAGAGATCCTCAAAATTAGGGGGTTTTACTTAATTATTTGCAGTTTTATGCCATTATTTCTTTAGTTCGACTGACTGATTTTATAAAAGTTTATTATTAACTGGTCAGCTGTTTCTCCAGCTAATTCAGTGAAGAAATACAAGGAAGGAGAAACAAAGCAGAGATGAAAGGTGATCGTATTGTCAAGCCTTAACGCTTTCAGTCAAGAGATCTCAGCTGTTTACGTAGTTCTGCCATGTAATATTGCAGAAAGCTGTTTCATAGGAAATATTTCATAGATACTTACCCATTTGGCAAAATTCTGCTGAAATACACAGATAAAGGCATACAGAGAGAGAGAAGAGGGAAGGAAATAGTTTAGGTTTCTGCAGCGTGCTGGCAGGTTGCTAGAGGCCTTGCAGTTCCCCCGGTCTCTGACTCCACTGCGGCTGCACCACAGTGACCAACTTAAATCTGCCATTTTCACAAGATGTGCTGCTATAGTTAGGTGAGAAATTGTTTTACCGTAAAAAAAAAAAGCTTTCGTAATATAAAAAAATCCCTCAGCTGGTGTGAATGACATCAAGACCTTTCAAAGCTTCAAAAAGAAACCACTAAGCCTGACAAGATCATTGGTATGTATCAATATGCATTAGTCTGACACCATAATTAGTATACCATCAAATATAATATGCAATAATTTAATTAGTATTCATATGGGTAAATACGTGTTGGGAAGAGTTCTTAAAATAGTTTATGGAAAGAGAAATTGTGCTTCAGAAACTTTTCAGGGTTCTTTCAGGGAGCTGCCAAGCTTATGCCAGTTGATCCAGTCTGCTTGGGTAACCGGAAAGCATTTGGACAAAATTCCTTGCCAA
The DNA here is from genome assembly GCF_030463565.1 of Pelecanus crispus. Classification (NCBI taxonomy): domain Eukaryota; kingdom Metazoa; phylum Chordata; class Aves; order Pelecaniformes; family Pelecanidae; genus Pelecanus; species Pelecanus crispus. The sequence continues at coordinate 5,480,955 of NC_134646.1, forward strand.
AATGCCATTAAGAAGTTAGACAGCCAAGGAATAAGAGCTCCTTGTGTAGAAGAATAACTGCCTTGGCCTGTCAGGATCCCGACTGCACTAACATGCCCTGACGTCCCTAAGAAGCCTCACTGGGGACCCCCATCCACACACCCTCTGCCCAGGGGCTGGGAGCTCCACGAAGGCTCAGGTCTGAGCACCCAGAGCTGGACCCCTCTGCCCAGCCCTGTCTCCTCCAGACTTGGCTTTCCACCTGCTTTCCCCACGTGGGCTCTGGACCTACACTGTAGATAACCCTTGTCACCAGCCCTATCTCCAGCCCGGTCTCCTACTCCTTCCAATGGGACTGCTTGGGGAGTCACAGGACATGACCCATGTCTTGCCTTGCTGGGGCTTAGGACTGTGGGACTGTGCCCTGAGCAGCAAGGGCAGTGTCCTGCCTCTGCTTCTCCTCCTCCCATTTGCAGCAGCCACATCCTTCCTGCTCCCAACAGGAAAACAGTGGAGGAGGAGTAAGTGGTCTGTTGTGTAGGGCAGCTGCCAGCGGAGATCCTCTTGCTGGGCTCCGGGCTGGGCTCTGTGTTCCTCAAAATGTGAGCAAGTAAAAGAAGTTTTCTGGTAATATCAAGTTTTTCAGAGCAGCAAAGACAAGAGCTTATTGGAAGGAACTGCAGAATGGCCTTATGACACTGGGTGACTGGGAGAGGACGTGGCAGATTGAATTCAGCATAGATGTATGCAAAGTGATTCACACAGGGTCGAAAAAATTCTCTCTGTAAAATAGTAGACTCTGAATGAACCATTACCACTTGGGAATGAGATATTGCCATAAATGTCAGCTCATCATTCAGTTGTCAAAAAAGCAAATTCAATGCTAAGAATTACCAGCAATGAAATAATGTACAAAATAGAAAATTTCCTTCGATCACTGTGCAAGCTGAGTGTGTGCCCAGATCCATCAGTGTGGTGTGCAGCATTGGTCTCTCTCTGTCTCAGAAAGAAGATATATTAAAAACTTGACACAGTTCAGAGAGAGTCAGCAAAGATGATCAAAATTATGGAGCATCTTCTCCACAAGAAGCAAGTAAGCAACCTAAGACTTCTTCGGCCAGGGAAAGTAACTGAGAGAGAAATGGTACAGTTACAGGCAGAAGTGAAAATAGTAATTCCCCATCTCTTCTAGAACACTTCCTGAATGAAGGCATTAAGGACAAGTTCAAAACAAGCAAAGGGAGGCCGATCTTCACACAACTTGGAACTGAGCTGGCAAGTTTTGTCAAGTTTTTGGATGATAAACACGCAGATGATCAAAAAGAAACTGCCAGAAGTCAAAAGGAAAAATCCACCAAAGGTTATAAAATACAAAGACTTCAAAAAGCTACAAAATGTCAAGAGATGGATTTGGGGGAAGTATAATTGTTTGCTTGCTCCAAGCTTCACCTCTTCCCCAATGTCCATTTTTGGCTACTGCCAGACTCTTGCTGGCCTAGATGGACCCATCTTTGGACAAATAATGTCTACTTTCTTATGGTCTCTGTTTGACAAATGGAACACATTTATTTTTCTTGATTTTGTAAAGTATAACTTCTAGGACTTCTTTCAAAGTAAGAAATTTCCAGCATCTTAAATAGAATTTATTCTTCCTTGTTCATAATTTGGGGTGAATGTATTTGTCATCCATTTTCAGTTGATCATTCTTGTTTACTGACTGTCACACTTTAATAAGAAATTGATAATAAAATATGATACCCTTTCAAAGTCATGCATTAGTTTGAAGAAGATCATTACTGAGAAACAAACAGGACCGGTTTATGAAAATGGCAAGAAACACAATCCACAGGTACCCTGCATCTGTTAAAGACATGCTCTTTCTCCTTGTCCATATTACTAATCACCCAGCTCTAACGTTTAGCCATAATTAAACTAATTTGAGCATTTTTTCTCACTGTGGAAATAGATAATAGCTATTATTATGGCTCCTGGTTGTTATTTAAAAAAGGAACAGTGGTGTTTGTGGATAATCAAGAGTCCATAAATGAAGAGTTTCATCAAAAATCTTTGCTTTGGAAAGATATTTTTGGGATTTCCTCATATTCAGTGAAAGCAATTTAACTAAGTAGGGAGTTGTTCTGCTACTGGATCAGGTAATCTCCTTTATTTTTGACAGGTGTTAGAAAAACTGTATTGGAAAGCATACAAAACAGAATGTAATACAGATGGAAAAAACTCTCAAATTATTTTTCTCTCCCTCAAACATAAACCAGGAGCATTTTAATTGGTGTTTGTCTGCTATTTGTCAAGACCAGAAAGGGCAAAATGGTGTCCTACTGAAAGCATTTAACAAGGTAGCTGTGGTAGGTTTGTATAATTTAACAGAGACGATTAGCAGAGTAGACAGGGCAGGAAACTTTTTGAAACAAAACTAAAATAAAGGCCAAATAAATTGCATAGATATCATCTTCCACAACTTTTAGATATGTTTGCTTCATTTACATACAGCTCTTCTTTACTTTACGTACTCAGTTGTAGCCTACCCCAACTGAATTCTGGCTGGAAAACAGCGCTGATGAATAGTACATTGATGAGGAACTGTAGGGAAAGGGTAGAAATTATGCTGTAACTACAAATTAGCATGCAGTGAATAACAGTTAAAATGAGAGTCTGAATGTGGTGGCAATTAATCCCCCATGTAAGACTTTATTTTAATAATAAAAAAGTTGTACGCAGATGCAAACAGCAACGGGGTTAGCGTAGCTATAGGAGTAGCTCATTGGTGTACCAGTGCGGTGGTTGACGTACAAGTCATTGAATCAGCGCTTGCAGCCTGGAAGAGGCAAGCTGCTTGGACACACTGACTTCAACACCGGTTTCTTTCTAAAGGCAGATTGGAAAGCATCAAGTTATTGAAGCTGCCAAAATAAGAAACCTTCGCTTTTTTAGTAGTACCATACCAAGCTCGGTTTCTGTATTATAGAATCCGGTTAATATAGCGTGTATGCAGATTAAACTCCAAAATATCTAACTGCAGGGCCTGATCTAGTTATATATTAGTCTGGTTCTTAACTAGTATGAGTCAACTTGTGTTGATTGGCCTACCTAGCTTGCGGGTCTGTGTATGACATGTTTACATTGCCAGGCTTCTCTTTTGAGTAAAACACGAAAGCCCAGTAATGTATTATAAAGCTCATTGCTACAAATGGCGGGGAGGGGAGGAGATGGAATGGCAAAGGTGCCAATTTTTGTGCTTTGCTTCTCTGTACTGGGCTTTCTGAAAATCCAGCATTTTCTGAAGGGGGGGAAGGGAATTTACTGCTGACATTATTTTTCAAAATTATTTCTATATTTTTGAGAAGCATCAGAGTTATGGCATGCCTTTGGTTGTTGCAGTACAGATTCAAAATAATCCCTATTCAAAACAACTGAAGTCATTGTAACAAGTGCTTTAATGGTGGGAATTTCACTCTGGTTAGCCATTTGCTTTTAGTTCTGAGTAATCTCTGAAGGAACAGTGCATTCATTTGTTTTTCTAAAGGTGCATTTTAAGCCAGCTCCCCAGTTCTCCTGGCATAGAGTTAAATAGTTAAGCAATATTATGCAATATCTGGCGCAAGTGTGTGTGCATACAGTATGTAGCCTTGCTTTGTTAGGAGCACTTGGGTACTTTTACTACCCTTGAACAACATACAGTACATTCAGCATCAATTTTATTCCCCTTTTAATTTAGAAAGGAAAACTTATGTTCCCAAAGGTATGACTCACTTTTCATATGAAGTATTGTTTTTCCGTGATTTATTGAGATATTAACATGGAAATGGTGATGTTAAACAATACTTGGAATAGCTCTAAAAGTGTAGTGGGAATCATGATTTCATAAGAAGAAAATTAGTTATGTAGGTAACATTACTGTATAATTTCCCATAGGATCTCTACATCAGGCAAGATTTTATTATATTCTAAAACAAAGTTGCTTGCAATCACTTTAAATATAGAGTACTGCTGAATACGACAATATCATAAGGCTGCTCACAGTATAAGCAAAGACATCTGTTAATGGTACCATGAATAGTTATGAACTGTGGTACTCAAATGGCTTTGCCAGCAAAGCATTGCCTCCTAATTTATTTTTATAGCAAATGGATGCCTCATTTTTCATGGTTTGGTAGTTTGCATTCAAATGTACCAATAACTTCCAAGGCAATCACTTCTACACAGCATGTTTTATTTGAGAACATAAGATGCAATAGCTAATGGTGTGTTGGTGGGTAGTCTTCTCCATCAGCAGTTTTGTATGAATCCTTATGTTATTTTTCTTTTTTTTTTTTAGATTAGTTCATAAAAGGAATGTACTACATAAAGGTATGCTTATTGTATGGAAGATTTAATTTAATTTCTTATCATACAAATAAAGAGGGACAAAGGCTGTGTAATTGCAGTGTTTTTATCACCCAATATGCTACAGCTGAACTGGGCATTTTACATTTTCACTCATTCCTGGAGGCATCACCAAAAACTACAAGGGAAAACAAGCAGTTTCAGCTGTCAGAGAGCAGTTCAAAAGCCTCTAAAGGCTTGCACAGAAATCAGTTGAGGAAAGGAGGGAGGCAGCAAAAGTTAATTAAGCTCTGCCTAACTATTTTTTCAAATTTGTGGTAGTAATGCATAATAATGTAACTGATTCTAGAAATGGTTTGCGATGATGACACGATTAGTAGTCAGTGGCTACTTTCATGGGTTCGTCAGCTACCTGTGGTTTATTGTCACGTAATCATTCTACAACAGCATTGTGTGGCTGGGCAGATGGGGATGCTGTGGCTGGTGGCTGGCTGGGCTGTTGGCACGCTTGGCTTTGGCTGTGGTAAGAGAGCCGGAGTTCATTCACTCCAGTGCTGTGGATCCTCCTCTGTGCTTGGCGTTGCTGCTGGCTCTTTTAAATTAAATCCAGTTCCTTTGAATAGGATGCTGCTAACCACTGTGGTGCCTATGGCTGCATAAATGTGTTACCCTTCCCTTTGAGGGTAGATGAAATCTACTGAGTGACTAGCAAAAAAATCCATCTTATTTATCATACTAGGACGATGTGAGGTCTGTAGTGATTTGGTTTTGAAAATACCTTAGAAAAAAATTAATTGGGAATCTCATGACAGAATGTTAATCAAAACTGAATTCATCTTATTAAAAAACAAGAATACAAATATGATTTCTGAAGAGCTCATTTAAGCCTTTTATAGGTGCACTGTTTGGTTTGGTTTGGGGATTGTTTTTTAATTGAGATTTCTTTAAGTCTTTTCCAAGCACAGGTACAAATTTCCTCATCTAGTCTCACAAGGCAGTCTGGTGAGATTCAATCCCCGAACTGCAGATGCACCTAACTAGCTTTGGGGCTAAACACAAAGTGGGATAATGCTGAGCTATGCTATTGCTATGCCCAAAGGGACTCACTGCTCTCCATGGGGAGCTATGAAGCAGAGCAGTTTCATTGACCGCTCAAGTGCCGCTGCGTGTGAGCCCGATGAATGCTCACCAGCACCCTCCAAACCTGCCAGATGTTACATAGCCCACTCTGGTGGCCCTTCTATGGGCACATTTAATATTACAATTGAATACTAATATTTGTTACAACTAGCTTGTAGATTTATCTTGGATGTCAGAAAGCTGTTTCTTTTTCCCCACCTTTTTTCCTCCTCGTATGATTTCACCGTACTTTGTGTAGTCATTTCCACAGGAGTCTTCATGTGAGACCCTCCCATAGCAGTGAAACCTTAGTGTTTTGAAAGAATCAGTTTCTCCCACTCTTGGAATGGGAAAGAAAAAAGAAAGTAAAGAAAGAAACATTCCTGACAAAATCTTTCTCGAGCCCGGTATGTCACTGTGAAACACCCAGCTTTGGGATTTCACCTAACTGAAAGTGTTTCAGGTCACCAAAGAGCTTTATCAACAAAGCCCACTGCTGCTTCAGCTACAACCATAGCTCCATTATGGTTCAAAGTAGCTTCAGGAAGGCTGCCATCTTCCCTGCCTTCACATTCTGTAAATCAAAATAACAAATCACCTCAAGCCTCTGACTAGCATAGGCAAAGCAAAGCCTGTATCAAGACACAGTTGTATAAGAGTCCAGTTCTTGTCGCAGATCTACTTTGGGATGCCTCAGATAAATGCCAAGAAGAAGCTTGGCAGCTAAATAACCCCTTACTGCCTCAATCCGTTTTTGCTACTCCTCTCCCTTTTCACTAGGATCACGTTTTCATACCTGTCTTAAAATGCAGCCTGTTAGCTAGCATTTAGATCCTTTTTGTCAGAAAATACCGTTCTGAAATACATGATGGTGATATATTCTAGTAATAAGGCATTTTTTTCATGTGATTCTGACTATAGGTTTGTGATATGCTATAATTAACTGGGCTTATACTAATAAAAAATATTTTTAGACCAGTAGTAGTAACAAAAAGCTGGGCCTGCAAGGCTTCAATGTCCAAATAACATCTTCCTTGCATGCCTGTGCTGACAGAGGCATTTTCTTTGTGCTGGAGCAAAACTGTCATGGGAGCTCACGAATGAAAGCACTATGAAGGCATGTCACTTGAGCCACTCTTCCTAGACACGCTTTGCATGGTGCACCACTTCAGCCATCACTGCTAAACTGTGCTGACACTGAATTGTCACTTCTGAAGTCCAGAGCACGATAAACACAGAAGCTGTTACGCTGTAGGGGATATCGATCAGCTCTAGTTAGTGCTTGGCGACTGTATGCTAGTGAAACCAATTGGGCAGATTGCTTTGTGCTCGCTGGCAAGTAAAGCTCAACTCAAGATGTGATCAATTCACCAATCTATAGTGACAGAATAATACATTAAAACAGATTGATCCTTGTGCTACACTAAATCAGGTTAAATCCTTGTCCTTGGGTGAGTTTGTTTTACAGAAATACGATTTACATATGACTTCTTTGGTTTCTGTTAAAATTCTTTAAACCCTATATTTTCCATTAACATCTTCCTTGCCAGAACTGCTTTATATTTTTCATCCTGGGCTATGCTGAATGTTTCCTACATACATAAAATAGTAATTTCATGAGCAGCGAGTTGCAAGTTAATTGTAACTATTCTTTATTAATTCCTCCTTGAATTCCAGTCTGCAAGCTAGATCCAAACTTACGTTTGCTCTCTGGTAATGCCAGAGGTAGACGGGTTATGTCAGTTCAGAAGAAATTGTTTTATCTATCTATCTGTATGTCTACCACAGATTTGTTGTCTGTTAGGATGTGCAACTTAAGGGTGCCATGCTTAATCTTTTTTACGCTTGCATTGGGGAAATACCACTATCTGTGGTGACTATAAAAAACAGAGGATAAAATTGTGGATTTCAGTTTCAGTGAGTAAAGGCTAACATTTTAGAAGGCAAAAGTATCATGATCTCTCCTATGTATCAGGATGGCAATTGTTAATGAGACAACTGTTGGTGATTGCTTTTTTGTGACTTTCAAGAATTATTCTGCGTAACCTGCTGCTGCCCATTAGCTGTTTTACTTCAGAATATGCTTGAAAAATATGTCAATAGTCTGTTGTCTTATTGGCCTACCAGGACAAGGAATGGTATGTGTGGCATGCTGCAACCTTGCTGTCATCTCATCATCCTGCTAGGATGCAGAGTCTTCTCCTGGTGAGTTGTGTGTGCAGTGGTCTTACCGGAGCACAGGCTTGTAGGATGTGATGAACAGCACCATCCTCAGCTTCGCTGCTGGGAGCAGTGTCCTGGGAGCAGTGGGCTGGGACTCGTCGTCTTCCTTACCAATACCGGCCATTCTTCTAAGCCTTGCTCTGGTGCTTCTTGCAGTGCTTTCGCATACAGACATTTCTATCCGTGTTTCTTTCATGGCAATCTCATTGTTTCTGTTACAAAACTCTACTTCTTCACTCTGCACTGACTGTCTCTTCCTTTCCATGAGCAGAATCTCATGGTGAGAGGTGACTGAGCTAGGTAGGATTTTTTGGAATATCAATTTTAAGCAGACAAAAATAAGTTTAAGGAAGTCTCCAAGAAAAATAATTACACTATTTGGCATATATGAAACCTAATAAGACTATTTTATTACACTTGCATGCCTAGAAATCACATTTCTATTTTTACCTCCTACAGGAAATCAAATTGTTCCTGTCGATACATACTCAGAGTTGATTTACCGTAGCATTTGCCTGACAAGGGGCCCTGTAGACCCCCATTAGAACAACCCTGTTGGGCTGGGCTCCAGGTGAGATAGTAAGGGGACTGTGGGCTCTGCTGGGCAGCCTCTTCCCTTGCATCCCATTGGGCTACCTCTCTGCTACGTCCTACCATGCGAACTTGGATATATATTTAGGCTGTAACAGAGTTCTGAGCTGAGGCTTAGTTTGTAAAAGAAAAAACTTCTACAAGGAAACAGAAAAATAGAATTAATACTTGCAAAGTAGAACATCTGAATTTTCCCTGTCATCTTCTGACCATATGATATATCTACTTAAAAAAAAATGCACATAATGCCTTGGAGTATGGTCTGTTTGGTTGTAGAACTGCCTATATAATGTTTGTCTGTGAGTAATGGGAAAACATTAAGTATCTAACTATGATGGCATTTGTATCTTGAGTTTTCAGAATTCTTTTTGAAGTGGTTTTCAGTATGTGATTGACATTTGTCAAAGTCTTTTTCTCTAGTAAAATACATCATTTATCCTGCTGAGTTATTTGAGAAGGCTGTAACATTTCTCTCTGTATATGAGCAGATAAAATCTCTAAGAGTAATTAACTAGATTGAAAAGGACAAAAGATAATGTACGCTTATGTTATATGAACTGTCACAAAGGTATTTAATGGAAAGATACTTTTACTTGTTCTCCCTCGCTACGATTTAAGTGAGCTGATGGAAAGGGCCACTTGTCAGTCAAACATTGTTACATGCTGTTAATCTCAAAGACCCGAGGACAGGGCAGGGGCTGGCAGCCGGAGCCCGTCCCACTGCTCCAGCCAGGGAGCGAGGCAGCCGGGGCAGCCCCGGCACCGGGCACCTCCCTGGGAAAGAGCTGAGGCCGGGCTGGGCCATCAGCCCGCAGGTGGGGCTCAGGATCAGGCCCGGCGAGGGGATGCCCAGGCAGGGCCATGGGGATGGGGACGGCCCCAGGCTAGGCTGGGAAGGCAGGCTGCAGGTCAGATGGTACTTTGATACTGCTGGGACTGAATCCTGTGTCCTGGGCTGCATCCCCTGCAGCGTGGCCAGCGGGGCGAGGGAGGGGATTCTGCCGCTCCGCTCCGCTCTGGTGAGGCCTCACCTGCAGCCCTGCGCCCAGCTCTGGGGCCCTCAGCACAAGGACACGGACCTGTTGGAGCGGGGCCAGGGGAGGCCACCAAAATGATCCGAGGGCTGGAGCCCCTCTGCTCCGAGGCCAGGCTGAGGGAGCTGGGGTGCTCAGCCTGGAGAGGAGAAGGCTGCGGGGAGACCTTAGTGCGGCCTTCCAGTGCTGACAGGGGGCCTGCAGGAAGGATGGGGACAGTCTTTTTAGCAAGGCCTGTTGTAACAGGACAAGGAGTAATGGTTTTAAACTAAAGGAGGTGTAGATTTAGACTGGATATAAGGAAGAAATTTTTTACAGTGAGGGTGGTGAAACACTGGAAGGGGTTGCCCAGAGAGGCGGTGGAGGCCCCATCCCTGGAACCATCCCAGGTCAGGTTGGACAGGGCTCTGAGCAGCCTGGTCTGGTTAAAGCTGTCCCTGGCACTGCAGGGGGTTGGGCTGGGTGAGCTCTAAAGGTCCCTTCCCACCCAAAGCATTCTGTGATTCTGTGATTCCAGTTAGACAATCCCAGTTCTGTCTGGATTTTTAAACCCGATAGTCTTGTTTCTTCAAAGAACTGGTCCTGGCATCTCTTACCTTTATATGCTGGCAACGTGAATAACCAAAGCAGATAGATTTAGAGATCTTAGGTGTTGCCACTGACTCCTTGTTGAAAGGTCTGTGAACTACTTCTCCTTGGTGTTTTCAGTTTTGCTTAGTGAAAATACTAATTCTGCAGTTGTAGAATTTCAGATGTTTAGTATACCTGTCAATATGCTTACAAACATGCATAAAAATACATGTTTGCATGTATAGATAGAGGCAATTCTTAGGGATTTTTCTTTCCTCAGCCAGTCATTTCCATGTTCGGTTCAATGTTATGTATGATGCTCAACTTTGAGACACTGTCTTATATTTACTTACTTACTCTTCTTACTTACTGTTTAAGTGGTTCATTTTAAGAGTTTCATAATAACCACTGTTAAATAACTCTAGATTATGAAGTCACTAGCATAAATTTATTCTTTTTGGTTGTACAACATTTAGTATAAGGGAGCCCTATCCATTCATAAAGGCTACTCTATTTAAATTAAAAAAAAAAACCCAACACATAATGGATATCAAGATCCCAAGAGATCAAAGTGGAGCAATTTCTGCTTTCCTATCACTGTTTCAGATAAAATACTTTTTTTCCCCTATCTGTAGTCCAGGATGTCAGAATCTATTCCTCTCAAACGAATACAAGAGGGCTTAATAAAAGCCCCAAATTAGAGGAGAGACAAAAGTCCTTGGGCAGGCTGTTCTATCAGAACAGTCCACATACTCCCTCTTCTTTTCTCCCGTCCTTGCTTACTCACCAAACTTTTGTCTGTTGACAGGATTTCCTTTTTAAAATTTTTTTGGGAGGTGGGGACTGTAGCAAAACTTGTTTAATGTAATGAGCAACCCTTTGGCTTAAGCCACAATGAAATGCATAAAAGTAAGAAATACATTAAGTAATAAAGTAACATGCTTACATAGAGTAGTGGTTTTGGGCAGGAAAGGTACCTTTTGGGGTTTGTATTTTCTTTTTCTCCTCCTCTGGTTTTATCCCTTGTTTCTCCTATTCATTTCTAGACTTGTGCTTCAGTGTAGCCCTGAAGTTCTCAGTTTAGCTGGCAATTCGCATGAGTAACTCTTACATAACCCCTTACTTCGATGCCAAGCATTAGTTTATCCAGTGTTTGTAATTTTCTCCTAATTTTCATAGAGAAGTACTTTCTTTTCAGTGTCGTCTTGTATCATGGAAAAGCAGCAACTTAGTCTTCATCAACATCTGTAACCACTTTCCATGCCTGAAGAAGACTGAGCCGATTAAAAATGCATCTATTGAAATGGATGTGGGTACGCATCTCAGGCCACTTGCAAACGTGGCTCTTGTAAATTTAAGCTGGTAAAAATACATTAAGGTTCGGAAATTAAAGTGATTCAGTTTTCAAACGTGGATAGTGCCTGCATATCACAATAGTAACTTGCACGTTTGAAAATAAGGCTTATGAGAAACAGCACAGATGTATAATTCTCTTCTGACCAAATGCTGTGTGTTTTAAATGCATCAGCCTGCACGTACGTACACGTTCCAGGCCTTCATTAGGTCAGCACTGGATTCCTATTACTTTGTCTGGGGTAAGACTTTCCTGCAAGCCAAAAGTTTTTCATGAGTGCTCCAGCTAATCTGTGATTCAGAAGTTCAGCATAAATCCATCTAACTTGCATGAACCAAGCAGTATATACCCTGACATGCTTGCAAATTAAATCACTGAAGGTGGTCCAGCTTAATTACGTTGTTCTTAACTGAGAGAGTTCAGCAAATGTGTTTAATAATCTACAACTTAGAGAGCACTCAATACAAATTGTTTTGGAAGGGTGGGGTGGATCTCTAAGCCATCAAATTGAGAGGCAGAGGAGGAACAGATGGGAAAAGCGCAAGGCATTAAGATACCTAAAAATACATTCTTTAAAAGACTGGCTTTATAGATCGGAGTGCTAGGATTCCAGAAGGGTAAAATAAAGACTGTTTATGTCCTCTGTGATCTTTGGAATTACATAAAACAAAATCAACCCGCTCCTCCACCCCCAAGTCCAGAGATGCTTGCTGGCTCTTGGGATCATCAGTCTCATTCTCTTCTTTTACTGGAGAGGACTTTTGCATGTCTTTGCAGCTACATCTTTTTGCAGCAACACTAATGCTTTTTGCAGTGAGCTTAAAAGTCTCATATTCGTGCTGTGAGCTTAAAAGAATGCTAGCTGTAACAAATTCTTTAGGTTCAACATATAACATTGACGAGGCCTAACACCACCACGGAGATGTTTAAACGAGGGGTTTGGTGTGTGGCCCTGAGTGCCTTTCCCAAACAGCGTTAGGGTCTAATCACACCGCTGCTCGTGACTCTGAGGGTCCAGATCTCAGCTGAGCTGCAATAGCTGATCGTGCATGAGAGTTCTTGTCCAAAATGAAACCAAACCTGGCAATTTCATTACTGCTTTTACTGTGACCATCTCTTTCTTCCTTAGGATGAAAACACAGAAGATTTGGATATTTCTCTTGGCTTTTAAGCAAGTGTCTAGTCTCGTGATAGATGAAACAAATTTTCTTTCCATACCTGTTATGTTATAGTAAAAGGAAAACGTGCAGTACTTAGGGTTATCAATATTATTTCCAAAGGTCAGTCTTTTAATACAAGCGTTTCTTAGTGGGGAGGTAGCTGTCAAAGCTGGAAGTGTTTTTTCTTAATTATATTTTGTTTTAGGATTAGAATAGTAGGAAGGAAGGAAGGAAAAATACACATGAAAAATAAAAAAAAATGGTTTTGTATCGTAAATAATAATTTATATACATAGGAAGCCAAAAAGTGCCTTTTTGTCTGTTCTGCTGCTTTTGTTGACATTTACCCATAAACATTATGCAAGAAGAACCAGAAAAAATCAGCATTTAACAAGTTATTACACTGTTTCTTCCAAAAGTCAAGAACTGGGAGGCAATTTTCCTTTTTTAAAAAAACACATCTAGAAAATAACAGCAGTAGATGATTATATATAAATACAGGTGAGAAAAGGTAATGCTTAAGTAAAATAACTCCTTTTCCCTCTCTTCACTTTGCTAATGATGTTCTCTGATGTGCCATACATAGCCTAACATTTCTAGTCTGGGGGCTTTTTACCGTTTCCAAAAATTGCATCCTGTGAACACTTATGTCTCATTTTCTTCCATTTGTTTTGTGGGTAAAATTGATACAATGCTTTTAAAGTAGATAATTTTTTTGAAATTTAATGAGTAAATATCCAATTGTTTTGTGTTTTCTTGTTGGTTTGGGGGTTGTTTGTGAGAGTTTTTTTAGTATGTGGCACGAGTATTTTCTTGGTCAGAATCCATCAGAGAGCTGTTTCTTCCCGTCTACAAAGTTTTTGACACACTATTTGTGTGCCCCACATTTCTCACAGTCCATAGCAAAATGGAAATGGGAAGGGATCTGAAGTGTCTCTTTCACTAAATATGGGTGAATTAAGGTTGGAAGGGATCTCGAGAGATCTTTAGTCTGGCCTCCTGCTCACGGCAGGGCAGCTCTGAGATCAGAGAAGGTTCCTCTGGGCTTTATCCAGCCCAGGTCAGGTAACTAGGTAACTTGGATAACCTCCAAGGGTGAAGCCTGCTCAGCCTCTCCGGCCAGCCTCTTCTCTTGCCTAGCTGTCCTCCTGGGGGAAAAGCTCCTCCTCCTGTCCCATGTGAACCTCTCTTGCTTCAACTCACGTCCGCTGCCTCTTGTCCTCCTGCCATGCACTGCTGTGAAGAGCCTGGCACTGCCTTCTCACTCTGTCTCTCTTCTTCCCCCCCACCCTAGCTCCACTTTATTGATGTTTTCTCTATTGGGGGCCCCAAAATTGGACGCTGTTCCAAACTTGGTCTAGTGAGCACTGGGTAGAAGAGGGTAAGCCCTTCCCTCCGTTGACTGGATGTGCTGCAGTTGGTACAGCCCAGGATGCTGTTGGCTTCTTAGCTTTATAGGTAATCCTCTTGCTTTTTACTGTTTATTACTGTCTTAAAGACACTCTGTGAGTCAATAGAAGGATTTTTGCTAAATATAAGCACTTCTGTAATAATGCTATGTAAACACTGTCACTTCAGGAAGAACTGGCACTTCTCGGTTAATTTATATTCACTGACATTCCTTGATATTCCTGTGATGGGCAAAGCAATGGATTGCCACTGTCACAAGTACAGCGCTAGAAAAAAAATTAATACTGGGTCCTGGTTGAAAGAATATACAGGAGGTGAAAATGAAAGCAAGGGAGAGAAAGAGAGCACAGTTGAGTATGTTGGGCTGGGAAGCTCTTAACCAGCTCTTTTAATTTGTGTAATTGGATCCCAGCATATGCATTTATTTTTCTAGTGATTACTAGAAAGTTAATTTAATTTCATCTATTCCTGGGCTGTGGTTAGAGATAGTCTGCCTGTACTCCTGGAGGACGACGCAAGGAGACAGTGTTTTGTTTACCACTGTACCCTGAAAGGACAGCGAATACATATGATCTCTACAGCTTTCAAGGAGACCTCAGAAGAGAAGATCATGTAAGTGCTGGTGCTGTCTCCTGATGGAGATGTTTATTATAAACTCCCCATCCACACACGTGTTGATCACATGTAGTCTTGTATCAGAGGTAATCTCATTTCATTAGATTTTTACTGTTAACCCTTTATCAGCATCTCTGTCTTGCTATGGTACTAATGCTTTTGCTTCTCTTGGCAGACAATCTTGCTGATATTACTGCTCTTGTGTATGTATTGATATAAATTCATATACGTATTAATATATACAGTATTATATAAATTCATATATATATAACGAACAAAGCCTCTTGGAGGAAACTGTTTCTAGCATGCTGGAATTAATGCAGTAGCTTTTGCTTGCTAATCCCAGATCTATCACTTCGTTCTCTTAGGTTTTTGGATGGGTAGGAGGAGACAACAGTAGCTTCCTGGGATGCAAAAGGCATCTAGGCTGCAGGAAATACATTGTCCTAGAGAGTATTAAAACTTCATTAGTGCTTTAAATGAAGGGTTTAATGCTGTAGTGATGACTGGAAGTGCTGACTTTTCATTAGTTGTAATAAATATATAAACAAGTAAAATAAAAAAAAACCTAAAAACGTACAGCGCTGTTTTAAAACAGAAAAAATAAATAAGCAGAACATCTTTTTTTTTTTTTTTTACTTGAAATTATACACAGCACTGGAAACGCTGTCTTTTTGTAGGGTAGTTATTTTTTGTTATTAAAGTCTCTATAGTAATGAAACAAGGCATAAACTAAATTCCATATATTCTTGTTTAGAGTTATTAGCAAGATAATTTCAAAAGGCAATTGCAAATGTTTTACAGAATTTGGTACCCTTAAATCAGAATTAAGCTATAAAAGGTAGTTTTGTGGAAAAACTTGGGATAAGGTGAAAGTGTTCTGTTTCCTAACTCTTCCAGCTGCCTTAACAGCTGAGGCTTTGATGAATACTGTACTAGCGTAGTGAAAGCCCTTTTGTTTGCCTCTGTTCGGTAAATAATTGATTACTAGCTTATAATGTGGTTCTAAGAGCTGGAAGTGCCTTCCTTAACACTGCCGTGTCACTTGTAATGGAGCTGAAGTAGGACACTGGGTGAAACAGACTGTGCTGGAATTTCCCGCTGCGCCGTGTGCATCTCAATGAGTCCCCATCAGCTGCCCATTTGTTTCACTTTCTGACACGGTTATTAGCTACCTGTAGCTGCCCAGGCGGCCTAGAAAGCGATGCTGTGGTCTGATGATTTTTCTTCCATTAGAAACAAAAGAATAGCATGGATCTTTCTTTCACTGCTTTAAATTTCTTTCTTTTTTTTTTTTTTTTTAAATTGAGTCTTAACAACTGACACAGTTCATGTTGGATAATAATGGCCTTCCACTTACAATACTTTCAGACATTTCAAACAAATTTCTGTTTTGGGAGTTTAACTTTATTCCTCACTATCAGGACACAAAACCATTTGATGCTTTTTCTTATGATCAGCCTTATTTTTCACATGATTGTGTACACTGCCAAATGCACATCACCCATGATACCTCTTAAACATAGTTGCGTAGTGTTAGCTCGTCCTTTATTGGAATCTAATGTTCACATAAATCAGTAGATTTTTTTTTTTTAATGGGAGTATTCTTAGGTTTTGAAGACTTGCATACCTCTTGCACCAAATCTTCAGGCAGTGAATAGAGGTTGGGCGGGAAACTTCAGTAGCCCACAGGCCTGTCGTTGCTGTCCGCGTGAGCAAGTGTGCAACGGAAGTGTGGCACAAGCAGATCCTTTGCTCTGCCACTGGAGAATACTTAGGCATTTAAAATTGGAAGACTTGGATCAACTTGAGGTTTAGGATTTATATTTGCCTTTAGGTTGTGTACTAATATTTTTTACCCCCTAAAACCTGTATGAAGTTTCTAGGATTTTTTCCTCAGCACATGAAAGTCACAAAATTCTTACTACAAGTTGACCACACTTGCCTGTGTGTATGCATGTATAGATACAGGTGCTTAAAAAAGAAATGAATGACATGGATGTGTGGAAAAGAGTCCTGCAAAGCCTTTTGAAACCTACGAGATAATGAAGCTCAAGTGCTTCAAATGAGAATTGCACTGAATGTTCAGCATAAATGTTAATGTGGAAACAAACAGAAGAAAAGCCAAAGGTGTGTGATGTTTTTGGCAACCCCATTTGAACCCCTAGGCAAATCACAGGAGGGAACTGGGGAATATCATCAACGGTTGGAAATGGCACAGGATTTCACTGACAGAGACAGTCACATAAGGTCCAGTTTGGATCAGGCTCATTTCCTTTCCTCTAGATTCTACAATATCTTTTTTGGCAGCTCACCTTAAAGTAAGAAAACCTTTTTATAATTTTGTCTTTTTATACAATGATAAATATTTAAATTAGTAACTTCACTTGGAAAGAATAAAGACTAAATACACTAAATGTACAGGCTGTCACTTCTTTTGGCAGCCCCTTTGTAGCCCCACTCCAGCTTCAGCTCTTGGGTTTGTGTCTCTCCTAACCCTAGCCCTCTACTTTTTTCCCCACAATAGCTGTCAGCTTTTAGCACCTGGGGGCAGAACAGGGAAGGCACTGTCAGACCAGAATTGTACCTGCTGCTTTCACCTCTGGGGCTTTGTGGACCTTCAAAGCTGAAGCTCCTGTAGCCCAGCTTTTCTGTCTCCCCTTCTCTCTCAACAAAGCCACATCTGCAAAGTTCTAGTAACTCTTTAACACAACTGCTTTTGACACAGAATGTGGATGCCTGTGAAAACAGAACTCCTTTTTCTAAGCAAAACCTTATTGTGGGATATAGTTTTGCATCCATTTGTAAATCCATTTTTGTTTAAACAAAACAAAAAAATATTAAATCATTTTTTGTTCAGCATAGGTGTTGAGCTAGGATGAGAGAGAAATCACTTTCAGCAAAAAGTAATACTCTCTGATTATTCTGATATTCATTCATATGGAGAATTTTAGGCATTTTAAGTTTCTGGAAGGTCTTCTCCCAGTAATGTCAAGTAAAATATTTAATACTTTTAGAACACTCTGCATATGCTATTATTAAGAGTTATAGAGTAATAAGAGTAATACTAACTCTCCAGCCCTATGCATGGCATACTATTGAGCATTCCCTGGCTGAGTCATATATTATACATGCCCTATTTAACTTGTATTCATTTTGTACATCTGAAAATAATTTGCCATCAGTTGTGCGCCGGGAGATCCCTAATGTTCAGACAGTTAGAATGAGAAAAGGACACTTATCCGATCTTTTATTTTAAAACACGCAAAGTGTGAAAACTTTACAACATTTTAAAAAGTGAAACTGTCAAACGGTTCCTGAGTCTTTGATTTACATGTTGCAGTGACCTTTATAGTATTTCTGTATGTAATATGTGGCAATTGTCATCGGAATTAAGGACAGCAGTTGTCAACATTTTCAAATGTCAGACTTTCAACTTTCTTAAATCTTCCAGATAAACATACTCTCTGTGAAATAGCTGTCCGACTGCCTTCTGAAGCACTCTTGTGCTTTGTATTCCACTTGATGTCCAGAAGACATCTTTATGTTTGCTGAGTCACTGCTCAGATTTAAATCAGTGTGAGAAAGTGTGTGAAAGTATTTATTACTTACACATGATCAAACTTGATGGGAAACTGGATTTCTTTCCAGATAATACCAAATACTGGAACTAGAGTCTAGCAGGCTGTCTTTTTAACAGAATACTACCGAACTACATTTTAAATTTGCACTGAATACATGTTGTTTTCTGAAGACACAAATAATCTAAAAGCAGAAAATTAAAATTATAAACAAATCCATCCAACTAAATCTGAATGCAATTTAAAAGGAAAAGATATGCCAAAGTTTTTATGAAGTGTTACTTAATACCTGAGAGTTAAGTATCACAGAAGCACAGAACAGAATATTTCATTCATGGGGAAAAATGTACTTCTTTCTTGAATACTTCACGTTATTTTACCTTGAAAAATTGGTATTATTTAAAGGGCTTTGGTTTGATTTGCTTTTGGTGGGGGCTGGGGAATTGTGTTGGTTTGTACTGTGCTTATGTCTGTCTGGAACTTTATGGGTCTAAAATTGCCAGGCATTGAGTATTCAGTAGGTACACCATCAAAATAACATTTTTTTTAAAATCCATGCACAGCTGACTTTTTTCATGTTTAGTATGAACTGGCAAAACAAACAGCTACATTTTCCAAACTGTAGCATGGCATAAATCTGCTTTTTATTCTAGTTTCCAACTGATCCATTTACTTCTTTAAAGACTGCAGCAGCATACACATTGCTTATAAGTGAGGGCGCAAGTTATTAATTTCAGTGCCTTGCTCACCACTTCAAACTTCTCTGAAATATAAATAGTAAAATACTTCTGTCACAGACTATAGAGCTAAACATGAACAAATGAATCAGCATCTTTCTAATTCCCACACGGAAGGATAGTCTACCTTGAGAAAACAGGCTGAAGGTCATGGAACAGTGTCCTGTGGGCAGCAGCAGTGCTGGAGGTAGAAGGAATTTCTGAAAGTAAAATTGCTTTATGTAGTTGTGATCAGTATTTCACCATTTTCTATGCTTCCAAAACCTATTTTCTCTTCCAACAGAACCATTTAAAAAAAAAAAAAAATCTTTTTACCGATGTGAAAACAGGAAAACCCTACATTTTTAAAAGTCCTTATGTTTCTGGATTCCATACCAGAAATAACACATATACAAACCAATGTTTTCTATGTAAGTATATAAAATGCCTATTAGAGAATTCTTCTTAGAAGTTATTAAGTACAGAACATAAAGAACTACCCCCGCTTCTTGATAGCTGCTTAGATTACAAACCATATTTATTCTATGTATAGTCTATCTATTTAGATTTCCATTATACAATATGAAGCAATTAGTATACAAATTAGCATAGCATTGTAAAACACAGCTACAGCAGTTTTAATACTTTTACACACAAATTCCAATCAGAAAGAACTTGTCAAAGGAATATTTACTGGTTACAGTTTACTTTATATATCTTTGGTGTGCTAATGAGCACGTAAATGGTACTGATGCTGCGGTAATGACTCCAGATATCATGAATACTCTTCCATAAAGATTTTGACAAGACTTACCCTCCAAGAGTTCTTTTCCTTCAAGACAACAATGAATCTGGAAAGAGGGTAGGAAGAATCTTGGTTTGAGAAATCATCCTTCCTGAAAACCATTGCCAATTAATAACCTTCCTTATTCAGTGAAGAATTTTCTCTATAGTGTTTAACTCGGAAAACTACCAAAAAGGGAGGTTAGAATAAGAAGCCAAGTACAATTAACACTAAGCGTATTTCAGGGAGCATTTCCAACCCTCAGTAGAAATGGTACGCAATCTGTAGATGTTGTTCTTGTTTCAGACCTATTATGGTAAATGTTGTTCAGTGAGAATTCTCACGTACAGTAGTGAAGTCTGATCTGTCCTGTCATAAGCGCTCTTGCTGATTTGCCCCCGGCGGCAAAGTGGGATGCCATTTTGAAAGCACTTTGTCGCTGAAGTGTGTGCTTCATTCTCAAAAGTGAGCTTCCATTGCATTGACTTCAGAAGAGAAGTAGACTACTAAGAGTCAAAGGTGCTTTGAGGACTTCTGCAAATTCTACACAGGACACTTGCTGCTGTTGGTAATCTATGCGCTAGTCCAGTATAATCTCCCTCTTAGCAACTTAAAAAGCAACAGCTCAAAATGCTGGGGTCTGTCTGGAGTCCTGCCTGTCGCTGTGCTGCCTCAGGTCTGCCTGGCAGTATAGGTTATTATCTAACGTGACTCAAATGGAAAAATCCACAGCACAGGTGGAAATTTTGCACATGGTTCTAACATTACTTGCACCATATGCAGCAATACCAATGTGGAGGTGGCAGACCATATTACTAAATTGAAAAACAAGCCACCTTACAGTCACCTCATCTTCAAAACGTAAATGCAGCAAAGGGAAAACATCTTCTGAAGGTGTATGGTTGGGTTTTGCTTTTTGGACTGGAGGGAAAAGGGGTACGCATGGGACAGAGATGTCAGGCATTTTGTCCTACTCATCTTCACTGACCCCTCTGCAGCAATGGGGACCAAAACTTGCTGAATTAAAAAGAGAACTGGGCTTTTTACCTACTTTTTCTCCAGGAGCAAAACTGTCAGCAGTGCAATACCATAAAGTCTTGCATAAAAAACCACAGACAGTGATGACAGTTTGACTGCTGTGGCTGGAAACTGTAGATTACTGATCATGAACAAGGACACTTGAATCATGGCAAATGCCAGACTAAAATTTAAATTAAATATTTCTCAGACCAACTAGGACAATAGTGAATACTGTGTATTTGTTACAGCAGCACAGTCAGTGAACACAGCGGTCAGTCTTTGGTTTTGTCTTAGACAACAGCCTTCATTGTTAGTCTGATTCTTATAATTTGTATTCTACACAGAGTCAGGAATGTAAATGGCTTTAAACTTAAGCAGCATTGAGTACCTAATCCCGGTTGTTCAACCCAGCCCTGGCCTTTTCAACTCAACAGTTTTGGGGGCGGGAGGCTGGGTAGCATCTAGCTGAGGCATTAGATAACCTTTCGCAGATAAAGTTTCGTCTTTAATTAAACAATATCCCTGAAAGTACAAATCACTTTCTAAGAGCTGAGAGACTGCTGTAGACACACCGGAAAATAAATTGGGTAACTCCCCTCTCCCCAGTAGTATGTCTAGCTGCCTTTTACACATCTTCCACTCAATTTCCCGATAAGCCCTGAAAATGCATATTCAGTGCAGCAATTTATCCTCAACGCTTCAGTGCAGAACTGTCTTAATTTGCCAATTAACACTTCACCACCCTCCAGCAGGGCCATCAGTTTCTTTACGACTGTTAAAGCAGCAGTGGGATTGTGCTCGCTCACTTCACAACTTCGTACTGCCACGGGGGTTACGCAAAGGTGAAAGTCGTTGCCATTACAAAGTTCTCACAGAATATAAGATTTCAAATAGCTTGTTATTGTCTAAAGTCATCACACTGGCAACAGCTACATGGGCTGAAGTTTCTCTGCGCAATTTCTTTGTTTTTTAAACAAATGGAACAAAAGAGTAAGAGATCAGTATCTTGAGACCAGATGTAGCGTGGCTCCTAAAGTAGCAGGACCTAGAACTGGAGAGAAGGGTGAATGGGAAAACTAACGATTATACTTAAAATTTTTGTCTGGTTGTCAGACCATTAATGACTCTCCTGCACACTAAACCAGTATCAAGAGGGATATTCCGAGCTATTTTTCTGTTTTTAGTGCTTCATATCCTGGCCACAGAAAGCAGAGTTCAGTGTTCAGTCAGGCCGTAGCTGTGTTTCCTGAAATGGCGGTGTAACCCTTCCTTGCTCCACAGTGCTGGTGTACCTTCCAAATAATGAATCTGTACATAATAAAGGTCCAGCCATCTGCATGCCTCTTTAAAGCAATCACATACTAATTCTTAGTAACTTTTCATAATGATATTAAATGGCTTACTTTAACAGTCTAACCTTGAGAACAGTGGGAAGGCATAACTGTATTATGCGTCTTTCAGCTTTTAAGGTGATAATTTGCTTCGGATCATGCTCTGGGTGTTTTGTTTCAATCAATTCTGTCTCATGTGTCTGTAAGGTACCAGGGCTTAAGTGTGATTCTTAGCAACATTGTCTTTTTAAAAGAAATGTAATTGTTCAGTTTTCTCTCGACACTTTTTTTATTTTAAGGTAAGAAATTATATAAACTCATTCTCCAATAAGGCCTGCCAGTCACCATGCTTTGAATTTTTGTTCTAGACGCAAGTTATAATCTTCATGATTTTAAGTTTTACGAGGGTAGGTTTAATTTTTCATCTGATTTTCTTAGTATCTGTTTTTGTTTTCCAGCAGTAAAACCAAATGTGGGAAATGCTAGCTGTGAGGTCCTGACAAACTGATCTACAAAAGGAAGAGCCCTCGGACTGTTTTTCTCATCTCTGCTGTGCAAGTATGAACTTATTATTGGTTCTGAGTTTTTGATGGCATTATGTCCTGGCACTAGAAGCAGTGTTCGCATATTTAGGTACTGGAAAGCTTAAATGATAGAAAAGGAGTCTTGGCAGAAGTGTTCGGGACCAATTTCTATCAGTTCCTTGATGTTATGTAGCAGCTTAACCTGGAACAGAAATAAATGGCTAAAGCAGAAGCTTGATCAAAGTTACAGGGATATCTTAGGTTTATCAAGAAAGCTGATAATATTTTAAGCTAATATTACAAAATCTCATCTACAGCTCAAAGAACCCATTTAAAGTCAACAAAAGCTTTGCTATTGATTGATATGATTCAGGCACATACAGAATGGGGAAGGATCGCAGCTGTTAGGGTTCCCTTAGAGTTAAATCTGCATCGTTGGCATGTTTGTCTGCAAGGGACTTCATTCCCTTACAAGCTGTGAGGGAGCGCTCATGCCACACTATCTTGCAGAGGACCTGGTATCAAAAGAGGTCCAGGTTGATCCTGTGGTTGGTAGATCCACGTTTGCCTAAACTGACAAACCAAAACCATCAATGGAGACAGGGCAGAGTCAATGTGAAGTCTCCTGCTTTCTCAAACAGAGCTAAAACGCTTACAGGGAGAGTGAGATAATGGTTGGCAGTTTGTTTGCTCCTGGAGAGAGCCATGCAACCCAAGCACTTCTAGTTTTGCCCAGAGGCATTCATAAAAAGAGAAATGGGAGTTTTCGCTGTAAGAAACAAATAAATTGTATGTTCCTACCTAATATACCAAGTGGTCACTTTCATTGAAGAGGAAGCTTTTGCCATTAAAATATTATGGATAACTGATGTATTACGTAAATGTGAGAAGCCACTTTATTACTTTTTGCACTGCAGATTTCTTCTGAATCTCATCCATGGTGGGCAAAAGACTGTAAACAGATGGGAAGAGCTCTGACAGTTCTGTTAGACTATGAGGTTGGATTAGAGCCAATTGCTAGAAGTTTTTTGCAAAGCATAGTGCTTTTCATTGCAATCAGACTTCAGCTAAAATACATTTCTGAGATAAATGCAAACCTGGCATTGTCTTCTGTATCTGAGCATTCATGCATACAGCTGTTCAGTTTCCAAATAATTCATTTACTGCAAATGTGTTTACAGGGATCAGTTGGAACTTCTATGCAGTGGAACAAAAATGCTCTTTAAAAATGAACAGTATTTCTGTATTACAATTTCCTCTCTCCACTTCTGGGACACATAAACTTACGGGGCCAATGGTTTACTTTAAGCTAACTAGAATATATGTTACTAACGGATAATGTGATAAATTAACTGGTCATCAAGTACTAATCGTATGAGAATGTAGTTTTATTCTTTACCAATTGTTGATGTTCAGCAAGTTCTTAGATCTTTTTAAAATGCTTATTCTTCATATTCAACTTTGAGTTGTACACTGTTTTTTGTTGCAGTGTTACAAAACACGCTAATTTGACTGCAGATGGGCAAATATTGTAGGTCTTATTTTGGTTACAAAAACAAACCAGCCAAAAGTTACGGTATGTTGTTCATTAACTGAGCTACTTTGCAAGATGGCAGGTTTGCAGCAGGCTAAGGTCTCACATATAGACAGGTATTGTGGACGTCTGCCATTCAGTAACTTTGTACCCAAATCCTGTTGATTTGTTAAGGAGATTGAGACTGCTAGAGCTCTTTTCCTCATAGAAAGATGCTTTTCCAATTTTCTGGTTTTTTTCCTGGTTAGTCAATAATCTTTGGGTTGGGGAGTTTTCCCCCTCTCTTTTTTTCTGTCTGATCATAATAAACTGTGTGATTTGTCTTTCATACCCAAATCTCACGCTTCCTTCCAATTTGGCTCTGCTTTGCCTTTGTTCCATCTTCATTAATTAACCTACTTTCTTCTCCCCCCCACTTTATGGGAGATCCTGGTTATTGTAATTCATTATTGTGGCACTTGCATGAGAAATACCTATTTAAGCAAAATAATATTTTGTTAGGAGATTTTGAAGAACTGTGGTTTTATGCCAAGTGTGTAAAACTGCAAGACGCACTGAAGTAAGTAAATACTAAAAGAGATTTAGATTCTTCCTGGAGTTTTTTGTTGCTCGTGAGAATGATACCTGATCACACATTGATTACAGTTTTGGTGATTGGTATAGTTTGGTCATTATTTGCGGGTGCTAAGTAAGTTTACTGTAATACTAAGTGAACATACTAAACAAAAGAAGCAAGTAGAAGGACCAACAATTTTAATTTAAACTAGTAGTAATTATATTATTAAACTTTCATGTAGCCATAGAGGCAGACCAACACTTGCTTGTGTCAAGCATTGCACACTATGTACAAGTTATTAGAAATTATGAAACTGTGCTTTTAATTTGTCTCACTAAAATCCTAGCATTATCGAGAAATAATTTCATTTTAAAGCTGTGTTTTTACCCAGCTTCTACAACGTGGTAATTGGCCTGTTTCAGTTCTATTTTAAACCTCTTCTGTGATGTCTTGTTTTATCTTTTTGCTTGTTCCTTTCATTTACTTTAACTGTCTCCCTCACTTTTAAACTATTCCTGTTTTCTGAAGTTAAACTTTGACAGATTTTATTTGCATTTCCTTTCCTCATGAAGGGATGTTGAATAAGTATTTTATCGTTACTACTAAACAGTGGCTCTTTTGTAGTCACATCTTGAAACGTATCTTATAGATGTGACTTACTAAAGAGATCCTTCTCTTGTGAAGTTTTTGGACTAGTGGCAGCTTTTATTTACAATCCAACATCATTTGTATTGTGTTATAACAGCATTCTGCATATTATCACTTCCATAACAAGGAACACCACATTAATATTTTTTTAAAACCTGGCTCTCATTTTAGTTCATATTGTATTATCATTTGTATAAAGGCAGTTGTGCATATCTATTATGTCTTCTGTATGTGACACTTCTTTTTTTTTCCTCCTTTTATTTTTCAAGATGTATTGTAAGGACTTCTCCTTTAATAGCTGCATTAAAGGTGCACAGAGTTTGTTCCTCCAT
Source organism: Pelecanus crispus (assembly GCF_030463565.1). Lineage (NCBI taxonomy): Eukaryota > Metazoa > Chordata > Aves > Pelecaniformes > Pelecanidae > Pelecanus > Pelecanus crispus. The sequence goes on from NC_134646.1 coordinate 5,506,377, forward strand.
ATCCTGGAGTTTCTAAGTGCCAGTCACGCACATTCCCTACTGTTTTAAGTGGAGCCCACTGCTCAGCGGGCTCATTGGTATGCCAAAATATTTCCCTGTTCTCAAGAAAAGACGATCTGGTTTCCGTACACTGTTACTCAACCATTCATAAAGGCTCTTTCTCTCTGGCTCTGGATTTCAGTGCAGCATGGGGACCACTGCCGTGTTGCTCTCATTTGTATTCGAAATTCTTAAAATGCCATTCTTCTGTACACGAAAGGAGGTGTCCTAGACTTCTCCTTCGTTGCCTCCTTGCACACTTCCCTCAAGTCTGCATGCCGCTCTTTCACTGACTGGAGAGCTCTTTTCCTTTAGCCTTTCACAGAAAAGAAACTTACTGGAGACTCCCTCCTGTGTTCCTCTCCAAGTAGCTGTGGAGGGCCACTAAAAATTATGAGGGGGGCTGAAGCAGATGGGAGACGAGGAGAGGCAGAGTGCTGGGATTGTTCAGCTTTATGAAGAGAAGGCTGGAGGCAGATCTTATTGCCAAAACATTCCATACGGCACGTGCTAGAAGATACATGGTAATAGAATGTGGTGGCATTACTAAAATACCAAAAAGCTTTCCATGCATCCATGTTCCTTTTCTGTCCTATAAAACTGTACAGAAGGGTTTTTATCTCCCTCACAGATGACACAGAGATCTAAAGACTTCATACTCACAGATGTTTCCAAAGATTCCTTCAACTCCCCTTTTGGAGAACAGAGAGCAGAGGGGAGTTACTGACAATGCTCTCAAGAAACCTTGACAGATCTGAAGGTCTTAATAATTTAAGGTCCCTGAGACTAGTGGGAAAGTCTGGAACAAGGAAGATCTTAATGTAGGGAGATGCAAAGTCCTGCACTTGGGCAGAAGTAACCCCATTGCACCAGGGCATGCTGGCTGCTGGCCAGCTGGAAATCAGCTTTGCAGAAAAAGACCTGGGGTCCTGATGGACAGCAAGATGACCATGAGCCACCAATGCACCCTTGCATCCCAGCATCCTGGGCTGCATTTGGGCAGAGAAAGGAAGGACACGATCCTTCCTCTCAGCGCTGCTGAGACTCATCTGGAGTTCTGGGTCCAGCTCTGGGCTCCCCAGCACAAGAAAGACATGGACATATGCGAGCTAGTCCAGCAAAAGGCCGTGAAGATAATTCAGGGATTGGAGCATCTGTCATGTGAGGAGAGGCTGAGGGCTGGGATCCGTGTGTGTAAATACTTTGGGGTGAATAAAGAAGATGGAGCCCGTCTCTTCTCAGTGGTGCCCAGTGACAGGACAAGAGGCAATGGGCACAAACTGAAACACAGGAAATTACATTTAAACAGAAGCAAAAATTTTTTGTGTGTGTGAGGGTGGTCAAACACTGGAATAGGTTGCTCAGAGAGACTGTGGAGTCTTAATCTGTGCAGATACTCAAAACACAACTGGATGTGGCCCTGAGCCAGCAGCTCTGGGCGACCCTGCTCTGAGCAGGGTTTCGGACCAGATGACGTCCAGAGGTGCATTCCAACCTCAACGATTTGGGGACTCCTGAATGATTCTTCTATGATTTAAGAAAGAGATTGCTTTGGAGCAGGACTGTGACCACTGGCAGGCAGACAGGGTGAGCGTACCGATCTTGCTTTCAAGATCAGCACTGTGTTTTCAATGTCATTCAGTAACCTCAGAGAATAAATTACATATAATTGGTGGTGACGATATTCATAGGGGTTCTATTTTATGTGTATTGCCGTTTATGGTTTCTCACAAGGAAAAGGCAAGTTTTCTGTAATCTTTGGAGCAGGCTTCCTTCGCTAAGGCTTCTGCACCAAAGCCCTTCCATGTCATTTGAAAACAAGAAAGAAATCAGTTTATCTCCCTCCACTCCTTCCTCTTCTGCATGACAAGTCGAGGATAGCTCTGCTGCCATTCGGTAGCTTTGCTCGCTGAGCTCGCTGTGCTGGGGAACGGTCGTAGAGTTTTCTTCTCTGAAACAGACCCCAGGCTTAGCAACGTCAGCAGCACTGAGAAGAAATTCATTCTTCCTAGAAGATTTTTGTTTGTATTTATTTTAGGCTGCTAAGCCAGATGCTGTATTCCTGCAGTAGTGAGAAAGCTTAGGAATTCAAATGTACCTCTTCTCCTATCAGTGGCACTGCTGAAAGAAAAATCAGTCAAATGGACAGCAAGGCATAAGCTATAAGCATGCGGCTGAGCACAAGAAGAGAGTAAGAAGAATATGAATAAGCAACAATAAAACTCTTAGTACCTTTGTGGCACCATCCATTACTGAATGTTTCTCTGATGATCTGCTAACATGAATGAGTCTTCCGTAAAAAGGTTCTTCAGCATACAGAAATGGAAGTTTCAGTATCAGAAAATACCTTGAATTATTTTGTGATATTTCTTCCAAACCTGCCTTTAGACAGTTCTTTAATTCTTCTATTAGACAGATTTTCCTCGATACCTGCTCTGAATGACTTGAAGACAGTGAGATAGGGAGGGAGGCATGGCAATTTTCTTGAAGTCAGGAAGGTAGCTACAGGAATGAAAAGGGGTTGGGCAGCGGGGGGTGGTGGTGCGCGTCACCACTTCATTCTAGAAAAAGACGTCCATTCGCTTATCCTCCCATTTCCCTGGCAGGTGAATATTAGCTAAAAGAATAGCAGTGGTGAAATGATATGTACGTGATCATCCCTGAGTTCAACCCTAAGCCAGGCTGAACTTTACATAGATACTCCTATCTTTGTTTTCTTTACTATTTGTATATATGCTTATTTCTTCTACTGAAACAAACAGCACTAAGCTACTGAATACAATACTTTACATTATGCCTGAATAATTAAAAAAGGTGTATGGAAAATGTGTTTACAATAATTCAAAACACAGTTTATATTTAGAGGCTCAAAGTTCATGTGCTTTGGTTGGTTATGATCTGGAGTTATTTAAAAATACTCACTTCCTTTCTTCTTAGGGAGGGGTTTTGGCTACACTGATATTTTTTGTATTTATTTTGCTAATTGTTCTTGCTTTTCCCATACTTCACGTTAAATTTAAGAAGCCAGTAGTGTCTTTGTCTCATTGGTCACTGAATTAATAATGTATTCGAATCATCTTCTTTTTGCTGAATAAGCTTGATCTCTTCCAGAAATGAAGTTTCTTTTAGAATCAAATTAACATGAAAAACATAAGTTTATAAGAATCAATAAAAAGTACAGGAGCTTGACTCCTGTCTTCCTTCAATTTTTGAAACTAAATTCTAGCATAACTTAGCTATAGGGTAGGTGAAGACGTTGCTTTGTTTACTGGGAAAAGCACGTGCTTTGTCTTTTTTGTTTGTTTTTTACAGTCATGAGTGAAATTTGAGCCAAAATTCATTATATAGCCCCCTAATGACAGGAACACAAGTGTTTTAGAGCAGCTGCATATTGTAAGACTTCTGATAAAAATCAACTGGATTGTTAATGCTGCACAGTAGTATCACTAACTAGGTGGGAAAATAGTAGTACTCATTTTTTTGCCTTGCTGAATTCTCTGTAGTTTACTATGGTCACATCATTAATTGTCACGCTGGCATATATTACATGTGAAACACGAAATTGTTTCTGGTTGGAATAAAATGTGCCCCACAAAGTTCAAATTGGTTGCATTCCTTACCTGGCCTACAACATCTTCTAATATCAAGCAAATGGATCTAATGTCATCAATCCAATCAAAATAATCAATCAGTCACAATACAAATCTGTCATCGTATTTTGTTTCCCTTAAGATTATTCATTGAAGGAGAAAAGCCATTTTCATTAATTTATGTTAATACATACTAACATCTTTTTGCTTTGATCTCTACTGAAGATTTCTAAGAAAAGTTAGATTTCAGGAGTGCCAGGGTCTTAATTATTCTTTGTAAAATTTTCGGTAAGCTGAAGGAGATGTCTTGTTAAATCTAGCAATTTTTCTAGTTGTTTAAACCAGAAGATTATAGCCTGTAATAATGACAGTATAGTCCATTTTTGTAAGTATTACACCTATTTTTGTCTTCCTTCATCTGTGATGTTACCTAAGGGTAACTCAAAAAGGATAACCAGTATTTTTATTCAGAAAGTAGTTTTCAACTATACAAAGGAGTAATTTGCATTCTTTCCTTCCTATCTCCCCTTTCTTGTTGTCATACTTGGTGTTTTTTTAAAATAATGAATTCAGTATAAAATCAGATTTGACCAGGTAGATAAAACATTTGAGTAATTTTTTTTCTCCCCAAAAGTTCCTTCCAACCAATTGATTATCAAGTACAACCTGAACGTGATCACAGTGAGTTAGAACAAGGGTGCATCTTGTCCACAAGCAGATGCACAGCACAGAGTAAAAAAGGGCAGGTATGTATGATACTTTCTCTGATATCCTTGCATTTCCATCTGTTTTCATATTAGAATATTTCCTGAGCTAGATGTGGTTTCTGTCTACTTAGTAACCCATAATTTTTTTGAAGTACTTGATACGTCTCCCCTTTGGCAACAAGTAGTGCAGACGTGCTACCCGTTGTGTGAGAACTCTCTCTGCTTCCAAAAGAGCTGAAAACTCAGAGAAGTGTCAAAAAACGAGCTGCAAATTACTTGATGCCTGGAAAACCAGCATTGGAGTAGTCTTTTTTTATTTGAACGAATATGCTGATTCAAGAGACCCACGTGTTGTGTGGTAGTAAGAGTACATCGAAACTTGTGAAGGAAACCAGGCAGCTTAATTTTCTGTTGTGTCCAGATGCTGAGACAGTCGGTGGCTAGGTGCTTGGGCTGCCCTTGTCCCCTTATGAAGTGTCCTGTTTTCAGGCTTCCAATTCATAATTTTCTGTTGAAATATTTCTTTCCTGACTTCAAATTTCAAACATTAATACACCTCTACAGCCCTGTCTTCCCATTCTCTTCTCCCATGCCTGGCATGGAAATCGTGGTCATTGTATTGCTTTCATTAGTTTTCCAGAAAAAGGAAGTGACATTTATAGGAGAATGGCATATATATAAAAATATATATATATACACGACTGAACTGCTGTTAGAAATACAGTTGTTCTTTGTTGATAGATGGAGAAAAACATTTTCAACAGACTGTAAATTGGAAAGTTTTCATTATGAAATTAGAAACTATATAGTCAGTCTTCAAACTTCAGACTACAAAGCTGGAAGTAACTGAGCTAAAAACTCAAAAGGGTTAAGTCTTTCTCTGAAAATACTTATTTTCAGGCAGATTGAAAGAGACATTTCCATAACTAATTTATGCAATTCTAAATCAGAATTTAGATTAAAACTTTGAAGTGTCTGTTACAAAGAGCTGTGATGTTAAAAACTCCAGTTCTTATTCTGGGCTCTTGCACATCAGACAAGAGTTTTGATTGTAATGGGGTTTTCCTTCTTTAAGATACAAGAAAAAAGTGAATTGTAAAGATTTATGTAGTATGTCACAGTATTCTTAGCAATTGCTGTTTTTGTAGGATTTGTTCTTTTATGAAAGCATTTTTCTCCCACTCTCCATCAAAGTTACATCTCTGGCTCCGGAATTAAGGTTTTTCCCACTAGTGTGGTGGTTGCCTTTTTTTTTAAAAAAATGTCACTCACACTTTGAGAGTGTTATGCTTTTGACTATTGCCTAGCTTTATGATGCTGTCAAAATTATGAAGTATATTACTAAAGAATGAGAGGAATGGTGAGAAAAAAGGAATGAATTTATAACAGTGAGAACTGTCCAAAATAAAACTTTTTACTTCTTTTGTTCATGAAAGTAACATTCTTATTTTACAGTGATCATCTTAGAAACAAGAAGATATATTTGGTTGGGTCACATTGCTACAAATCTGTACAATAGAGATTTTTCAGAAATACAATCTTGGGATTAAAATGAAAACACATTACTTCCCTGTTTTTTTATTGGCATGAGAGGTGCATGTTGGAGAGCAGTAGTTCAGACAGCGCACCTGGAAATAACCTGACAGACTTCCTCCTTGGGAGGCTGAAGTGAGGTCTTCAGGCAGTTGCTGTGAGAGATGTAACTACCACGGGCATTCCTGCAGGTAGACAGGCCTCCGATAGTCTTTCATAGAATCATAGAATCGTTTAGGTTGGAAAAGACCTTTAAGATCATCCAGTCCAACCATTAACCTAACATTACCAAGTCCACCACTAAACCAATTAAGGGTAGAGTAGCAATTTCATGTTTCCTGGCTTGGTGGCTGGATTATTTTTTAATGAAAGTAAAAACTAGGAATCATTAAGGTTGGACAGGATCTCTAAGATCATCAGTCCAACCATCAACCCAACACCACCATGCCCACTAAGCCATGTCCCAAAGTGCCACATCTACCTGTCTTTTGAACACTTCCAGGGATGGTGACTCCCCCACCTCTCTGGGCAGCCTGTTCCAATGCTTGACTGCTCTTTCCGTGAAGAAATTTTTCCTAATATCCAATCTAAACCTCCCCTGGCGCAGCTTGAGGCCATTTCCTCTTGTCCTGTCGCTAGCTACTTGGGAGAATAATCCAAATACGACAAAGCCTAATTACTACCTATAGCAATGCTGCCTTAAAATTACTGGGGATCTGTTTTTACATTTCTTTCAAACCTGATGTTTCATGGTAGATTCAGCCAGCCAGTGAACCAAAAGAAAAGGTGTCCCTGAGCCATTTTTGCAGCTCCACAGTTGGAGTGATGAAGAAGATGTGGCAACAGCTTGTGACACCCATCTCCTCTATTTGTCCTGGGAAGGGGAGCTCCATACCACATGTGGTCCTTGATCATCTAAAGTCAGACTAGTTTGCTCAGCAAAAGCAAAAAGCAGATTCTTGATCCAAAGTCTTTTGTTAGGTCTAAGTTGAGCTTTGAGGTAAGCCTCTGAAAGCAGTTTAAATTGCAACTGCGCTAAACAACATATAAAGCTCAGCTTCAATGGCAACCCATTTCACTACACTTTAATGGTATGAATTCTACAGCAGAGAGCTTATCAACTCGTGGTGTCATTTATTAAGAACCCAGTTTGTGTGTGCAATTACTTGTGGGTGAAGACAAAAACTAACAGCCTTTAATTACCTGGCACTGCTTTGAATATGAGAACTCTGAAAGAGATGCTATTTAACAGTATTTATTGTGTTGTTTTTCTTATACTGAGCCCTTTTTACAAACAATATTCATTACAGTACTTTTTAATTTCCAGCGCAAAATGCTGTAAGCCATTCTATGTTATTTATTAGTTAATCACAAAATGCATATATATGCAATGAAATATTAATGCACAATTCCATATTAAAATATTTCATTTGAATGTACAACAGATTTCCTCACAAGGAAATTTAGGAATGTATAATAGTTTCACAGTTCTAATTCTAAAGTTACTATAAGCTTTTTTTGCCAGTGTAGAAGTTGCAGGTCTTTGTTATGATGTAATGATGCTCAGAAGTTCATTTTTGGAAAACAGAACAATGATGTAAAAGTGATATGACAAAGTCTGTGAATATCGGTATCAAGCCTTGTTCACTGTGAGGACACAGGAGAAATAGTCATGTTATCATCTGAGTTTCTTTAAAGATGTTTAAGCATTGTTTAAGAAGGCCAAGTGTTAAATGATATTGAATGGTATATTCTGAGTCATGGAAGAATCTTCATTTGACATATGCAGCACTTAAGGAATGATACGTTTAACATGACATGAATTGCCAGAAGCTTTATTTTTATTGCATTATAAGATATCCAAATGTGAAAATGAAGCAGCTTTAGACTTGTGCAGTGGTATTTGCTGTTAGAGAACTGGGAATTAAGCAGAAAAAGTTTCAGTTGCACATTCTCAACCTGAGATTCAGTACTGACTTGCTTCAACTCTGAAACACATTTCTAGGTAGTGTTATCCCTTAAATTTATATACTAGAAGAACTAATGGCCAGAAAAATTACTTTTTTTGAGCATTTAAAGTAATTATTTACATTATAAAATTTAATCTCTTCCTCTGCCAATGTATCTGATATACCCTAGGTCTTATAATAACCTTCTAAAGAGAGGTGTCATCTCTTTTCAGCTCTGCAATCTAGCTAACAAGGAATTGAGACACAGCTCAGTGACACGCAAGATTTCAGGCCTCTGACTGCTTCAGAATTACACCTTTAGTATGCAAACACATCTCCTAGGGAAGTTCTGATTAAAGGCAAATTAAATAAATGTATGTGTCATTTAAAGTCAATGATATGTATAAAACTGTAAAATTATATGGTAATTAGTATGCTGTGTCTGTCTATCAGGAACGATATTTCTTATTGAAATTAAATTGATGAAAGAGTAGCTTCTTCTGTAAGAATGAGCTACCACTAGACTACCCTTCCTGCCACATCAATAACTCAGAAAATCTCTGGCCATTTTCAACCAGATTTTGAGGGGGGGGGGGGGGGGGGTTTGCAGCTCTTTCTACTCCTGCAAAGCATCCTGTTTATGGCTGTGCTAGAAGTCTTGTTACCTGAATCTGACAGCAGAGTTTCTACGAGGAGGCAATTTTCAAACTGTCACTTTCTCCTTCCATCTTTGCTTTTCATTCTTCCCACAAAACTTTCCCTTCATTTTCTTGTTATTTTTATCCTCCAGACAAAAGCATTTCTCCCCTTATGCAATGTAGTAGGCAAAGGAGGATTTTTGTGTGTTTAATAAAAGGACTGCAACTCAGCCATTCATTTTTGGAAATTGGTATGCAACTCTGACATAATCTAAAAAGGTCCAATTCGATAATCAGAATGTAGCTTTCAAAAAGAGCTTATCTTAACAGCCAGACTGTGCTCTCAGTTCTATACTGAGTTATATACTCTATAATATAAAGGTGGCCCAACAGTGGAATTGTTTGTTTAGCTCTTGTCTATGTCCTCCTTTCAATTTTTTTGTATCATATTTGCTGCTTTTAAAACCTTCTGTTGGGGGAGAGTATTGGAGGTTGAGTTGTTTCCATTTGTTACTGGATGAGGTTAGCAGAGTGTGAAAGAAAAAAATTAGTTTCTGGCATAGGAGTTTTAGAAAAGTATTTCTAATCTCTTTGAATTGATGATTACTGTTTTTATGTGGCGGGTGGGGAAGGGTTAGCACTAGAGAGGGCAGGGAAGAGTAACTAAGAAATGAGCTTTGTGAAACTGCTGAAAAGGCTGAAGAAGGCTTTTATTAGACAGAATGCTGTAAGGATTGTTAGTCTTTCTAACTGCTTCTTTAAAAATGTCTATATTTGGCATTTTTTTCCAATATGCAAACATACATGTTTGACACATTTAGGACCATTTCTATGTGTGTCAGATGCATGTGGTTACTCCTAATCATGGTAATCCCGTTGTAAAATACAAATGAACATGAATGCCAACTCCATTTCACAATCCCAGCCTCAAAAATACCATGATCTAATTTGTTTCTTGCTGAATACTACTCCAGCCCTGGTCCGTATACAGTATGCACCTGCTAGTTGGGTGTCTGATGGAGGGGATGGATATTTTAACTGGGTGGATTTTAAATACCTCTCACTACTCCATTCAATTTTTAAACAACTACTGTTTTGCTGATTTTAAGGAATTGGCTTAAATTAAGAACTTTTTAAAAGGAAATGGTGATGAAAATTTACATTGTAAGCTCATTGAGGAAATAATTGTCTCTGTTCTGTTCCATACTCAGTACAGTGTGAGTCTGAGCTCATCACACATTAATGTTTTCAAACAATTTAATTTAAAGTGGTACAGTCTTTCTATAAACAAGGTCTAATCTGTATGGGGAATACTAACATTCATATATGTTTTTATACCTAGTACCTTGTTTACCTAACAAAATTCCAGCCGTATCTGTAAGTCCTCTCAGCCATGTTTGTATCTGGTTGCCTACAACATTCTTTTGACTGCAGGAGCGGTGTGGGACTGGGTCTTAGCTGGAAATGATGCCTGCTACAGAGACAAAGGAAAATGCTTCTAATATGACAAATCATAAAAAGTAGATAAAGAAACTGCAGCTTCATCCTTCATAGTATGTCAGTGGTATTTGTGTAGTTATCTTGCTTGGGCTCTGGGTACAAAAGCCAGGATAAATAAAGAAAGTTGTTTGAGAGATTACTGGAAAAACATCAGTGGTGAAAGGGAGCAGAACTATGTGCTTCAGTACCTCCTCGATCACTCTGTTTGTAGCCTGGCTGACAAAGATAACCAGAACTGCACAGTATGCTTCATAAAGATCACATACAGGTAAATCCTTTCATTTAATTCTTCTTCAACAGGAAAAAGATGTCCCCAAAGATTATTCTTAACAGAACCATCAGAAATAAAATAACATCAGTTCATTGGTTAAGAGAGAAAAGCAATGGTTTTGTATATGTCTAATAGGGAATTTACTTTTACACTCTTCAAATACTTCATGAAAATACCTAATTCAATTAATTTCAATTCGATTAGTTATATAATATTATTTTATTCTACTATAACCAGACATTAAATCTCATAACACTATCTCATTTTCTAAACATGGAAATAAATCACCATTTTTTGAGAATTACTATGTAGTGTGAATTCACTAAATATTGACAAGTTTCATTAAAGGAGGGAAAAAAAGGAGTGCTTTTAACTGATGTAAGTGAATCAGTAAAAATTGTTGCAAAGCTTTGCTTTAAATATTTACTGGTATTTGGAAGGCGCCTTCCAGTGATTTACACAGTTTAGCCTCAGTCTAGTTTTTACCCTGCAGGTTTTTGTGTAACTACGTCTTCCATAAAATTTCTTTGAACTTCCCTTTGTAAAGAAAGCAAAGAGTCTACTCTCATAACCATGTTATTTCCATGCCTTACTAACAGAATAGTATGTCACTCTTTGATACTTTATTTCTTTCTGATTTTTTTTTACTCCTAAACTATGTACAAAAATACAGACAGAAGTTCCAGAAGTATTTTCTAGTTTAATCACCACTATCAATTCATTCCAAGTCTTTGCAACTGTAAGACTCTTTAATTTCTCAATTCAGATAGGACTAACATACATTTTTAATGTGCTGCAAAAAACTGTAGCAATTACACACTGTTTTCACTTTTTCCAATGGCATTGATTTAAACATCAACTTAAAGTTGGGGTTTTTTCCATTTTATCAAAATATTGGCTCTTATATATAAGATGCCATATGGACTACATGCATCTTGAAATTGTTTAAGTGCTTTAACAACAGGATGTGGAAAATTGAGATTAGTCTCTGATCTGAAAAGTATGTCTCATGGGAGTAGACCATAATTACTTCCACACGTAAGAATGGTAGATAGCTAGATGAAGTAAATAGTTTACGGCTTTGAAGAAGCCAGTGTCATATGTTTTCTCTGTTTGTTAACAACTTTTCTTGAGAATGATGTACTGAGAATAATAGTTTCCTACTGTTTCTCAATCCTGTTTTAGGCTGGATTGTAGAATGCAGGTTTGTTTTCATAAAGGTGACATAAATTCTGTGCATCACACAGAAACAAGGGGAAAACATTATGCTATGAAGATTGATAGGAATCAATACTACCAGCATATCTTCAAGAACATAGCATCCTACACGCTAACACCAAAGAGCTATGGACTGCACAGGATACCTGCGTGCTTCATACTCACACATTTTATTCTAAATGTTTAGCTATTCTGGGCATATTAGATTATACTATTCATATTAATTTCTCTCCTAATTCTGTTTGTTTTGATGAGTAAATTGCTGAGCGCAAAGTAACCTTAACAATTCTGTATGTCTCTGAAACGGATTTTTTTTTTGTAGATGCTCTTTTAAAACTTGATTTGAAATACAAACTTTTTGTCGTATTTTCTCAGACTCTCAGCTGTATCTCTTAATTCTTGGTTAACCTGAACAGAAAGCAGTTGAAATTCTCACTCATATCAGTATTCCCACATTTCTGAGTACTGCTGAGATTCTGCAAAGAGAAGCCTCCTGTGAAAAAAAAGGGGGAGTAGACATCAGGTGTTACTGGTATATTCTTCCCATTTCCTGCTCAAACAGCTTCGCACCCAGGGTACGGCTCCTGCAAAGGGTTGAATTCTGTCTGTCTGCTACACAGCAGAGATGAACCAGGTCAGATCCCCTAATGAAGCAATTACTTGGGTGAGCAGATGAGAGAGGATAATCACGCTTAAAAAGAAACGCTTCCTTAGAAAGAGGTTGGGCTTGGAAGAAAGCAAAGACAAATAATGGGAGCAAGACAGTGCAATTCTCAAATAGTAAAATGGATAAGGCAATATAATCTCTAAGTGGAGATGTCAGGGGACTCAGCATAGCTGGAATAAAAATTATCTGCCCAACATTCATAATTTTAAAAGTATTTAAGATAGCTACAAACAACTCAATGTGCTGGATATCAGGTCAAAGATGGAATGTCGTGCTTCAGGTGATAAAACTAATTTAGTTATAATTAATGACCCTTTGATTAAAATGGGCCAAAAGAGGGATAGCAAATTCCCTAGTAGTAATTACTATAGTCCATAAACATTTTTTGTTTTTTAAAACTAGTAAATGTGATACTGAGAAGTGTTATCACAAGAGCTGTAGTCTAAATTAGACTACTTTGCTATATTTAAAATTAAATTAAGTGTACCAAAACATGAAAAATGTCTTGCTTTTTAATTTTCAGATAATATCTGAAGAACTGCAAGAACTAATAGTTAAGTAAATGCAGTAGTCCACTAACACGTTACTTGCTGTTAGTACAGATAAGCTTTATTGGGTCAGAAACTTCTTCCAGACCTATTTACTGATCTGAAAATGGTGCTCTAATATTTGTTTAAAGATTAGTGCCACATCTGTGAAGGAAACAGAATAGGCCTTCGTACTGGCTGCCCTTTCATTTTTGTAATTCAAAACAACAATCTGTGCCCACTCTATTAGAAATTTGACCCATAATTTTTTTGAGAAATCAATGGTAAAAGTTGAAGTGCATACAGATCTTTCAGCCATATCACAACTAGAAATAAAATCTCAAGAATCAAGACGTCCTAGACAGTGACAAAGTGTAAGCAGATGAAAGTTGCAGAGAGTTGCAATACGTCAATGAGCGAGCAAGCAAAAAATGACAAGTGCTACAAAATTTAATGCGCAAATTTACCATATGAAATTTTCTCCTCACTCATGAGAGTATAAAGTCTTAACATCAAAGGCACAGACCTTATAATTACTAGACGTTGCTGTTAAGATATGTATTAGTATTGTCCTTATGTAAAAAATACTATTAGGAACTGCCAAGGCATTGGAATGTGATGGACTTCAAAAGTTATTGCAATTCATTCTCATTAATAATGTGAACATTGTGTGAAAGTCACTGGGTTATTTCTGTGCGGCAGAACCAGAACTGTGCTGCAAATGCCAGAGACGCTTTCAGCTCTCTAAGCGGGTGGATGCAGGGAAATGAAACTATTGCTCATTTCTATAGTAATTCTTTATCTGCCCTCCATGAGACAGTACAGCTAGGCACAAGTTTAAATACACCCTTGTGAAGAAGAAATGCACTGTTTGTTAGAAATTCAGTGTTTCAGAATATGTTCTTATTGGGAATTTTTGACAGTTTCGTGGGACGCTGAGCTTCTGGTCAGGATGTATCCCTGCCAGCAGATGGGACTGTTCAAAGCACTGCAGTAAAGAAAAGCTTGGCCAGAGACAGACTGGGAATCTGGGCAGTCCTTTGGGGAAAGGGCAATTCATACCAAAGTTCAATTAGCTACCTTCGGCTTTCCAAACTGCTGGAATTTAGCTAGACACTTTGGTTTCCAAATGGCAAGCAAAGAGCAGAAAAATCTCACTTGCTTTTTCTCTCTCCCTTTCTGTCTTTCGCACACTATCTCCCCCCCTCCCTTAATCTTCTCTTTTTTTTGTTTTTGTTTCCCCACCCCATCTGGTAAACTCTCTTTCTGACTGAGGATAGCAGGGGAAAAAAAGAATTTTTGGAAACTTTTGCTGAATAGTAAAGCTCCTTTATGAAAAATGCCATTAGGACTTTGAAATTTTAGATTTGTGTTAACAGTCTTGGATCTTTAGTCTTACTCATGGGAGGATTAGCTACAACCATTCCAACTTAGAATAGATATATTCTTGAAAAGATTTTATCCGCTCTTGTATTGTCTGTTATTCAACAACTTCAGGAGAAGAAATGAACCAAAGGAGATTAAAAATTGCATGCCATCCATATTTTCCATATTTTTGATAGAAATATTGGGCTGTTCCCTGTAAATTCTAATGACTAAGATTTGAATAATTCTTTGCTGTTTGGATTCTTTTGAAGTTGCCAGGTCAGAATAATTTAAGGGTCTAAAGAACTGTATTGCTGTTTGGTTAATACCTGCTTCTTATCAGTAGCAGAGTAATTTATTGTTGCTCGGATGAGACCAGAACAGACTAGACCAATAAACCTCCATTTCTGCCTTTGTGTTTCTGTACTTGTTCAGTGGTAATGCATGCAAATCCCTGATGATGCTCCTGGAAATGGATTTTTTTTTTTTTTTAATTTAATTACTTTATCTTTTGTACAGAAACCTGGGGGTTCTTTTCCCTCTTGTATGCAGAATATTTAATACAGTGGCGTTTCTTACACACTTTAAAGTGAAATACTCACCACCTTCACAAAATTGGGGCCTTTATTAGGAAGCTGTGCTTTTGGGAGGAAAAAGACCACACTTAAAAACAAAATGACAAACTCTTAAGCCTGGTCTCAAGCCTTTCTGTGTACCTTTATGCCCTGGCAATCCTGATGGATGCTTGTAAAATTCAGTTTAGATCCAAAGCAAGACTCCAGTATTAGCAAGAAATATGATGATGGTACCTTATTAATGAAGTGTTTAGCCTTGTCTGGCAATATAATCTGAAAATCTGTCATGTTGCATCTCTGATGAAACCCACTTGCATATAAATTTTGTGGAGATGTATGTATATAATATGCATACAATACAGACTGCTGTTTCCAGAGTTTTTGTATGTAATTTACATAGCTAGATGCAGTTGTTCGTTACTGTCTCATTAAGTTGTTATATCATATTCTGTCATCATAAAAGTCTAGTCATCTTCTGTCGAGTCATGTTAATGTTATAAAGTAGAGAGATGGGAATAGTACAAACCAAGTGAAAACTACAAAAAGAATATAGGGCTCACAAAACAATCTGCCTGTAGGATTTGCTGAAATTATTCCAAGAATAAAAGAGAGCAGTAAGAACCATTTTCATCACAAAATCCTATTTCAGCAGTTTATTTCCATTGCGGGGGGGGCAAATCAGTGTTACTTTGCACCAGACTAGCCTACCGTCACTGAGTTTGTAAAGAACAATCACAGACAGCATTCTGCCATGGTTTTCTCTGTCCTTGATTGACAGAAACACAGAAGATGTTTCACCCACAAGCATGCATCCTGTATTATTCCTTACTTCTGACTTCTCTTAACCGCTGAGATCTGCAAAATGATTCAGCAGTTTTGAGCCCAGCTTTCAGGCTAGTGGTTGTGGAAAACCACTGAAGACTAAACGATGAATGGATTGCAGTCTGTATAAGGTTCAGAGCTATCTTCTGTAAAACTTTTACTATACTGCAGAACAGCCTCAGATGCTCACACTGCATTGTACTAGCTAGGGTCATGCCGACAGAATTTGTATTGCCATCCCTATTAATACTCCCAGGTACCTGGATACAGACATTGGTCACTGGGAGCCTTTGCAGGTATTTGCATCTCTTTTATCCAAGATATTTTAGTGTCATGACTAGAGATTTATTTTAGGTCTGAATCAGACCAGGGTCAATCAAAGGATGCTGGGCTCTGGAACAAACTGTAGGCATTTTTATCCAAGGATAAGACAATAGCTCTTATTTCAGGAATGGGTAAACAGAGGCATGTGTTTTGATTTGTCCAAGAGCTCTCGTTCTGCCAGATGCAGGCTCAGAACTGAACTGCCACCACTTTTTTTTTTTTTTTTTTTTTCTTTTTTTGAGCCATTAAATCAGTCCTCTTCTTTGGGTGCTAATTGACCTTTATTCAGATCTTTGCTTTGAGCTTCTACGGACTTTCCTGTTTCCGAGTATAGGTTCCTGTTTGAGCCTTACAACCTGAAAGGAAGAACCAAACCAACTAGGGTACGGATGGGGGGAACTGAGAGTTCAGAATGACTTTCAAGTGATGATAGAATTTTAAAAGCCAAGTTCCTAAACAAAGTGTTAATCGAGCCACTCCCTTCTGAATAAGCATAAATAGTTTCTTTCCCACCTACTTGCCACTTATTTAGTGGATTTAATTATCGCCTAGCCAGAAGGCAGAGACACTATTACACTTAGCCAGAGGGGACTAGAGGGGAACGTAGTCACTTTAATAGCGGGAACAGAAGTAGGTCAATGAAAAATAGATCTATAATTTACTAGAGTTCTTCTATGTGTGTGTGTGTGTGTATATATATTTGATTAGTGGACTACAGGTGACATTGATTGTTGAAGCTTAAAAGATCAAACTTCAGTTAGTTGTGATGTGTTGTTTCCTTTTCACCATTTTCTTAGTGCGCCTTCACTCTGTTCTCATGCTGATTTAAATCTTTAGTTTTCTTCAGCTCATTCATTACTTTTGTTACTATAATGTCTTACTGAAGAAACACTAATGTACATGGATTTCAATTTATTAGGTCTTTTTGTAAACAATTGCTACCGTATCTATTTGCTTTTATTAAAAGAATTGTTTTATGCTAACACTTTGTTTTCTTGAACTATAGGGTATCTCTGTAATATATCTGCATACTTTTATTTCATAAACAAGTAGCTTTTTAGGTTAAAAGGAAAAAGAATTCTCATTTTCTTGGAATCCCCAGTAGTGCTTTGTTCACATGACCCAACTTGCTACTCATCTTAGGATGCATGTGTGGAAAAGCAGTGGAAAGGGACTGGAAAGAAGAGATAATTAGCATAGCAAAAAGTTAGGTTATGTTAGTCTGTGACTGAACAATGTTCCTCAGGAGGAAGGTCTCCACTGATTTCAGAAAATCAGTGTAAGTAGTCCTTAACACCATTTTCTTGTGTATTTAAGAGTTCTTCTCTTTTCTTTTTTCCCACTGCTTCCTTATTCCTGTTATACTCTATTTTCCCCAACTGGAAGCTGGATACTATACTACTATCTAACATACTTCAATGAACTAATATTTACAGTGGAATATTTATTTATTCTTTCTCAAAAGTTATGTTAGCCAACTTCCTTGGGTATGTTTTCCTTAAGTACGACATTGAGAGATGAACATTTCCTTTGCTTAAAGGGAGGTCAAGTTGTGGTAACAAGGACCTCATAACCATTTCTGGTTGATACTTATGGGATGTGGCATGATAATTTCTGACATTGTTTTATTCCAAAGAAAATAGGAGAATAAAATAATGGAAAGACCTGAAGTTGTTAATCCAAATGCAGGCAACCATGCAATAAATTGCTAGTCTGTGAGAGCCCCAGAACATCATCTCCTCATTACTTTCCCCCAGCCCTGAGCATGGCACACTCTTCAAAAACATAGAAAATGCAAAACTTGGGAGAAAAAACCAAAAGGCATGACTGCAATATACCACAAGATCAGAACAGAAGAGATCAAAGGAAATTAGTGTCCTGTATCACAAATCAAAACAAACCAACCAAAACAATCAGCCCATGACCTGTCTGGCGTCAGGGAGGAGAGGGGAACCGGAAAGGAGGTTTTCCTTCTGATCCCAGTGTCAGCAGCTAATTTAGTCATGAGTAAGGAATGCAAATCCGACACAGGAGAGGTTTTAATACTGCCTTTGGGAGTGCCCAAATGCCTCCCCATTTGTCGTGGGGCTTAAATGAAGAAAATGTCTGATACTTCAGAGGCACTGAGAATAGAAGCCCAGAAGGCAAGCTGAGCATCAGAAGGAGAAAAAAAACCCTTCTGGGGTCTGACTGGTAAGTGGTAGAAGCTTGTAAGCCTGCTGTTATAACAAATTCATACAGAACAAGTGGCCTTCCCCCCTCTCACAAGCAAATCCAGCCTTCCTCAGTGATACCAACAACATGGTTACCTAAGGACTTAAATCCTTTCTCTGTGATGTGCTAAGTGCCTCCTGCATAGTTTTTAAAACCTTCCATTTGTGTTGAGTGAAAACGTGTTTTCCTAGAAACCAGAGACCTGAAGATTTCCTTGTTCGCCTATACAAAATATTTGTAGGCAGTGTCTCTGTGTTGTGTGAGATCAAACGTGAGAACTAGTATCACAGGAAAAATTGCAGTTTGCAGTTACTCCTCTCTTGGTGGAAATTATGACTGCCTCTTTCCAGCTTGCTACCTTGTACTTTTTTGTCCCTGTCAGTCTCCTCCATATTTGAATTAGCAATGCTGGCTTCCCAAGACTGGTATGATGAATATAAGCTTCCTCTTGGGCTTAAAAAAGCTTTCCAGCCTTTCACGAAGCACTGAAATTTCAGCTTAATTTTTCAAATAGAAATAATTTACAGTAGCTCAGCTGCCAGCATTAGTACAATTATGTGCTATGTACAAATAATTATGTGCAAATGTGTAGTACAATTTGGGGGAAAAATTAATTTAATTTACTCCTGGGGGCTAATGGTATTCAAATAAGTCTATATTCCTGGCAACAATGTGAAATAAGCATCTTTGCTCTGTGCATTGAGCTTAACCAGGCTGATGAAGGCCAGTGGGGCAAGAATGAAAATGTTGTGCAGTATCCATTTAAACTCCAAATCCTCAAGTGGTAAAGGCATAATCCTTTTCCCTGGAATTAAGAGTTTTGTTCTTTTCTCTAAAGCACCAGATAGATTATTGTACCTTTCCTGCTGTGATCTTAAAGCCTTTAGGTCTGACTTGCCCGTATAATTTGCGTACTCTTTGTGTAATTTCTTCTTTAATAACATATTTTCCAGTACAAGTCAGTTACTTCTGCTCCCGAGTGATGCCACTTTAAATGGCATTACATTGTAATCTGCATTGTTCTGTTCTAGTTTACTGGTTCCTACTAAAAAAAAGAAATTCCCATTGCAAGCTGATTGCTAACGTTGTTAATTCCCTAAAATTTGGTCTCTTGAGATTGAATACCTTTGTACTGCCATACTGTGTTGATTCATTCCCAGCAGTACTAAATCCAAGTAGTTCCTGATTTCTGGTCTTGTGATTTCCCACTGAAGTTCTTTATAGTTATTCCCTCCAGGCCAAAGGAATAATTTTTCCTCCAGCTTCAAAGGTTAACCAATATCAGCTGAGAGAGAAACCAAATGTTAGATTACTAGTAATTTCTAAATGAGATTTCCCGTAAATTCAATATGCTGTTGTTTTAACTACATGAAAAAAAATGAGACAGAGTGGTTGGTTTGGCTTTTTTTCAGTGTCTCTTTAGTGAAATACAGTCGTTACTCACAGTAGTTCTCCCTTGTTTGTTACCAATTATGAAGTCCATGTACAAGTTTTACACATTAAATCCTTAGGCTTAAAAGCTTCTTTTTTTTTTTCCTTATCAAAATCAGAAAACTCCACACTGCGGCAAAGAGCCATCCAAAAAACTGAAAGATGTTCTAAAATTTCCATTTTACAGCAGTAGTGAAAGCAGAGCTGCTAAGAAACAATCGGTTTTGCTGGAAATTTCGGAAGAGCTAGTGTAGCCAGTGGGTCCTTTCCTGGGAGCCATTCTATATCCTGAATTATTCTCACTGCAAGGGAGGACCAGAACTGCAGACAGTTTTAAAGATGCAGGAGTACGGTGGATTTACACAATGAGATAATGATATTTTTGTTTGCTTTTCTGTTCCTTTCTTAGTAATTGCTTCTCTGTCTTTGCACTCCTGGGTATTGGATTTACATTTTCACAGCATTATCTACAGTGACCTTAACATCCTACTCCTATGTATTAGCGGTTGGCTTATCACTGTGTAGGTAAAATTATTTTTTCCCTTGTGCATCATTTTACAACTTTCCTTCCTGAATTTCATCTGCCATTATCTCACTCAGTTGCTCGGCTGCAAGGTTTTTCTGCAGTTCTTCACAGTCAATTCCTATCTTTACCACCATGAATAACAGTAGCATCCTGAAAGTTTGTCATCACACTCCTCACTCCTTTTTTCAGATAACTTAAAAACATGCTGAACACCAGGGTCTCTAATAAATCCTGTAAGACTCTGCTGAGTATCTCTCTTCAGAGAGAGAAATGACTTTTACACTAACCTTCGATATCTTTCTTTTCAATCAGCTATTTTATTCATGTGAGGACCTTCCTTCTCATGACTGCTTAGCCTATTTGGAAACCTTTTAAAACGATTTTTGAGGAAGGCCTTTTGGAAATCCATGTATGCTGTATTAACCTGATCTCTCTTATCCATATTCTTATTGACTCCGTTATTATTGACTGTAAATGTTTACAATGTATTTTTGATGCATACCTTGCCTTTATATAAGCTGTGTGGATTCATCTGTAATAGATCCTATTTATTGTGGCTTTGCTAGTTCTGTTTTTTCATAGTTTCCAACAATTTCCCTGGAGCAGATTTCAGAATTATTGATCGGTAATTGGGGATAAGTTTTCCAGAAACTTTTAAAATGAGTCTTTCTAGTCACCTTCCACTCTTCTGCCAACAAGGTGGTTTTGCATGGCATTGTATACCGTGGTTCTAAATAACTCAGTTATTTCATTTTTAATCCCTAAATGCAAACCACCTCAGATTTGGTGTCTTAATTGTTGTTCATGCTGCCACAAACTTTCAATTTGACACATCAATTTGATACAGGTCCTCTGATGCACTGCCTCTAGAAGGGGTTACAGTACTTTTTCTGCTGTGGGAGCTTTATCTTCTGTGAGTGTTTCTTCTCTGTTTTAGCTACCTAGTGAACTTTACTTAAAAGAAAATGAAGCATTCCAAGAATTGCTTCCTAGTACAGCAAAAAAATAAGAATGCTGTTCAATTTCCACTTCAGAGCAGCTGTGACTTGCTGGGTTTTGGATAGATCAGTAAGTCGCTATAGTGTTTTCAGTCATTTAAATTGTTTTCACAACAGCTTTCTGGTGAGTTAAAATATAAGGTCATAGCCTTAGAATTATTTCACTTTTTTATTTATCCTTTTCTAGTTAGTTACCATTAGTTACTAATCGATAAATAAAAGTTATCCAGTTACACGTCTCAGAGTAAATAACTGAGTCACTTCTTGGAAGTTAATTTCCGATGGAAGCTTGTTGCCCTACTTTACCCTGTTACACTTTTTGAAGGAGCAGACCCTTCGGAGCAGGACACGCTCTTCGGTTCAGCTCCCACTGCACAGTACTGGAAGCCAATGACACTGAATTTGTATATTCTTTGTCACCTGCATTTTTTGGGAGGTAAGAGTGTCTGGGACTAGATTTGTTCAACTATCTGATTCTCCGCAGTGATAAAATGATGCGGTATAAGATTATAAAATTTAATTTCGACTCTGTTTCCTGATTCACCCCATTCAGTTTGAAATGAGAAAGTGTCCAAATGTCCATTTCCTTATAAAAAAGGGTAGTAAAATAGATGTATTACCTCATATTCAAGCGAGTTTTATTGCCCACCTCCCACAAAGGTAAAGTACTGAAACTAAGACGTGTATAGGATAATTCTAAAAAAACTGTATCAAAGATGACAGAAAGCACTTTCTTCTTAAGAGAAATTTAAGTTTCAAATAAGCTTTTTGTAGTACTTCTATGGAGGAGAAACTCAAGTGCTCCGAACGATCGATGCATTCTGTTTTGAGAGCCTTATGATGGTTAGCAAACTGTAATTCCCAGATATTTAAGTTTGTACTGCTTTATTTTTTTATAAAGCATATGCAACATGTAACTACATCTGAGATGACATCCTTGGTTGCCAGTGCGTCTTGCAAAAACCAGTGCTGTGCAGGAGGAAATTAAGTAAACAGTCATTCCAGCCATATAGCTAAGTAGTGGGAAATGTTCTTCCTGCTAATTTACACATGCAAATTAGATCAGGGTCTTGTATCAATAAATCAATAGAGCCTAATGAATTCCTTGAGTGGAATTCAAATATGGCTAACTGCAAGCCGAGTTTGTTTGGAAGAAAACAGTCTGAACCTTACTTTCGATGGAGGTTTCAAATCATGTTCCGAATCACAGTGTTGTCATTAAGTGGATAGGGGTGTTATCATCACAAAATTCACTTAGCATTATAGTAACCACTTTATTTCTAGTAACCCTTAAATGTTCAGCCGTTAGTTGAAATGCGAAGCATCCTTATTTTTTGCTATTACTCTCTGACGTGAGCAGTCGTGTTGGTTTTCCCATGACATAGCTGTCTCAGCACCTGTGGCATTTTCTCCAGATGCCTGTACATTATAATTCACTTTGCTACTTTCCCTTCCTTCTCCTTCAGTACGTGCGCACCACTGCGTGGCTGCAGGCAATGTGGCGCTGTCATTCATATCTTTTCCTTTTTTCTGCCTTGAGCGAACTCCAGTTTATTCTAATGACAAAGACTTAACAGAGTTATAGTTTTCTGGGTTATATCTGTTTTATAAGAGAAATATTCACTCAACTAATTGTTATTGTCTTAGTTAAACTCACCACCCTGCCATCATCCTTAGTGATGTACAAGAAATAATATCTTAACTGTCTTAAATATGGGTATGGATGCCTAATAGTAAGGTTGTGCTTCAAAAAGTACTGCATCGATCACTCCAAATATAAAGCGACGCACCCCTTGTTTTGTGAGAAAGTCATATTGACATTTTATATGTTTTATGTAATAGCCTGCACTTAGAACAAATTGAACAAGATTTGTTTCTTTAGTGGGTAATAGACCTTTCTTTGTCTAGCTGCTTTTAGTGACACAGAAAGTGAGCCTGGGTCATCTCAGCTGGTAACCTCACCCAGTAATGCAGGATATATTGATCTAATTACAGGAAAAACATTATCTACAAAGAAATGTTTTAGATTACAGATGCCTTGAATTTTCTGTATAGTAGTGACATTAGTGATCATTCATTATTTGAATTCAGTTAGAATTTTTTCCCCTGAGAAATGAAATTTACCCAAATGATATTACCCAAAATGTTTTACAGGTATATGGCTGTGTAGATATTGTGCCCAACAAAAATCTGGATGTTACCCTGGTTATTAATGTATCTGAAATCAAGTGTGAAGCGCATAGGGTGTGACCAGTTTGTCTGTTACCATTTAATTTCCTCATAGCTATGAGCCCTTTGAACTAATCCACTAACAGAACTTAAAGCGTGAATATAACTGTGTGTTGAATTTCTACACTGGGCGTAATGGATTAAAAAAATCCCGAGCTGACAATTATGCACAATTATGCTTCCTCTGCTTTACATGAAGGAGAAATCTTCTACAGTTCGGGGTTATTGATATTGATATGACAAATGTAGTGCAAGCTGACTCTGAAGAAAGCCATTCTGCAAAAGTTTTTTAAAGTATTTAGGTATTAATTATCCATTTCAATTCTAAAATACTGGCCAAAACTACAAATGCTGTAATGTTTATTAGAAGATTAATGTCAAGTTCTTAGTTTTCTCTTGTCAGTGCGTCAGCCTAGCTCTATAACTACTATCTAATACACTTTATTTTGTATTTATTGAAATACGGGATGATTCAGCCCACTTCTACATGCAAAACAGAAGAAAAATTTTAATCTAAGCTTTCCATCCTGTACTACAGCCGAGTTAGATTGTTAACTCGTTCAACTGCATGAGAGTTTTCATGGGCGTTATATGCCTAGAATACCAAATGTTGCTTATTTAGCTCATTTATATTGATAAGTCTGTATTTTAAACTTCTGCATATTCAGGTCACCTCTACCAATACAAAAATTTTGTAGATCAATATGTCTGTGCTATTCTGCTCTCTGTGTGCAATACACATCATGCCCATAAAGAGTAGGATTGCCTGTCTGCTTTTTCTGGGTTTTCAAGTTACCTCATCTGATCAGTATTCAAGCTAATTCAAACTGCACATGACCACAAGGTAAGTACATAAATGTATTTTCATCTTAAATGGTGGTGTATGGATGGTCTCTGAGTAGTAATTTGCTTGGGGTTTTGAGTTGGTTTTTTTTTTTTTTTAATTCAGCATTTTATGCTATTTATCTGTCTTGTTTTGTTTTTTAAACATGAAATCACCATTCACCCTTGAAACCACCTTCGCAGCTGTTGAAAAGTGCAAACTTCATCAGCATCATGCTAAAATTGATTTTACAGGCTGATATTCATGAAGATTTTTTTTAATTGCTTACAAAGAGCATTCACAGGCTGAAATATGAAGAAAGATAGCAGTACTTGGGCCACAAACACCACCACCAAACAAAGATCACAATGGTTTCTATAAAATCTTGAAAGCAAACTTAACTAGCAACTGACCTAGTGAAAAATGCACAGTTTTACAGTGTAATCTTTGAGTTCAAAGGAACAGGTTCCTTTGTTGGTACTTGATGATCAGTATGGTCAAGGGCGGTGAATTGTTTTATTGCAGATAGCTGTTCACAATCAACATTCTAAATCAACCTAAAGTGAAAGGCATAAAGGGGAGGAAAACATCAAGTGAGAAATGGTACGATAAAACATTGTAAGAATAGCTGGAGAAAAAAAATTTTTCTATGGAAAAAAAAAAAAGAAAAAAAGTTTTGAATGACAAACCTTGCAGAAAATTTTTGTCTGTACAGGATACAAATGTTGTAGCTTGGAAAAGTACATATTTTGTAGTATTTTGAAGTGTTCCCATAAGGCTTTTTAGGGTGAATTTCAAGAACTACAAGAAGATCACTCCCAAGGTCTTATTAAGTAGCTGATTCCTGTCCTTTTGGACATATATCCTTTTCCTTTATTGAGACCTTTGAAGGGATCCAGCTTTCTTAAAAAAAACCACAACCCCCCACTTTTTTCCTAAATATACATATCATAGAAAAACAGCAGTATTTCATTTCTCTTTGGGAAAAAAACCAGTCTCATAGAAAATGGAAGAAAGCATTAAAAAAGCCACAGAACAGCTCTGAATCTTTGCCAGCTCTGGAGATGTTTGGCCCCTCATCAGAAGATGTGTCCTGTGTTTAACCTACTTCCAGCATTGCAGGAAATGTTTTGAAAGTTGTAAGGGATAACGCAGGAGTAGCAAGATTAACTGTGTGAAGCATAGGCGGAATAACACCAGTCTTAATAGGAATAAACTTGCACCTATCAGCCAGCTGAGAGCAGAACTAGTTCAAAGCTCTAAATCATCATCCATGAGGGTCAGGGGCGTAATAAATCTGTTAGGTATTAAACGTATTTACTGCAAGTAAGTAGTATAGGAAGAAACTTTGCAAAAGGACTGGTAACTCGGGTACACTGAATTTCTGCCTGAGTCAGTGGCAAGTGCTGCTGTGTTCTTAGGATTCATGTTTACCCATTTTTAATAGACCCATGTTAGTATAAAAGGGCTGTAAGGGTTGTGGTGTGTTGTGATGGTCAAATCTGGCCCTTAAATCATGGAAGTAGGAAGAAGTAAGCCGACTTGTATTTGTTGAATAGAAATTTGTGTTGCTTGTGAGACTTTAACGGTCCGTGTAGTCCTTTCTTGTCCTCTAAATATTTCGGATTCTCAAAGAAATGATGTATCAGCACTCATCTTTCCTTAAAATCAAATGTATTGAGTCTTTACCACATGCAGTAGCACACTGTCATCTTCTACGTGGTTCAAATATCACAGTGCATAAATTTGCTTTAACCATAACATCCTTTAGAATATTTGCAAAGAAACTGGTGAGCTATTTTCAGCTGTTCATTTTGTGCTTTAAAAGTGGGAAGGATGGGTTTGAATGGATGGACTCTTGACCAGTAAAATCTCTGCTCAGGATTATTATTTCCAAATCCCTGGAAGATGAGGCAGTCACATGTCCATCCGTTTGCCTAAATGCCGTCATCTGAAGTTTAGGCAATCCGAATGAGTTGGCCACCTGAAAACAGCTGGCGATACAGGCACATCTCATGTCCTGGAAATGCGGGCACTAGGGGCTGCAACCTCTGGAAAAGTCCAGCAAGACGCCATTTGAAATCTGCAGCTTCTGGCGGGTTAGTAGATGAGTAGTGTGAGAGGCAGCCATTAAATCCTACTGAATTACATTTAAACAAGTGTTTCAAGAGAAAGGTGAGACAGGAGAGGGACAGTTGAGGTACAAAGGGAAACAGCCTCAACTGTTACAAATATTCTGAATGCTGTAGCCTGCCCCTGCAGTCTAACAGAATCGGCTTTATAAGGAGAAGAGTGAAAGACAGCAAAAGGGGCATTCAGCAATGTCTATGAAGCATGCTGGTGAAATAGTCACGCCTTTTCACAGGCTTTATGGTATCTATGAGATTTTAAACTATTTTCTAAAATAACTTCAACTCTAGGTTAATGTTAAGAGACAGATTCTGGGAGGGGGGATGGAACTGAGAGTTGCACTGTATATATATCTTTACAGTCTTGAATGAGACTTAGGTTTTTTTCTCCTCTGTTCCCAGCTAGCTTCATGTGCATTCTCAGTTGAGTAGCCTGCTTGATTATAAACTTTATGATTAAATGACTGACCCTTACTGTGAAGGTTATTTTCTGTTTTTGTGGCTGTTTGAACATGGCACTAGCAAACAGCTTGCCCCCTGCAGTGGCACTGAAGGCTGGAGTAGTATTTTAAATGCATAAGGGTAGACCCCGCGGTGCAGTTACATCGCAGAGAGAGTAGAAAAGCCACGTAAACCCTGATGCACTGCGTTAAAGCAGCACAGGCACAGCTCTGACTTCTTCTTAACTTTTCCAAAGGGAAGAATATGGGAAACATAGCCAAATATTAGTGTAGTGCTGCACAATTCTTTATCAGGATAAATTTCTAGACACTTGGGAGTTTTCCTAAGTGGTGAAAACATCCATTTATTAAATGGCTTGTTTTCGGGGACATACACAAGCCCAGTTTCAGCACCCTCCTGTGCCTGAAGAAATTTAACCCTACTTTTTTTCCACTTTTTATCATCACCAGCCTAAAGGGTACTTAGTCTGGAGTGCTGAGAAATGAATTACAAGATTTTCATTTTTTCCTCCTCCACTTTAAACATCCACTAGCGCAACGGATGAAAGTCTGACATCTCATTTCCTATCTAAGGACTTATCTTCTGTGTCCTCCTAGATAGATAAAGACAAAGACATTGAGTGAGGTTGTTGATACCTCTGTAAACGAGGTACAGCTGCCTGTGACAAAGCAGTATATCTATTTCGGCTGAAAAAATCTGGAGGATGGAATCACGACTGAGAAGAACATACTGTGGAAAAAGAGGGAGGTTAGAAAATTACATATTATGGTAGTGAGGAGGCAAGTGGCTGAAATCTGATGAGATTTCCTTGTGAATAACTAAGTATTAAGGAAGTGTTCTTGATGAAGAGTGAAAAGCAATAGAAATTACAGTAGTACAGAAGGGCTAGCTTGTTGACTTTGGTACAATGCTGAGCTAGAAGGCTGAGAACTGAAGAGCACAAAATTTTGTCCTCTGCCTTCCTTATCTTGGAGCCGCTGAGCTGGGAAAAGGAGATGGGACCACTAAGGCATTTGGCTGCTGAAAAGCCTGTAGCACGCAACTCGTGCCAGGAATGACAGACACAAAGGCTCGATGTGAAGACCTTGGCTGTGTTTCTGGCAGAGCTCTGATTTTTTTTTTTTTCCCTGGAAAGAAGGCAGCTTTAAAGTGTATACTTGGCCAGTGTGCAATCTGTTGGGTTTTCTTCTCGTGTGATTGTATCATCCATTACCTTAAGCAGTTCTTTTCCTCTTCTTTTGGTTACTGTCCCAAAGTATTGATAAACAGCAGCCGCACCTCATCTCTCTTTGTGAGCCTAAATAAACCTAGTTTCTTCTTGTATCTTAGACACTTTGTCCTTCTGCTCATCATGGCAGCCTTTCTTTGATCCTGTTACTGTCTGAATTCATCTCATCAGCCTTTGAGAAATCTTATTACAATAGTACTCAACTGTTGCTGTGACAAAAATCAAGGATGGGAAAACTAAAGTTGAAAGCTCTTGCTTCAAGCACTTGCAATGTATGATTAATTTGGAGAGCTCTCCTTGTACTCGTTCTTTGTAATTCAGTTCTATGCAATTATTTAAACACTGAACTTACTACAGTAATCCATTTTAAAGAATCCAGTGTACAAGTGTGCAATCTCCAAGCGTTTCTCTGTGGCTGACTAGAGGTTGATTTCCCTTATATTCCTGTATAGCCACCTGGGATTCTTTTAACAGTGACTGAAAGTAATTGAGGCATAGTAAGTGTTACAGGGGACACTTGCCTGTAGGTTTTCTTAATTGCTATTCATTGCTACTCTATGGAGCTGTAGGAGAGTGGAAAAAAGTACCATAATCCCCTTGATTTACCTCAATTTCCAGAGCATTCAGTTTAACCATTTCACATGAACAGAAGCACTTCGAGTCCACATCTCAAATTGGTGTTGGTCTTGTATTTCCGTTTTCTCCTTACGCATGAACGCTACTTACGTACCATTTTTAGCATTCCATAGTAACAAAACTGTACTGCTGTGCTCTGGCAAAGCATACAGATTAACTTTGCAGATGTTGATGTTTAAAGTTTGTATTCTTTGAGTGTTATTTCATTCCTGCTCCCGATTAGAAGCAATATAAGAATCCCTTTGTAATGTGTATCCTAACAGGAAGTTGTTTGTCCATATACATATCTATTTTTTTAATTTTTACTTGGTTCTTCTGCACTAGTTTGATAGCTTAGATACTCTGTGGTATGCCTCTCACCAAAAATATCAGATTAAGCAACAGGGAAGGGATTTTTAAGTGGATTTTTTTAAGGAGAGAAGGGAGTTTTAAGTGAATTCCCACTGACTGACCTGCTCTTGGAAGCAAAGACATGAGGGGTGGTGTGGTTGGGAGGAAATGGGAAAGACCCTCTCTAGGAGATAAAAGCAAGGGTGGCAGGATGAATTGTATGGGAGTGTATAAAATGTATTTCCACTGAAGGGGAACAAAATAGGAATAATAATAAAAAGAGTGCAGCTAATACCAGGGTCAGGCTTCTTTTCATTGGTCTGGAAGTCAGTGTTCTTCATTATCTTAAGTCAGAGCAGGATTAAGGACATGGGGAATTTGCATGTTCATGTTGGGTTTATGGCTCTGTGCCTTTTTTATTAATAACATTAACTGGTTTATCTAAATACTGTGTGTTTTGTTGTGTTCCTTTGTTCATAATAATTTACACAAGTGGGTGAATGGAAAAACAACCTCCTGAGAACAGAAAAATGTTTTAAACATTTAAATATAAAACCCCAAGTATTTTAAATATCACAAAAAACTTTCAGAAAGATATTTTCAAGTATGTATTATAAAAGGTACACAGGTGACATTTGGAGAAAACACATTGGAGGGACTTAAATCTGAAGTGTGAGTGATTTTTGAATACTGATACCATTTACTTTTTCAATGTATCAGTAAATATGGAATATCATATTTTTTCTGTATTTTAGCATTTTCTTGTTTGCTCCACTACTGTCTGCTACCCGTTCTCATACTTGTTAAAATAAAGATGACATTAAGCATTGTAGCTATTGTTAGTTGTTTGCCTAGCTGGCCAAAACTTTAATTTTATCTCAAATCCCTGTTCTGGAAAGTATGGGACCAGCAGTACTACATTTCTCTCTTCTGATCCAATGATATACAAGCTTAATTTTCTTTATTAAAACTGTCAGTATTTCATATAATGTGAGGGTAAACAAAAAGTCTATCACCTTCCTTCTACGGCCCAGATTCTCCTGCAAATAAGAGAATTATTATAGGTACTGATTATAATTTTCAGTTTAAAAAGAAAAAAAGAAGCAAGACACTGATGCTTTGCTATTGCTGCCGATAATATAGAAAAAGCTGGGTTAAGCACAATCTCCATGATGTAACCAAATATATTGGAGTGAGAGAGACCAGCCAAGAAAAAAATAGTTACCCGGAGGGAGAATAGCACTGGATTGAAATCTAGATAAAGGGGAAAAAACCAAAACCCTTAAGGTTAGCCATTTTATTTCCATCTATAAAATATAACCCTGAAATGTTTCTTTTTACCACAGCATAACAGATTTTTATCTTTTCTCTTCTCTCTTGCTTTTGTCCTTGAAAACTTTCATGAATACAGATAATAGTTGCTTGTTTACATTGAACATAAACTTTACATTGCACATTATGGCTTTTTTTTTTCTTTGTTTGAGCATTGGATTTTTTAAGTCTATATACACTGAATTCTAATTTTGACCCTACATTCTAATATTTTGTGCTGAGGACAGGGAGTACAAAGAGAATGTAAAAGAAGCAGACATAGGAAATTAATTTAATAGCAGAGAGACATATTCCATTGAGAAAGCTATGTTAAGATTACATGATTTGCATAATTAAGTGCTGGAAAGTCATGAACTATGAAATTCAACATTTCAGACAATTCTTAGTCTTTCTTCTTTATGTATCTGTTACTGTTAAGTCTTTAATTAAACAATTTTGAATGTTAAAAATGCACAAATTTCAATTAGAATTTTGCTGCCTGTACACATAGACTTTGTAGAACAAACTATCGTCAGAGCAGCAAAGCAAAAGAGAAAAAAAAGGGTCTGAGTACAAAGCACCTTTTCTGTTTATTTTAAATACATTTTTTTATATTTTGACCACAGATTCATTCAGTTAACTGTACAAAACAGAGCACTCTGGAAATACTTGCATTAATACTTGTATGGATTTAATGCCCAGTTCATCTACTTGTTCTGTTCTAACCATCACTGATTCTTTTCTGAAATCTTCCTATGACTTTCAGATGTAGTGGTGGCTGTTTCTGTCTTCATTTTGGGCTGCTCCAGCTTTATTGTCATTGTCTATGACTGACAACCTCTTCAAAGCCTGTCTTCGAACCAACTGTTTGGACCTTCTCATTTGCTGATGCCCCAGCGCTGCAGTCGCCTACTGTCACAAAGCCTGAAAACCAGAGAACAACAGATCTCAAAATTTTCTTGCGGTTTATAGTTGGAATGAAAATAGATTTTTTGCCTTTTTCATGCAGGAAGGGTGGATGCATACCAGCCATGTCTGCTCATTGTGGTCTTTAATTTAGAATATCTGATCCCCTAAGCATTTTTTACAGCATTGCAGTGAGCTTGACCTACAAAGTAGCTTTGTTATACTGAAGGAGCATAGAGCCTTTAGCCATTCTCATTTATTTTTCCACAGATGTTCTGCAGGGGTTTAACAGATCTTCTTCTGTGTCTGATTGTGTTCTTATCTGAGCCATGCATTTCTGAGCCTATCGAAGAGCACTTGCCTGATACTCATTCATAAAACGGTCACTGCATGCACAGTCCTTGGAGAAGAGACCCACCATGAACAGGGTCATTCTTTTTTGCTGTGGTCCAGGAATTTTGCTTTTTGTTGTAAAGTGGAGCAGCTTACAGGGAAAAAAAAGCTGAAAGTAAAGCTATTTTACAGTGAACCATAGCCCAGTGGTGGAAGCACTTCTCTGGAAAAGAGGGACTGTAGTCCTGAACCAGGTCTCCGGACTGTGATGAGACTACTCATCAGCACGCTGTTGAGAAAGGGGATGGAAGCAGAGGGAAGTGCAGAGCACCTCATTCTCCTCTGGCAGCTGTGTTTGAATGAAAACAGGCACTCCCTTCTTCCACTAGATCTTCTGAAGCCTTTTAGGCTAAAATGAATTAAACTAATGACTAGTTAGTCATTAGTTCTGGGAAACCATCTGAGCCGCCTTACAATCCTGTACCTCATCTCTACTGTGAGAAGGGCACAGCAGCTCCTTCACCGGGGGCGGGGGAAACTGGGGGAAATCCAGCAAGCACGCTTCCAGATGTAACTATCACTGCTTTTAAGAGATACAGTTTGGCTGTCACCCAAGGGGGGGTTTTATGCTGTCATGCTCTTCAGTGTTACCTGAGTTGTGTCATCTCTCAACAAATAGTCCTAGAACAGGATCCATCAGCAGGCCTTATATTAATATAGCGGTACGCAACAAATTAGTGGAATTCACCACCACATTTGTCTATATTCTGTCTGACAAAATTCAAGTTGTGGATTTTCAGTTTCAGGTAACAAACCAGATCTCCACTCAGTCAGTGACCTGTAACAAAAGTATTCCTTCAGGTCTAATCAGTCTAGTCTTTGCTAAATTGACCACAGACTTTAGTGACCGATGCTTACTGATGTTGACATCCATACCTCAGTTGATTTGCAGTAGCTAAATAGCCAAAAGACAGCACTATCAGAATCAGGCCTACAGAGGGGCTTGCAGGTTAAAAGCTTGTCCTTCTCCCAATTGTATCAGCTGATCTAGGAAGGTATATTACTTTTCCCTGCAAATCTTGTTTCATTTGAAAAAGAGGCTGTTAAAAAAAGTAATGGAAGCACAGAGGGGATTTTGTGGAACCCTTAATCATCGTAGCCAGAATTCTTTCTGAAGTACTCTGCTGATTTTTTTTCCAGCTATTGAACAATACATTTTGACAATAAAAATATTGCACACAGGAATACATATTTATCTGTGAATTTAACAAGATGTGAATATATAGCTCTTGCCGCAGGCCAAAGTAAATTTGTAAGTTACTATGCGAGATTTTTTTTGTGTGCGTGTAAAATGTTTGGTATTAACTACTAGGCAATTTTCTTTCTTTTCTTGGCTGTAAAATCTCATAACAGGGAAAAATGCAACATTAATAATACTAGAACAAAGGGAATCATATTTATGACTAGAGGAGAACACTGGCTAACTTCCTGGCAGGTAACATTTTACAGTTTATGTTGACAAGTAAATCTTTATTTATGACTAGGTTCATAGAACACCAGGAAGCTCGTCAATAAAGGATCCTGTAATGGCGTGAAAGAAAAATTCTTTATAAACAACATTTGGCAAACTTAGTTTAACTGGATGATGCCTTGTTAATTTTTGTAATGGATGGTGACATTGGCATGAATAAGATTTATTACATTAGTCAAATGAAAGTGCATGTGCCGAATGCACAAGTTTAACCACCGGTACCTGCACAACAAACCTAATTAAATGGTGTGTCATTGAAGATGATTTAAATGAAAAGATAATGAAGCAAATTGCATAAGAAGTGTTTAACAAAATTTATTCTGAAAGAATCGGAAAGGTTATTATAATTAGAGAAGTAGTCCTCCATGTTAATAATCTTTTGAAAACTGTCTCATTAAAATCCCAAGCTTAAAAAAAAGTACTGAAAACTCAATTTCTGGTTTGGGGCAAAAGACAGGATTTCTTTGTCACTCTTTGCAGAAATGGACTTACTGCTGAATTTTGAGGGAAAGTTTCAGGTCTACATAGAAATTTATGGCTTATGGCGGTTTCTGTCTGTGTCTGAACTGGGTGAGCCCTTTATTCATGAAAATAGAGTCCTACTGAGCCATCATTAAGTCACTGAGGTCAGGAAAGTTTTTAATCAGGTATCTCACATCAAAACCAAAAATAGTGAGGAAAACGGTTCATGAAATTATTAGATAGTAATAATGTGGGGTATGAACAACAAAATGATATTCCGCATTTTACTAGGTAAGGGAGTAACTATAGGAGTTTTCACCTAATAGGGTTTTTTACCTAATAGGGAATATTTTTCCCAAATGCATGGCCAGAGAAATAAAATTTTGGAATAGTGTTGTCTTGGTTAGTAACCTTGGGTTTTTTAGGTCATATGCAAAGTAAAAACTACACTGGTGAAAACACTTTGATTAACAAGCCAATAGTTAGGCAAATACATATTTTATTCTCATGGGTTCATAATGAGTATGTGTGTATATTCGACATGTATAATTAATAGGCGCCATCAGTGGTGCTCCGTACGCAGCAATAGGAGTGAGGAGGAGGAATGAGGAACCTCTCAATTCCCCCGTGAACGTTACCCATGCAGTTGGTTATGAAATTGGAAGTGTCCCTTTTGTGACAAAATGAGCACAGGTAGAAAACCAGCAGAGCCTGGATTGCATCCTCGGAACGCAGACGCGCAAAGAAAAGAACAACTTTCCTCTATAAACGGAGGGAGTCTGAGTTCTGCCTTCAAGTCAAAACTTGAATCTATGGGCTGTAATCAAGGACAGCCGCACATCCCTGAGCATACGGCAGGTTACCAGGCTAGCGCAGGAATACTGAGGACTGGGTCGATATTTGCTCACATTCCCATACAACGTCTCATTTTGAGAAGGCTTTCAGACAAGGCCATTGCTTCCCTAATTCTTCTTCAGTCTCCTGCCTACCTGCTTGTAGACTAGAAGCATTTATGTTCCTAGCTGGAAGTTTCTGGAAGCAGGACGCTTATGTTGTTACTAACCACCCAGCCAAGGATCTGTAACACCACTGGGAATATACCAAATCCCTCCGGAATTTCCCAGCGCTGCAGTGAGCATTCAAACACATCATTGAGCACAAAGTGTCTGGAAAATTCCTCCAAATGTCACACAATCTATGGAAAAATATTTTGGGGATGATACCCTTGCCAGACCATCTCCCAGCTCTCATTTTTAGTGCTGTTATCTTTCTCCACCTCTTTCCAGGGTCTGTCTTCTGCAGAGGGAACAGCATTTTCTCTCCCCTATGAAGCTTTCCGATAGAATTTAGAGCAACTGTGTTGCAGGTAAAAACGTAAAATAATTCGTACCACTGATTAGAAAAGAAAACTGGCATTTTTACTGAGACACCTGTTAATACTTCATTCAGAGCAGTAACAAGTTGTGAAAGAAAAGGCCATTAACAACAAAAAAAGCAAAAAAAAAAAAAAAAGAATTGGAAACCACTTCTAAGCAAAGAAAGTCTTCTGTTTTTCATATTTCACCATGTTGTTTGCTCAGTGAAAGAGACATTTGGCAATGAAGCGACTCTCACCAGGCTCTGTATTGCAGGTGCTTAATTGCCTAGGACAATCACTTGTCTGTGAAATAAGACGCTAAATGGCACTGGAGCTTCAGTCAGTTTCTCCAAATGCAGAATAAAATTTATTATTAGGCCCAAAGGTAGCTAAAAGTGCTTTCTGCAGGAAATTTTAAATGATCTTCTGATTAATATCCCATAATTGAAGGTTACCATGCAACACATTCCATTATGCCGCAGGAGGAGAAAAGACTAACTGCCAATTATCTGTTTGTTAGCTGTATTAAACTCCAAGTGACAGACATGATACTGAGCCATGAATTTCGGAGCTAGGGCTTGAAGTCACGCCCCTCTGCTCTGCGTGTGCTTGAGGTATTTCCAGTTTCTTCAGTCCATGATTGAAACAGATCATCGCATCTTTTGGATTGCAGCTCATTTCCAGATTTAACTACTTTCTCCCCTGCAAAGTCCCTCGCCACCTCTGCCCTCCCAAACACACATACGTGTTTAGGCCATTTGTCCAGTTTAAACTTATTTATTCTGGGTTTTATTTTGGGCCTGTCTCAACTGCCTTGATGCATTGATGTTTTCAGACACTGCTGCAATGCTGGTTGTCATTATTGCGGCTCTGCAGTGACTTATGGTGGATAGTACGGTCGTACGCTGTCTTTAAAGTGTTATGTGCAAGTTGTGTCATGAGGTGAAGGCAAAGTAACTTCAGTGATGAAAATCTATATAGATACTTTGAACATCATCAATTAGATTAAGGTAACAATTCACTAATAATTGTAGCATGTACAGCAGGGACTTGCAATTAATATTAACTCTTGATGGATACTTTCTGGAATACATGCTTTTTTAAACAGATTTCAATCTTGTTTATCCTTTCAGTGTTTTTCTGGATGAAGTGAGACAGTACAGTGGTGTTTAATAAGATGACAGTCATGTGTGAAGCGTGACCTGTTGGTTGGCAGAAGGCAGATACTTAAGAACAAATCCCGGTAGGTGGCTTAGTTTTTAAAATAAGGTTTCATCTTCACAAAGATTCTGAGATCTATCGGTGGAAAAGCCAGGGGAGAGAAATTGCAATGCACCCATCTGAAATTTAATCAAGAAGTTAAACTTACTGTAACAAACATAAAAGCTTAAGTTATAACAAAGGTACAGCTTTATATGTATTTGGTGAAAATTAATAGGGTACGGAAAACCTATATTCTTAATAATTTTGTGTTGAACTTTTGTTGACATATCTAACTCAGTACATTAATATTTAGCCGATAATTAATCCCTCAGAAGTGCTATAATGTATGATTATTTCCAAGCAGAGCTTCAAATTGCATGCTTAATACATTTTTTCAACTCATTTCATAATCGCAAACAATAAAGCAAAAAATGAAAAGGTTCTTTGTGGGCAGAGCATTTGAAGTCGCTGTGGCTTCTAGTTCTGATCTTTGCAGAAATACTGCCACTTTACATGAAAGCCTCTTTCTCTCTGATCAGGGATGAACACTGAAAATTTTAAAATTTGGCTCTACTTCGAGTATTTTTTCCCCTTTAAAATGTTGCTGGTTTTTTTGAAAAGGACTGTCTTCTCAGAGAGTTGCATCAATTCCAAGTGCTGTCTTCTGCCAGGAGATGCCGGAAGGCTCCTAATGAAATCTGCCTTAGGTTTTAGTTTCTTAAATCTCTTCTTTAACAGGTGACAGAGTACGAGCAGCAGAATCTGAGACTCATGGCACTAGAATGATCTAAAGTGTTCAAGAGATCTTGCTGTTTGTTCTCCATTTCATTTGCCTCACTGGCAGCTGGCTCAGTATCAGGACATACATGTATAGTGTCCTTCTGTTTACTGAGGTGCCCAAATATTCCTGCAGCTTAAAAACTGACACAAAATTTTGAGCGCAAAAAGCTACGTGTCCATTGCCTTTGTGACAGCACCTGAAAAAAGTCAGGTCACTGTGCTACGGATTTCCTGTGCCTTTGAGGAAATCTTACAGCAGTCTCTAGTGAACAGTGCAGGCTTCTGTGGTTAGTCCTCTCCATGTTGCGTTCCATTCTCTTGTATTTGTGATCTTTTCCTGAAATGCAGTCAGTTACATGAAGTATGTTGCATCTTTTGTTCTGTAGTGTAAACACAGTTTTTATCTCAGTCAGTATGCTTTCAAATTAGAAATTACTTGGGCTACCAATTTTTGCTATGGCTTTTGGAAAAGGAAATTGCACGCAAAACTGTTGAATTTGCACATATTACATCTGCCACCTCTTCTGCAGATAAACCTCCTTGGAGTAATGTGCTCTTATCAAAAGGAAACATTGTTGTCATATTCCTTTGATATCACTTTTAGATTTATGGTTAGAAACCAGTGTTTGTACTAAAGAAATATTGACAAGATCTTTTCTTACGTCCACGAAGAGTTGGACAAAGTGTTAACATAAAGGTAAACGAATGGGTCTAAGTCTGTAAGATGAATCTGTGAAGAACACAACTTTGCAGTCTGTGGTTAGAGGGAAGATTAGCTGAATCCGAGGAGGGATGTGAATAACTTTGTAAACTAAGTGACATGATTCCATCTGCCCGATTTGGGTGACTCCCAAGCTGAGGCAATCTTTCTCTTGCTTGTCTTTTACAAACAAAACATGGACATTTTCAAGGACACAAGCGGTTGGAACAGTTTGTCCTTGCGCAGTCTGTCTGAGAGCTGGCAAGTCCTGCAGCCCAAATGCCCCAAACCGCAGCCTGGGAGCCTTGGTTGGGGCCCTGACTCAGGAGGGAAGAGTGCCATCTGCTGAGGTACAGGGTCCAGTTTTCCTCCCTTTTTGATCTCTTCCCCACATGCTGAGCAAGACTCACTGTCCTGGTAGGACTGAAAATGGAAAGGTCAAACCAGAATGTGGCATGGCTACAGGAAAGAGTAGCTCAGCCTGCAGAGAAATCTGCCTAATCCGGGGAGAAATGAACTGAGTGTTTTTAATATTGCTCTGTTACTTCTTTTTGCTTCAAGGCTCTTAATATTGGAAAGTGTTATTTTGTTTTTTTTTTCATCTATGCCTAGGAGAGTAGGTTGGAACTTTGTTAGAGCACGTTCCAGTTTGTGCTTAATATATAGCAGATAAAGAGAAAATAATGCGTCCATGCATAAAAATCACTTCATGCCAAGATTGCATTCGAGAGCATCTGGGAAACTTTGAAAGCTTTATTACAGAGTGATGAGGTCTATTACGTGAAACACAGAGACTATATAGTAAATTACCGTGTCAGTCTTGCTTCCTCTCTTTCACTCATCTCTGTTGCTTTTACCTTTCTCTTACTTAAGCTGCCCAATACAACTTCACACTTACTCTTCAGAGGGAAAGTGAGTACATCTGTCCTTTTCCCTTGGTGCTAAGATTAATACTGTACTGTCAACATGTCGTCTGCCTCCCCAGGCTGGTCCAGCCATTTCAGCGAGAAAGGAGACTTGCCTTGAGGGGTTTTTTCAATGCTTTCAAAAGGCAATTGATGTGATCTAGTAGACTGAGAGAAGACCCGTGTTACTACCATGGTTACAATTCCCACTGCATCCAGCAGCGCTGCAAGTACAGTCCAGTCCCATGAAGACAATTAGTTTATCTTGTAGCCAAAATGCTGTTAAAAAATCCCAAACACCTGTTGTTTTCTTCCTCTTTGGTACACAGCAGACTCCCAAGGAAATAAAGAAACAGCATCACTAGTCACTTAGATTAATTTGTAGTCTACATTTTTCCTAGCTTCTTTTTGCGTTGACTTTCACTTCATGGAAAAAGACTAATCTTAGGACTTTTCTTCACTGTTTATTATTAGAACATTTTTTTTGCCTGACTACATAGAAGCTTTATTGAAGGGTATTTATTATCAGAGGCACAGTTATCATTTATTCAGATGGGAATGGTTTTCATCTAAAAACAATCTGCCTACATCTTTTGATGCAACTTAGATCATAAAATGCTCAACGTGAATAAGAAGGTGCCTCCTTAATAATGGCTAAGCATTGTATAACCTGCCCTCAGCTAATGACAAAAACCCACGGTGCTCTTTTTCAGCCTCAGTTAAATGTTAAGATTCTCTGGCTTTGTGGTATTAGTCACACAATGTATGTGTGGCTCTGCTGTGTTGCTGTTCCATAATCATCTTTTTTTCATGATTAATATGGTGAACTGGTGTCAAAGATGATGCGCCTGGCTATCCTTTTAGGCACCAAGGATGACTCATTTGCCTGTGGCTATGGGTCAGACTTCTTTGATTTGTTGCTCTCTTCTTGTCATTAACTCTCTTGTAGATAGGGTATTAATAAAAGCAAAACATCTATCCATCTCTGGTTACACCGCTCTGGTTTTACATTATTATAACAACAAGCATTAGGGTATTCTGTTTAATATTTAGCGGACCATTTATTGATGTCCCCATAAAAAAAAAAATTGAGCGTTTATGGGACATCAAAGCCATTACTGGTTTTGATATGTAGATTTTACGTTACAGAAGTAAGTATTTCTTGAGGAAACAAATGAGGAAGTGTTTCTCTCCGTTCCTTGCTGTAGACATTTCTCGTTTTAGGTACCTTCCATAAGTCAAGATGCAATAAAGCCCAGAAATCACATGCCCAAAAAGGCTTTTCCTGAAGTATGAACTTGGGTATAGGAGACTCTTAAAAACCTGCACCCCGATAGAAGCATTATAATAAATAAGAGACAGGGAGGAGGTCCTAGTATCCTGCCTCTAGCGTAAACGTCAGGCTTGCTTTATACCACCACGCTGGGCCTTCTTTTGGCTTGAAAATTCGGCGGGGGGGATGCATGGATTTGTATGACAGCGACTCAGGGCACAGGGAGAGAAGTCCTGGGCCTCCCAGAGTGAACTGCTCGGCTGGCAGAACTGGGAGAGGGGTGGGGGGAAAAAAAACCCCATCCTGTGCCTCAAGCTCTCGGGTAGGGGTTTGGGGCACGCTTCATGGAAGCCGATTTTCCCAAATGGCGGAGGGGAGCGGGAATGGCGCGAGGCCATGGCTCCCCGTCGCCTCAGGGCGGCGCTGCCGGCGCCATCTTGGGGCGGCACCGCAGAGGGCGCGGAGCAGGGCCGGGCAGCTGAGGGGGGGGAGCGGACCCCTTCCTGCGCCGAGAGAGGGGATAAAATGGTCACTCCAGCTGTGGGGATGGCGAAAATGTTATCTGGCCGTTTACAAAGAGAGCAGGAATAGATGGGAGGTGGTCCTGGTTGGAGAGAGAGGTGAGCTGAGAGAAGCTGATGAGTCTTTAATTCTCACACCTGGCCTGTGAGGAGGGCGTGCAGCAGCAAGGTGCCTTTTGGCCATTGCCTCTTTGAAAAGGCATGACTAGTGGCTGCTTTTCCTGACTGGAGCCAGTGCAAATGTTAGGAGGTGGCAGAGACAAGATGCCCGTTTGTATCATAGATAATGATCCTGAGGGACGACCGATCAGGAAAGGGGCCTGAGCGACACGAGGACCCCAGAGGGGAAAGCAGGTGCTGGGGAGTACTTAATCAAGGAAAGGCAATAAAGCAAGCGTGCCTCGTTGGCGCTGCCTTCTGAAGGTGAGGAGATGGAGCTGCTTCTCCCATTTCACGTGCTGTGGAAGGACAGGACAGAGCATGGAGGTGCTGGTGAAGGCAGCAGGTGAGTGGGCTCATCCTGAATGCTTTCTGTGGAGCGCTTGCTCTGGAAGGTTAGTGATGGTGACGGGCACTTCGCAGAGCGGTCGTATGGAGGGGTTTGTTGCTTCACAGCACCAGGGCTGAGTTATTCACATGTCTGGTTACTTTTACAATTTTGAATACTTACAGCTGCTTAAGTTAAGGAAAAGCAGGAAACTGGTTGAGGCTTGTGGGTAGTTTATAAGAATACAGAAAATGTCCAGGAGAAAAACACTTTCTTATCTGTAACTCTGTAGAAGCTTGTGAAGCTCAACCTTCTTGTCATTGAGACTCTTTGTTTTGGTTTGGTTTTCCTTTGAAAGCATCAGGTGCTGTTTTTTGTATATGCTTGTTCTCTGTAGGATTGTAAAGCGTGAATAGGTGCCTTAGTAGTTCAATTTAGAATTCAAGTTAGGAACTGCGCTTTCTCTCTAGAATAGCAACAAGGAATTTTGTTCTGACTTGCAACATACTTATTCTTTTAATTTCAATGGAGAATACAGCTAAATTCCAAACCAACCTTACCATTGCTCTATAGATGTACTAGAATACTGCACTGTGTGGCCCAAATTATCTCATGCAGTGTAGCAGAAATATTTACTGTGAGCTAAGTACTGTTGTCATCATTCAGACAAAACATAAATGTGAAACATCTTTTAAAGAAGAGCAAATAACATGAATTTTGAATGGGATTTTCTTCTTGTGTGTGTGTGACAACCTCTGCCAAGATAAGAACTACCAGCGTTTTCTTGGGCAACCCATGAGGCACACCATGTGCAGTCACTACTGTTTTTAATGATTCTTATTTAAACACTGAGAGATGCTATAAAGTTTGCCATCAGTGTTCAGGAATTCTTAAAAAATAATTATGGGAATATGCATAGAACCTATAAACAACAGGGAAAAAAGTGAATGTTAAAAAAAGGGGGGGGGGGGAACCAAACCCAAAACAACAACAACAAAAACCCCAAAACAAAACCCACAAAACAAA
This sequence comes from Pelecanus crispus, assembly GCF_030463565.1. Taxonomy (NCBI): domain Eukaryota; kingdom Metazoa; phylum Chordata; class Aves; order Pelecaniformes; family Pelecanidae; genus Pelecanus; species Pelecanus crispus. The sequence continues at coordinate 5,547,903 of NC_134646.1, forward strand.
AAACCCAAACAAAACAAAACCCCACCAGATAATCCAGTCTAAAACATTTATATATTTGTGGGGGGCAGGGTGAGGTGGGGCAGAAGGCATTGAGAATTACCAAAAATAAAGAAGCACTATACTTCATAAAGAATTTTCATATTAATGGGAGAAGGTGGTTTGGTTGTATGAGCAAATGTGGGGTCAGTGTGTGCTGTAGAATGAGGTAAAAACTGAATATAATCTTGTCCTGTCCAAAAACAAATTAATTGCTTTTTGTTTATGTTCAGTGCTTTTTGGCTTGGACAAAATTTGACAGGCTTGTGCAAAGGGAAGAATGGAAATGAAACAAACTTGAAGAAGCTTGATACATTGGAATTGGAAGTGTTTAGTTAATTTTTGTTGCAGAATCCTAAAGGCAGTGTCACACAGGATGTGGTTCTCTATAGGAAAATGTTAAGCAGTAAATAATTGCCTGTGTCATTGACTAAGTAGGAGGATAAAGATTTTAACCCAAGCAAACCTTGTTAGCCTGTGGTCCAGACACTGAAATTTAGCAATGGAAGGATTTTTTTTTTTAAAGACAAATAATGTTCCATAGAAGTTGGGAAATTTTTGAATTTGTTGCAGCTGAGATCATAAAATCCTTCATTGAATTACTGGGTAGTATTATTTTACTTAATGAAACTCATTTATTTCCATAATTGTTAGTGCTGGAGCTGGTAAGTATCAGGTGAGTAGGAAGCACAGTATGGGCGTTAAAACCTCTTAGTAGCAAGGGCCTTACTGGCTGTATCAAACTTAATACATTTATCCAAATTGTGGGTTTTTTCATGTTTTTGCTTTTTAAAATGAAGATTGATCATCACTAGATGATAGTTGTGCACAGCTGACCTCTGAATCGCACCGTCAGGGAGCAGACAGTTTTCCTGCGGTGGGTCTTAGATGTTTAGTTGGAAAGAATTTTGTATTGAGAATGTTTCTTCTGCTCAAACAAAAACTTTTATGTGGGTTTGGTTTTAGTTGTATAGTTTGCATGGGATTTTTTTTGTTTGCTTCTTTGGTTTTAATTTGATGCAATGCTGCTCACAACTTAATATTGTGGTTTTTATGTTTTGTTCCGGTGTAATCATCACCTGCTGGGCACTAATCTCTTAAATTTTAGGGTCAAAGCTCTTTCCTTAGAGGGTGGGAGGCTCAAGAGTACAGTGTGCTTGAGAATTAAGAGTCTTTCAGCAATTCAGGATTTCTTCCATTTAAACATTATGGAGAAAAAAGGTGCAACCCTGACTTTTCTTTTTTTTTTTTTTTTCCTTCCCCCAACTCGGGGAAGAATGGTTTTCTTCTTTATTGGAATGTTAAGCAGATCAGGATAAATCTTCCTGTGGCCTCCATCTCGAGTCACGCATGCGTAAGTGCTGCTGTGCTTGTTACAGCTACAGCCAGCTCCATTTCAGAGGTGGTCTGTGGAACCTGCAAGTATCGGCGAAGTTCAGCTGGAAGGTGTTTAGCACACATTTTAACTCTGACCATTGTCCTAATGATGCCTAAAGCAGCAACAGCTTAAGGCCTTTTTGAATGACAGCCTATTATTTAAATATTTACTGTGTCTGTCATGATTTATAATTTGGTATTGTGTTCATAAACATAATGACTTTAAAAAAAATTACCGGACTCAAGTCTTCTATTCCATTGCTTTTGCAATGAACTGAATAATAAAAGGCTGAATAATAAGAGTTCCAGTTCCTTTGAAATGTGTTTACAAACTACTGTTTCCTCATGACAGCATGGTAGTAGAGTATTTGGTTTCCAGAATAGTGAATAAGAAAATATTTCTGGTGTGTGGAAGTCAAGCTGTATCTTTTAGAATCAAAGCAGGATAGATACTACTAAGGTTCAGACTTCTTTTTTTTTTTTTTTTTTTTTGGAGTCTGCATTAATACTGTCATGTGTGGTACTTTAAATAGGGTTTCACCATGGAATGTGAAGATGGCTGTCACTCAGTATTTCTGTGTTTACTGCCTCATTTCTTGGTATGTATGTTGCCAGCACCTTTGACAGGCTAGTATTTGTTAAAATGGGTAACATGAATCTTTACGTCTCTCTTCTGTATTTATGTAATTATTGGTCAAGCAGCATGACTTAGAGGACAGTTTAAAAATCCATTTTGTCACACAAGTATTCATTTGAAAGCACTTTCTTTTATTCTTAAGAAAACTAACGTGTCAGTTTTGTCAAAGCAGTTGACTATCACAGAGGAAGTGGGTGGAAAGAACTTTTACCTAGACCCGGTCTAAAATCTTGGTGGGTTTTTTTTTTTTTTTGCAATTTGTAAAGTTTGGTGCGTTGTGCACTGTGATTATGATTTTAAATGAGGTGTTCCCTTTACCCTTTCTGAGAGCATGCTTGCTGCCTGTTGTGATTTTAGTGAGCAGTCACATATTTGAATTGGTTGTCCTTCAACCCACAATCCCTGAGCACTACTTATGCAGCAGAGTTTGTCTCACTTGGTGCGCGGTAACATGCCTAGTGTAGCAAGAAAAACATCTTGTAATGGAAGGAACAAAGGATTTGAGGATAATGGTAGATGAAACATTAAGAAAAGAGATTGCAGCTATTAAAGAAATTGTCAGTTGTATCTCACTGAGAGGCTGTGGGGGAATTCAGGAGAGATTTAACCAAACACATGGTATGGCATTTATGGGTTGCACAGGCAGTCTGAATTATTTCCTTCCTTCCTTTCTTCTGTTCGCACGGAGCTAAGGCTACCGTCTTTCATTTCTAGAAATATTTATTTCTTTTGAAAAGCTATAGATAGAAAACATTTTTTTATCTGTAGAAGCATAAGATTTGCTGTCAATATTAATGTTGAAATGAAATACTTCATAACAACCTGGAAGAGTTAAAATTTCTTTTAAAAATTATAATGTTTTCTAGAAATTCAGGTACTGTTAATTAAGAAATTAACTGGGATGTAGACTTTCAATTTAATGGAAAAATAAGATTTCTCTGGTGTTTCTGTACTGAACCCAGTGGCAGAGATATTTTCTAGTATTATATTGTAAGATATAAAATATGACAACCAAATGATTAGTAGTATACATTGAATAGCTATTTGTATTGTTGGAAGGAGAGACTTAAGCATCTGCTAGGTACTGAAAATGCCGATGCTCAGTGTTTGTGCTTTGTGTTTTGGTTGGTTGTGGCTTGGGTTTTTTGTGGTGTAATAAAGATGTGTTTGTCAAGAATCCTAAGCAGTGTAGCAGGTTCAGAAACTAGATGCTATGGACATATAAAGAATGATACAAAATTTGTCATAATAGGCTGTAGGCTTTTCATTTTTAGCTGCTGCGAGACAAATAATTAATCCTACATTCGGATGTAGAAACAATTGTTCCGGGTCCAGTTAAAACTTTATCTGCAGAAGTGGTGAACAGTAGGACTTAAGGACAAGCAGGAACAGTGCCACTGGCAGATGTCTAGAAAAAGAGTTCAAGAACTTCACAAATACATTTTGATATTTCCCAGGATATTTTTGTAGCCCTTCAAGAGGGCCCAGGAAATCTTAATGTGAGTTTAGTGCGCTAAATTTGGACAAGGAGCTTCTTGAGGGGTTGGTTTGTCCTGATACAAGCACGTCATGGTGGATGGGAGCATCATCTTTGTTTCCTCCAATACAAGAACTAGGGACCATCCAGTGATATCAGCAAGCAAGTAAACAATGAGCAGTGGTCACCTAATTGGCTTTGTTATGCTGCTTAGAAGCTGCTGTCATACCATATGTCATATCATTTCTCTACACTAAAAAGTCCTGATCTGTCCGGTTCTGTAGAAGTTACTTGATACAGTTAATTGCTCCTCTCTGTTCCTCTTTCAAGTTCTGTTACATCATTTTTGAGAGAGAGCGGATTGGGAGCTACAGTTGCAAAAAGCACTTAATATGTAGGAGCATTATGGATTTATGCAGTAGCATAATGATAGTTTTGGGTGGTTCTTTTTTTTTCTTCCAAATAATTTTTAACGTTCACTCGTATGTCTTTTGAGTGCCAGCGAAATGACAGCTTAGTGTTCAGTAGAGTTATCCATTATGGTATGAACACTTCATTTCCATGCAGTAGTGGTCAGTTCAGACTTGGGATTAATTTTTTTTCCTGTGTGTCTTCCATTTTGTCTGCACTGAATTTCATCTACTACATCTTTTGCTGTCAGTTGGTGTCACAAGGTTCTTTCTACAGTTCTGCACAAATAGCCCTTGAGTTTAGTACTCTAAATAAACAAATAGCATAAGCAGACACTCTGTCAAACTACATTTACACCTTCCTTTGGGCAATTTATGAAGCTTGCTGAACTGAGGAACCTGGAGCAAAGAATCCTGTAGAACTCCAAAAATTATTTGCCTCCAGTGTGAAAACTACCTATTTCCTTTTCCATTCTACTTCATGTTTTAAAGTCACTTGCTTATTTGTGTGAGGAGCTGTTTTCCTAATTCATGACTACTTGATTTTTTTAACAGCTTTTTCAAATGGGATTTTGTGCCACACCTTTTAGAAAATTGGGTAGACTATGCCAGACAGATCTTCTGTGCTCATCTACTTCAAAGGACTCGATCTATGTAAGAACAAAGGTCTGCAAGACATGAATTCCCCTAATCAGAGTTGTGTTGGTTCTTCCTCGGTAGATTATTTCTTGTGTGTAGTGCCATACGCAGTGTGGGCATGAGGCTGTTGGTGTGTAATTTCTCTGACATAGAGCCCTTCTTGAAAAATGTCTCCTTGTGCTACCTTCTGGTTCTGAAATGCTGCAGTGATTTTGAAGTGAGAGATTACCCTCCACAATTAGCGTCTCAATTGTTTCAGCTTTAAATTCCTGAAGAGCACTTGGGTGATCTGTTACTGTTCATTTTGCCAGTTTTTTCTAGGACATCTACAAACATATCCATTAGAATCATAGAATCGTTTAGGTTGGAGAAGACCTTTAAGATCATCCAGTCCAGCCAAGGGCTCCAGTATGGGAAATGCCTCACACTCCTTTCACCATAAACTCATGTAAAGATTTCACAAGGTTTCTATACTGTAGCCTTACCTTCTCTGAATGGTCCTTTTATGTCTTTATTTCCCTCAGAGACTCCTTGGAAGTTTTCCCACTCTGATATCTTCCAAAAAAAGATTAATTATTATTTTTATGCTGCTTGCAAATTATGTGTTAAACCCACTTTTTGTCATGTTAATACTTAATCTGCGAAAGTTCACCATCCTTTTCGTTTTTCATGGTTTTTCATCTCATGGTTTTTTCATGTTTTTCATCTCAGCTTTCTAGCTTCTTTTTCTTTTCTTTTTTTTGGTACTCACCTGCTTAGCCATACTGCAGCTTTTCCTTTCATTTTGCTCACATGCTTGTTAAGTGTTATGCCTTTTGTTTGTTCAGTTGAAGAACCTTCATGTTGCTTCTAAAGATGTTTCTTTTTTGTTTTCCTGTTCGTATCCCCATTTTAATGTATTTTCTCATTTTTCTATAGCTCACTTTAAACATATACATTATATATGTATAATATATACTATAATGCTGATGAGGATAATATAATGATTACACAAAACAGGGATTCTTCAGCAATGTGCCTGTTTTGCTGATTCTGGAAAGTGTTACCACCGAATCTGAAAATGAGGAGTCAAGTGGATTCTTAGTTCACGAGCCTATAAATAAAGTTTAGTTGACACGAAAATACAGGAAGGCTTTTCCAAAATTTGTGTTTAATACCAGTTAATACTGTCTAGTATTGAGAGTCAGTGCACTTGCTAAGTGGATTTATTTGCTAGGATTGAATAACAAACAGGAAAGATACAGAAATGATTCTGCCATTTTACAGTGGTTTTGCTCTTGCTTCTGCCCTGAAAAGTGCCTGCAGATTCAGAAAGGATTCAGTTTCTCCAAGAGGAGCAGAGGAAATGGACTTAAAATTATGTTTATATCCACTGCTGAGGATGAAGAAACTTTGGATCTACTTCTCCTGGGGTTAAAAGCATGGGAGAAGATTTCAAAACTCCTTGGGGATTACAGTTCACAGTGTGAACAAGTACTTGAATTTTAAAAGATAATTGGCTTCAAAATTCTGCTTGCTTTGTAGCACGTTGTAAGAATGAATCCTGATGCCAGCTATCAAACCGCTTCAGCTTTCTACCAGTCTGTCCTTGCACTGAATGGAAGCCTGAAAGTGGAAAAATAGTTCTGCTATCAAATATAAAATTTGACTCAGCTTATATCTGAGAATCCTGTCAAAAGTTGGCATAGTCCCTATTTGTAATGGTATTCCTTGTGGATATGGAAATTTTATTCTAATACTATAAACACTATAAGCAGCATTATACCTAAATTCTAAATGTATACATTGTTGCTGTGTCTAGAAGAAATACCAGCCTCTGTCTGGCAGCCAAATAGTATGTTATATGTTGGTGTATTTTCAAAACAGTGAGCAGCGGATCCTTTCCTTCCATGTCTAATTAGTGGCATCCCTGCCAGTCTGTGCCTACTGAAGTGTCTAACCCAGTTCACTTGCAGTTGTTGATCATCCTTCATCTGGTACTGCATTATGTCATCTGACTGTCATAACTTGTGAATTGTGACCTAGAGTAATTGCTTAGGATACCGCCCCGTGTCTTTTTTCCTAAAAAGTCCTGGTTCTTCTCCCTCCACTGAGCTGTGAGGCTACTAATGTTATTCCCATCACTGCTCATGTTAAAAAAAACAAACAAACCCAACCCAACACCCCCCCCCCCCCCCAAAAAAAAAAAAAACCAAACAAAAAAACCCCCAAAACCTCCCTGCCATGTCAGTACTGACACCAGTGCACAGAGCAGAGCACAAAATAGAAACGTACTTGGCTGGTGTTTGCTTTCTGTGAGTGATGCTAGAGCAAAAGGGAGTCTCAAGCGATGCACTGGCAGCTGTCCTTCAGGGTGTGTCAGCCAGCTGCTGTGTGCAGTACTAACCTTGCAGCATGATGTCGTGGTTCAGCCCCAGCCAGCAGCTCGGCACCACGCAGCCGCTCGCTCGCTCCCCCTGCCCCGATGGGATGGGGGAGAGAATCGGAGGAGTAAGAGTGAGAAACACTCCTGGGGTGAGATAAGAACAGTTTCATAGTTGAAATAAAGTAAAATGGTAATGATAATAGTAACAATATAATAATCATAATAACAACATACAAAGCAAGTGATGCCCAATGCAATTGCTCACCACCCGCTGACCGATACCCAGCCAGTTCCTGAGCAGCGATTGCTGCTCCCTGGCCAACCCCCCCCCAGTTTCTATACTGCCCATGATGCCATATGGTATGGAATAGCCCTTTGGGCAGTTTGGATCAGCTATTCTGGCTGTGCCCCCTCCCAGCTTCTTGTGCACCTGGCAGAGCATGGGAAGCTGAAAAGTCCTTGACTGGCATAAGCAGTACTTAGCAACGACTAAAACATCAGTGTGTGTTATCAGCATTCTTCTCATCCTAAATCCAAAACACAGCATTATGCCTGCTGCTAGGAAGAAAATTAACTCTATCCCAGCCGAAACCAGGACACATGATTAAATGTCACACCTCCTCCTTTCACCAGCTGAGACTGAAACGATATTTTGGTATCTGCTTAATGCTCACTGCCTCAAACATTGTCCTGGCTTAAATACTTTCTCTCTAAATCATTCTTTCTCCTTTTTGAAACATCTGGTATTTTTTATGACCAGTACACACAAAATGAGCTCATAGCATATGCCCCTGCAGGAGCTGCTGTAGGGGAGCAGAGTGCCCAGAGGCAGCCAATTCGGCAGGTGTCAGCCTATTGGAAGTAGAGGAAAAGTTGGTCATCAGCCCCTCAGGGTAGATCTTGATAAGATGTATTTGTGTCAGTTGTGTTGCTTCTTCATTTGAATACTCAATATTTGTTTACACTATTTCCCCCTTAAATGTAATTGGAATTCTCTCTAGGACTAAATCACCCGAAGATATTTGTGTTTTGAGTGACTGGAGTTCAGAGGTGTCCTGTGTCTGTGTCGTCGTCCCCCCCCACCCCCGCTTAGTGTATTGGAACTTCCCACCTAATGATATTTCTTACATTCTAGATACACACTGAAAAGGATATGTTCTTGCTTCTAATAGAATGAATGATATGATTATTACAGCAGTAGTGAAGAATGAAGAGTGATAGCAAAAATGTAGTAGCCTGGTGCTTTTGGAAGTCTTAGAGTAGATGTAATCTGTGTGTTTTTTTCAGGAGTCTTTTCCTATTCCTGAATCCTAATTCTCATAAATAGTCTAACTTGGTTTTATAAATTACAAGGTTATCTGACTCTTTGGCGGTGTAAACTGTGTTAATGTTCAGTTTTCTTGGGAAATGTTGTGGTTTACCTGATACATTTCTTGTAAGAAATCACCCCCCCCACCCCCCCACCCCCCCGTTTTTGGTATTTAAGAGCTATGTCTAACATGAGAACAGCATAAAAGAGTTAGATATAGAAGCTATTGAATGTACTGATGTTTTCCCAGTGCACCATGATTACAAGAACATCTGTTTTGAGTAGTGATGTGCTGATCAACTGTGGAAATTCTGTGTTCACTGGCTCTTGACGGTTCTCATTTCTCCCATGTGGAGGAGTGATGGAGTGGCTGAAAATAGAGCTGTGGTTTAAAGTACAGATGGACACTGATTCAAAACCTTGGCGGGGGGGAAGATTGTAATGCTGCCTGGAGTTAGGCATATCTGTCTGTTTTTAAATATTGTGACTTTTATTTGTAGCTCTGTATTTTTGACATTCATTCAATGAGAGGAAAATGCACAATACTGTGGCTAACATGTAACTGTTCAGGAGCAAATAGACTGGATGGATGTTAAACTAAGATGGGTCCAATGCTAGAAGGTTCAAGTGAGTGCGAGAACAGTTTTTTCAAATCTAGTAATTTCTCACTGCCAGCAAATTACAAGTATGTATTGTATGCCTGGTTAAGCCTAGCTGATTTTAACTGAAGTTCGGTTATGTTCTCTGGGTTTGTAAAAGCATGCATAATCTTTCTTTAAATCTGGTACATTTAAGAGCAATCTGGTTAGCTTCAAAGGTTGAGCTGCAGATTTCTGATGTCTGGAGCTCTGAGAAGTATATGCCATCTGGCTTGGCATATTGGTTGGCTATAGAGAAGCCACACTTCAATTATAATATGATAAATTGAGAATGCTGTTGTGGAAGGACCATTTGTTGTCCATAATAAATCAGTTCTTGATTTAGGCTGATGCACCTGTTACATGTTAGGTTGTTGTCAAAAGTAGCTTCAGAAACACCTGCACACATACTCAAGTCTACACACCAGTTTTTTCTCAGTCTTGTATGTGTGTAACTCAGGTAAAAAATAAAATCTGCTTTGGGTTTTTATGCCTTTTCTATCTGCACAATAGGTGTCGAGAAATGGAGAGAACTGATGAGCAGCGAGCAGGCTTCGAACCGTTGTGTGCATCATCTTGGCTGGTGGTAGGCAGGAGTGGGTTGCTGTTGCATCTAGCCTGTGTTTAAGGGGTGCCCACCTGAGAGATCAGAAGCATCTGTCTCCTACAGCCAGATGACTGAGTGATAAATTATCTGAAGGGAGTCACAATCAATTGTATTTATAGGCACTAGTGTTGCTCTGCATTAAAACAAGGGTTCATCAGTAAATCAATGTGACCAAACCAAATCTTAATCCAGATTGTTTCAACAAGGATACTTACTGTAGCTACTGTTGTAGACGTGCAGCTTCACTGTTAGACACAGGATCAGATCTTCAAGCTCTCTAGAGTACAAGTTAGCTTTTAGCAGAAGTAAACATGAACATTACAGAATCTTTAGTTCTACAGGCTGCTGTCAGTTCTCTGGAACATGAATGATCCTGATTGAACAGGTAAGAAATTGAATTAAATTCAGAGTTGAACATGACGTACTGAAGTACTTTGCAGGATGAGGGACAAAATGCTTGGTGCTGTAGTGAGTTGACCGATATATGATTTAGTGTTGTGGTTGGTTGCTTGAAAAGCTGCTCGGGTAGGTTTGGGGGCTTCATTATTCCATTAGTTGGTGAAAATCCTTAAAACGTGAACAAAATGTCTTGTGAAATGAAAGAAAACCTGCAAGAATAGTCGTAGATTTATTTAATCTAATTTGAAGTCCTGGAAAAGAAGGATAACTTAGATATCTGCTTCAGGTAGTTCTAACCCTAAATCACAACATGCTCTTATTCCTTACTAAATTTGATGATAACGGTCCATCTTCACATATGGCTTGTTCTATTTAGAAATATGTAACTCTTAATCGAAAAGGAATTCATCTAAAGAGCAAAAAATTTCCTCTGATTAAATAATTAATTTGAATGAAATTTTAGTAAAAAGTTAACACCAAACACAACTTTGAAATAAATATTTTTATTTTTCATCTTTTAAAAAGTTATGAGTTGTCCATTATAATTATGTTTCTGGGTAAATACATGAGGTAGAATGAAAAAGACAAAGTTTTTTGAATCTTTTGTTTGTTTTCAGAAGAAAATGACCAGAAACTCATGGTACAGGACAGTTACATGAGTGTCAGTCTTTTAAACACTATAGTTTTTTTTTTTTTACTTGAAACTTACTGAGACAGTAATACTATATCAAAGAGAATATATTGGTTAAAAGATTAATTCTGTAGGGCACACAGGTATTTTTCAGAGGTCTCTCCAGAGATTCTTGCCTTCTCAATGAACAAGCACTGTGTTTTGAGGCTGGGCTAGGTATGCCAGATTAGGTCTCTAGAAAAAAGAAAATAAGTGATTGTAAAACAGTTGGAGTGTTGTCATGGAGGAAACGCTATGGATGAAACTGTATCTTTTTCAATGATTGTATTATGTCATCATAGGAACAGGCCAAAATATTGTTACCCGATTTCCTTTTGGCACAGCAAATTTCTTTAGTGGTTACGTGGGGTACTGTAGGGTCTGAAATTGTGTGCCTTTGAGTCCCTTCAGAATTGAGCAGAGGAAGGCACAGTATTCATATGGAAGCTATTCCTTCCTTGTGCTGGCTGCCTTTCAACTGGATAAATTCCCCAGGAAAGAAAGATGTCGCTGATTTATGTACTGGCTGTGCATATGAAGGGAGTGGTAGTTGTGCTGTGTTCATCCCTGCAAGCATGGAACAGTTTAGCCCAGAGCGTTTTCAGTATCTTCAGTGGTCTCCAGTACTCTTCCAGTGCTTTTTTTGTCAAAATCTCCTCTGACTAGATGGCTTATTTCATCTTTTGGCAGTATTTGCCCAAAGCATCTTTGGATTTTTTGTTACATCTGTTCAGCGTTCTATCTATGGGGTACCATATATTGATTAGTTCCATTAGGCATGAGGTGAATACTATTTCTGAGCTTATCCTGGTTTAATTTTTGTAAATATTCTTTTTTTTCTATTTACACACACCCTCTCCACAGCATAAAAGGCATGATATCATGTTTCCTTTGAGTATTTCCAGGGACTGCCAGATGGCCTGCTAACCTTGCTGTGTCCTCAGTCAGTCAATGTACTTACTGAGCCAAAATCCCCATCAGGTATCTCTCGGAATTCTGGCAGTCAATGTTTCAGGCGCTTTGCTTTTTCATAGAACGCAACCCAGAAGCGTTTTACAAGATCCTGATGCAACTGATGTTTATCAAAGTCTCTCCGGGCTCTAAAGCTCATTCTAGAGAGTATGCTAATCTAGATCTAAAAGATTTGTGCAGGTTCATTAAAAAAATAATAATTTGCATTCCTATTGTCATTCTAATCAGTAAAATATGGCCCAATATGTTTACGTTGCTTATTAACTTTTTAAAATGGGCCTTACTTTCTCATCTAATCCCATATTATGGACTATCAGATTCATTAGAAAGAAGCATATTAAATATAATCAACTCGTCATCCTTGCTGTACTTTTTCCTTCATGATTTACAGGGATGTTCACCTTAAAACCTGCTGTTTACTGTCAGTTATTGTGGGTTGGTTTTTAAAATACAGGAGCTAACTGTACAGACGTTTCTGAGGTTTACTGATGTTTTCTATGATTTCAAGCAGTCCGGCTGCAGCCATTAAGCCCTGTGAGTCGTCTTCCCTTCATTTTCCGGTACAGCAAGTAAAATAAACAGTCCTCTTGAAATCAGTAGGATTACACGAGACTTTAAGGTTATGCTTAAGGCTTTGCTGTTCAACTGTGACAGCATGTTCTTCCAACTCCTTCAAATTCTTCCCCCCCCCCCCCCAACTTTCACACTTCTGAAGTTTTAAGTAAAGAATGACTCTTCATATCTTTTGACTGATCTTCCAGGAAATGTTTTCTTTTAATATTAAAGGAGAAAGATTTGCTGGCATACATATGGTGAGTGGATCTTAAATAACACTTCACTTGGGTTTTTCATGGTTAAAGCATTCTGTTTGTATATTTTGACTGTTTAAAATTAGCACAGATATTGTGGAATTTCTTTCCTTCACGTTAATAAAATTCCACATGGCAAACTTGAGCAAGACATGTTCCTCAGTTACTATTGGAGGAACATACATACTAAGGCAGTGCTTAAAGTTCATCTCCTTAATTTTGAAAAAGTGAGACTTCTGCAAAATTGACTCGTCGTTGTGTGTGTTTTACCACTGTTCTTTATGCAGTAAGTTCTTTTTAAAAAGTCTGCATCTGTCATGGGGCCCATCGCTCTGATTTTTATTTCTGAATTTTTTTCATGAAGACTTGCTGTTTGTCAGACAGAAAATCTCCTGCTGCTGTTGTAGACGAATGGTAAAGCTGTATAAGTAGTCTACCATTTTTATTAGAGTAGCAAGCTAAATGTATTGCAGGGTGAAGTTTCTGTAGAGATATCTGGTTTCTCCAGTTCTCATTCATTTTGCATGGCTTCATCTTTTTAATTTTGCCTTTAACTTTGTGCATATATGGTCTGCAATAGTTTTGTCTTTAATAGAAGTAGAGCTATATAAACATATAATTAACAGGAATTACAAAGCATGCAAAACTAAAGCAGTATTTCAAACAAAGCTGGAGGAGATCTGGTGTTAATTCAAATGAAAGGTGGAAAATCCCTCAAGCCCCACCCCATCAAATCTATATGTAGTAATGCTAGTGGTGGGGTGAGAAGGAAGTCTTGTGAAGAAACTTGTAGTAGTTGGGAACTTCGCTAAGTGGCTCAAATGCTGGAGGGAACAGTAAGCTTGCTATAGACTTGCATAACTTTTTTTTTAATTTAATAAGACCTTGAGTTTGGAGCTGGTCCTGCCTTGTCTTCTGTGTTGTTCTATGTAGAAGTGGTTTTGCAGCAGCGTGCCAGCAGTCTGGAAACTTATTTTAACAGAGTTCCAGAAAGTCCAATCTAAACTTGGAATAACCCAACCTTCAAAATCATGAACAATCCGTGGGTGGGTGGTTCCTTGTCTTGCTAAGGGGGGTACAAAGGGAGCTGGGGCATGGGGGAAGAGGGAGAGAGAGAGATTTGGTGCTGTTTGCAACTATGTGGAGCACAGGGTGCTATTGTCAGGGCTACTCAGAATGAGTCTTACAAGACCCAAAAGAGAAGAACTGCTACTTAAATGAGCAATTATATCCTGAGCCAAATCCTCTCTATGCCGCTCTGCTCTTAGACACCTTGATTTTGCTTTCTTTACTTACATTTTATTACTTTTTTTGTTTTAATTATTTCTCAGGCTTGCCACAAATGTTGCAAAATCTGAGTTAGACTTGGAGAGAAAGGAAGGTTACGAAAAGAAAAAAACCCTGAAATTGAAGGTTTTTCTTTGCATGTTTAAAAAAGAAAAAGATTTAAAATTATTGAATAGTGTTGGATTTTCTGTTGTTTAACTGTGGAATTAAAGCATATGCTTTAAATGAAAACTTGACATGAAATTTCTTATATCAGCTTTTCATGTTGTTCTTTTCAGTCCAACTCTATTATTACACTCTTAGGAGTGGAAAAGTGAAAATGTAATGCATGTCTCAAGTTTATGGATAACAAAAAAGGCACAAATAACCTAATGGGAGCCCTTGAACTGGGCTTACGGGCATAGCAGGAGCAGAACTGTGTACTTCTGATAGTTTACTACTATACCTTGCCCCCTCTCATCTCTAGATGGTACATCACTAGTAAAACTAGCAGCAAACTTCTTGTTGGAACTTGTTTCCACAAATATTCCTTTTTACAACAGAATATTGCAATTTTTTAAAATATGGAGCTAAGTTTGGTATAAGCTGTCAATCCATTTATGTGCTTTCAGAGCAAGTTAAGTGGTGTTTTGTGTGCCTCTGTGCATATAAATAACTGTCTTTAATACATTTGTGATTGACCCTTACACTTGGCTAGCCTTGGTAACTTGTTCTTTGACTTGTAGTCACCTGCAGACTGGCATGTCTATTAGCAGCTGATAACCTTTTTAGTTTGTTACCTTCTCTTGAAGCTGCTCTCTTTTAGGAAAAAAAATTAAGAGCAGTCCCCACTACTCTTAGTTTGGGTAATATACTTTGGATATTTATTTGTATCCTGACATGATTTGTGTGAGAATGGCAGTTTTAAATTATGAATGGCCAAGTCAGGAATCTGTCATTTGAAGACACACTTATAAATAAGCTACAAACTATTAATGTACATCTGTCCATGAAGAAGCTGGCTGGGAGTCTTGTTCAGGCAAAGACCTTTTGGGAAAGAAGTTTAATGCTGGGTTTTGGAATTAGGAAAGAATACCTTATATTCCTACTATGCTAGAGGAGAAATGGACAGTGTTAATTAACTAATTAAAATGGCTTCAAGGCACAGACTTAAATCCCCAAATTGTTTTGCTGCAGCTTTATTTCGGTAGCAACCATAGAATGTGTTATGGGGAGAGATGCTAGTGGTTGCTAAATTCTCCTCCCTGCCTTTTATTTCTATTTGACAGTTTCTGTGTAGGAACCTGTACGTGCAAAGCGGTATGTTTAAAGGTAGAAAATTATGTTAAAATTGAATCTTCACTAAAGCATAATGTGTTGGGGGGGGGGGGAGGTGGGAAAAACCCAAACTTAAGTGCAGTACTCTCTCCTTCCCTGTTTTGTAAAGGAAAAACAGTATCTATTTTGCAGAAATAAAGTGTCAGTATGTAGCAGTCCACAAAAAAACTTCTTTCACATAACCTGATGAAGGGTATTCTTTAAGATATAGCTTGTAGTCCAAGGAAGAGAATATGCCATCCAAGAAGATGGAGGAGAGAATGGAATATTTCTTTATCTTCCTCTAAATAAGAGTATTTACAGGTTGTATTTTGTAGTTCATTTTGTGATGAGGTTTTCATAGTTACAGTGCAGTGAGAAGACAAAGTGGACCTTAGGAGGTAGACACTAGAATAAATGGATTATGGCTATGTGTACCTGTTGTAAATAGGATTGAAACTTTGTTAGATGTATTGATGTAAGTGTGCGGGGCAGTTGTAGAAACTAGAGAAAAGAAAATTGAAGTTTGTGGGCAGCTAGTGTGATAATTATTTCCTTTTCATAACGGAACATGTATTCCAGTCCTGAACAACGAGAAAAGTTGCAGTTACCCATCTTTTTCTTTATTCTGTTGGAATGTGGGCTGCCTTGATGAGATCCAGAGATGACACTGGGGGACTTGCACAAAGTTGTTACTGTATTTGTAGAATATTCACATGCAACAGCTCAGCACTATGCAGAAAAATAGCAAGGCTACCACTGAACGCACCTAGTTCCCAACCAATAAACTGTTGGTTATAATGCCCTGGTTCTTGGCAGAGAGCCTTCCCAAGCCAGTCTGAGTATTTCTGCATCTCTCGGCGGTAATGAGAATTGACCCATTTGGTATCTTTACAGTGGAATATGATTCTATGAAAATGGTCACCAGCATCACACCAGCAATCCTGGATGGACAGGAGATAAGACTAGGTCCTGATTTTTTTTTTTTAAATCTTTTTCTATTACTGGACAGGCTCTCACAAGTTCTTTATTGGTTTTCTATGGTACAGCTTGCACAGTATTGTAATTTTCACTGTCAACCATGTCTTGCAACCCAGTTGCATCTACTGGACCAGATCTGAGTCCTAGAAACTATGTAAGACGCTTTTGAGGACTAAATTGGGAACGAACTATGACTATTTAGTTTATTCTTCAGTTAGACTGTAGTGGTTCCTATCTTATTTTTGTCAATAGCTGTGTGAATTGTAGGGCAAGAATAAGTGTATTGATACTACTGGAATTGCATTTGCTTTTCATTTACTTGATCTATTCTGTGCTTGAGTTGCATAGCAGTAACTGGCCATGCACTGTGAGAGGAGTGTATTGACCTTAGCAGTGCAATTTTGTAAGACTGTATTGTTTGATTGTATATCAGATATGTTAATTTTACCAAATGCGACATCTTTTTTCTAGAAATGAAGACTGAGGATGAGACTTAAAATAGGGTGAGCTCCCATCTAGAATGGAGATAGTGAAAAGGATCAGTGGAATTATATTGGATAATGAACATTTGATCACTGCTGGGGCATGAATGACATAAAAATTTCTGTCCTGCAGTGAGATTCCTAGAGTTCTGAATTTAACTCCTGAAAATGAATAACAAGATGTGACTGTATTGCTGTGTTTATGTAGTGACTTCTGGGCGCTTTGCTCTACGGAGCAAAACGTAATGAGAAATGATGTCTTGAAACAGAACCCTGGCTAATCCAAACCAGAAATCGAATGCACTTCATTACTAATGAGGGTGAGTACCAGTTGGAACCAAGCAGTTGTGAAAAAGTCATGGAACTACTGGTTGCAATCTGGCTCATATTTAGATACTCGCGATGTGAAAGTTGGAATGGTTATCCATAGCAAGAGGACTGTTAGCATATCATGGCTTGTACAGTGTGCTTGGGAGCTTAATGGATTGTATCTGCCCAGCTTATTTAATTATAAAAGGATGCCAGTGTTGTTCTTAAACTTGTTGTCACACATCCTGTACAGCAGCTCAAGAGATAAAAGCAACTCAGGGCCTCATGGGGTAAAGTTTTACAGCAGTAATAGAACCTTGTTTCCTACATTGATCTCCAGTTTTTGCCTGTCTGAAAGCAGTCATTTTAGGGGCTGTCAGGAGGACAGAGAACAAGGTGTTCTATTCTTCCTGTTGTATAATAAAGATCTATGCAGCTATGTGTGAATTAAGATGGAAGAAGAAAAATAATAAACTGTGGAGAAATAGAAATCCCTATGCTATTGGGGAAATGTGGGGTCATATTGTGGATCACAGCTAATACGTGGTAATAATGGCCATGGTATGCTTAACATTTTGGAACCTATTGTATTTCCCATTTGGATTAAATTAAATACATACATCATTCTAACAAACTTCTCCCAGCAGATTGTGAACTTTGGAAGCGGGGAGGGGAATTAATGTCAATGTATTTCATATTGGTGTTCCTCTGTCTAGTGATTCAATTATTTTCCCATAAAGAATTTACGGTTTCTACACAACAGATGTTGGTCAGCTTGTGAATAGACGTTGCTGAAGGTGGGGTGAAAAATGACCTTCAAATACAATAAACTCAACAGCTATTATTTATCTTATTGCCTAAGAGACAGGCCTAATAACCCATTTCAAAATAAGAGGGAAAGAGAACTAGGACACAGTTGAATTGCAGTGCCAAAATCCTATGATGGAGAGCTGATCTCAAATACAAGAGGAGTCTGAGATACCGAATCATGGTAGTTCATCAGCAAGACTTGTGACTGAGGGAAACGGTGGTGAAAGATCGCTGTCTTTGAAACAGATATCTGAATATAGGAAGGTAGTCATGAAAATAACATTGAAAAACCAAGAAGGGGTAGAAGTTAACTTCTATAAAATAATCTACTTGAGCAGCTGAGGAAATGGGCTCACAGAAGGGTCTCGTTTAAATAATTGTAAGTTAAACCGGTTATGACACATAAAGAGAATTTCTGTGCCAAGTTATACATTTCTGAGAAGACACCAGCTAAGTAACAATGTATTCACAGATGATCACCATTTTTCTGTTTATAGGCATTTGTGAGACAAAAAAAGAAATCCTTCTCTAGTATTTACATGCAAACTGCCTTTGTTGTTGTGTTGTGTTTTGTTTTTTTTTTTAAGGAGGGCTTTAATTTCTGTTTCAGGAACCTGTACTTGCTGTTTCATGTATACATAATATTTAAGCAGGTTTGGGTTCACTTACACAGGGTGTTTTGGGGTAGGCTGGGGGGGAACTTTTTTGGTTTTACATGCTAAAAATCTTCTACTGAAGTTTAATAAAAAATTGTAAAGTAGTGATACAGGCTTCACGTCTGCCAAATCCGCATGAAGCAGAGAGCCAAAATAAGTACACTGTGGAAATCAATATTGAAATTCATCTTTAAATACTTTAATATATAGCTTGTACAGATTCATGGATATAGTTCGTAAGCTTTGCATGCACAACTGTAACTTCGTATGTTTTAGGTGAACTGTGGGTGTAAGGATTGCTACTTACTGACGAGATCCACATCTGCCCTATTCCGAGGGGGCAAGCAGGGGAAAATGATCTTGTTTCTATTTAGAAAACGTATTTATAAAGTGAATATTACATTTAAATAGTATTAACAAGCTTTCTGTCATGTACTCAGCTGAAGCTGATGTTAAGCATTGCTGATGATACCTACTGTGTAATAAACGTAGGCAAGTATTACAAGAGTAGCAGCTAGGCAATAATTTTTCTCTTTTAAGTTTTCCCATAGTGCCTTTTAGTAAGTATTAAAAACAGTTTCCAAAATGAATTTAACCTTGCAAACTGTGGGGAAAGGTAGCTTAGAAACAGCAGTTTTGTTTATCTCTAGGATATGCAGTGATTCTGTAGCACGGTTGGTAAGGACAAGACTCCAAAACTAATTCAGGCTATTTAACTTGGACTGCAACCCCTGCTGTTGTCCTGGGGAAAAAAAAACCCATAGTTTGATACTAGGTCTGCCACCCACTGAGGAACAGGGCCGAGTGCCACCTGGGTGGCAGTGTTAAATCAGAGCAGTTGTCTGGACTTGGTGGAATTCAGGCCACAGCCCGAGACGTGTGCAAGAAGCAAAGATGGAGCAAGCACCTGGTCAATATTAATTGCATAGGCTGAGGCAGGGAGGGAAACAACCGTGTAGTAACAAAAGCACCAGAGGATAGTGCAGGGAAAATCCTCCCATGTCTGCATATTTTCCTCCATTTAAACCTCTAGTTGCTTGAGTTTCAGACATATCCTCTTGCTTTACTCTTGCCAGATGTTTTACAGTTTAATGCAATTATGAGCAGGCAATGGAAATAGTATCCTTACTGAAAAGCAAAGCCGCAAACACCTTTGGGTGTTTTGGTGTTAACAAATAGTGGAAGCTTATAGATGAACATAAATTTTTTGCAAGCATAGTAAATATTTGCTTGTGGGTTTTTTCCTCTTAGGAGTTATATCACATAATAATATGCACAATTTTAGGGCTGGAATATGTATAGTAATGTCAAAGATGGGGCTTAAAACATTCCAGCCTGTTGTGGAACTGCAAAGAGACAAAACTGCCTGTGTGTGTGTATATATATGTGTGTGTGTGTCCCCCGCAGTAGAATTGCTGTAAGACCATTTGTGTGGCCACATCTTGGCAGTAGCATGCTGAGTTCTGGTCTTGTCCTTCACTGATGGACTTGAAAATCCTGTCCTGTACGTGTTTAGGTATTACTGCTAAGCTATTCATTTAATGGACCTAGTGGCTCTCATCATCCACCTTTCCCTTACATATCACTTCATGCTGCAGCAATATGTAAGACCTTCCATAGTGCCTGTGCATAAAATGCAGATATATTTTTCTGTTCTCAAATTCACATTCTCCACCTGTCAGCTACCAGAGGAAATTTTGTTGATCATAACTTGACCAGGCTCCTCTGTTTTTCTAAAGCTCTGTGCAGTTGAATTGAGCTAAGACTTGCTTTACGTCAGTGTAGTAATATTTGCTTTAATGGAGTTTCTCTAACTTTTTTTATTTAACTGAGCATCGGGTTGGTTCACATTATCAGATGTATTCTTCCATAGCTGCTCCCAGGGAATAGCTTTATTTTCCCACATTTAAGCAGCAAACAGAAGGAGGGACTCTGGTGATGAATGTAAAGGACTTTCATTTGTCACTCCCCTCTGCAACCTGTGAGTTCTTGTGCTTAGAGCATCTTTTTGAATAATGCTTGAAATGGGACCATTACCATTTGGAGTTTATTGGACATAAGAGCAAAGCAATACTCTAGTTGCCTGTAAATTATTCCTCTGTCAGGAGGAGCGAGTTAAAAAAGCAGGATTCAGTTGTCTACCTGCTGTGCTGTGTGGTTGATAGGCCTCTGGTAGAAGGTGCCGTGTTTTCTGAGTGCCAAGAGATGAATTTTGCAAGGAGAGAGGTGTATGTATTTTGCAAGACAGAGTGCTGGGGAGTACTGAAAAAACTTAAAACTTACTAAGGAAACTTTATTAAAGTTGATTATGGATGACAAGCTTACTAGGGGCTGTCTTCACAAACTATCAGTTGCTGTTGTCTACTCTTCTTTCCCTCTGTAGCTTACAGCTTGCTTCTTGTTGACACGCCTGTGTGTAGCGTATGCCTTGTATTTGATTTAAAAAAAAATGTTTATATACTGCTGATGCTCTTTACTGTTGAAGATTTCTCACTCAGCTGTCTTGGTGCACTATGAGGGGGGTAAGGACTGGAATGCCATTGGATTTTCCTAGAAGTTGGAGTTGGGGGTTGACCCCACCCTGTTCTGGGATTAAGTCGTTTTCAAGGCATTAGGGTGATAACTCAGTAGTCTGATTTGGATAATTTATTGAGATGGGGACTGTATTTATATCCAGGAACATAGACTTGGATTGTAAATTATGCACATGGGAATACAGTGTAACAATTCCTTCTCCTCTAAGTGCTGTGTGTTTTGTTTTAAAAGGAGATAATAATTACTCCAAGTTTAAAAAACAATTGTTTTCAACACATCAGAAAAGTTTAATTCTTCTTGACCTCTTTTTTTCACTTGGCTGTGAATTTTTTTGTTGCAGTCAAGTGGTCCATTTACTGCCTACCAGTTGAGCCAATTTCTCCTTTCTGCTTCAGAGGACAACCTCTAGATCTCATCAATGCCACCAGCAGGGGTTGCTTGGGAAAAGCCACCTCTCTGTGAGAAATGAGTGTGCTGCTTACATGAGCCCTTAGAGCAGGATAATCTAGAGGCTGAAGTACGGTGTTTAGCAGCAGTGTGTGTTGGTGCATGCATCCTGATTAAGCAGTGCCCCTATGGGCAGTATGCAAGTAATCCCATGATGTCTGTAGAGCTGCTTTGAATGTCTCAAAATGTTTAAGGTACTCTGCTAGAGGGAGATTATAGTTCTGTTAATTGTGGTACTGAAATGTTTCCATATGCACGTATAAAACGGCATTTGTTAGCTCAATGAAAACAGTAAGAAAAAATAATTTTACAAGCTCTGAAATGCTCCGAGATTGGTGACAATAGCGATAGCAACCAAAATAATACATAAAAAGTAAACTACGTTATCCTAAAACTGAAGAAAGAAGGAGAGGTTGAGCTGGCAAGTTTTAATTCTAGTTGAAGTTCATTTCTTCTCATTCTTGAATTTACTTCTTTCATTAAAGAATCTTTTCTTTGGGTGTTAGGTGTTTCTAAAGTTTCCTACCGCTATTTTATCATTGCCTTCTATGTAAATTAGGTTTGAATTGATAACAATAGTCTGTTCTGCAGTTTTAAAATATCCTAATCATACTCCATAGATGCACTGTCTCCACCTATGGTAGTTTTGGCCTGCCTGCCTATGTGTAAATCAAAGTTTCAGGATGTGGTTTGAGGTAATTTCTTGCTTGTTTAATTTGAGTCATTAAGCTGGGAAATAAAAACAGAAGATGGGGGAGGCTGACTTGGTATTGAAGACACTGGTTTGGAATTTGTTAAATTCAGTTTTTATTGCAGACAGTGCCATAATTTTCCAATGTAATTGCTTCATATCTGTCTTTTCCTCAATTTCCTGAAGAGGAAGATGATAGTGATGTCAAATTTCTTCTGTGACCGAGGGGAAGAAATGGGATCATACAAGCACTTGTGGAGACAAGGTTTCAGTAAACAAAGCTGAAATTTTGTCTGCCAAATACTGTAAGAAATCATCACAACAAATAGTTTACAAGCAATCTTCAGGCATCTTTTCTGAGTCAAGGAATCATTCTTAAAAAAAAAAAAAATTTATAGTAATGAAAATGTCTTTCAGTGAAAGAGAAAAATAATAAAAAGAATAATCTCTTGTATTGGAACACTAGAAGTGGCTTACCCAGCCTAAAAGGGAAGGTGTTGCAGCAAAGCAGGTAGGTCTCAATCATCTCTCCGCTGACAAGTGATACAGAAAGTGTTCTCAGAGTTCAGTTCTGGGTGAAGTAGCACTAGATGCTTCCTACAGCAATATAACAACCAACAGGGTTGACAACTACTGCCATGTCAGTGACACACATTGATTAATGTCCTCAGTAGAAAGAAATTTGTGAGGAGGGTGGCACAGGGACATTAAAGTCATTCTTCTTGTCAGAAGTAAATGCTGCATGGTCTTCTGTGCCCTTCCCAGTGTTTTGCAGTCTCTTGTAATCAAACCAGTTGTCTTTTGTTTCACTGATGTATGTACATAGAAATGGAATTTGTTGTGATAAGAACCACGTGAGGAATAAGAAACTAGCATGAACCAAATTTCTCTGCTGTTTAAATCTAAGGGGCAATAGTAAAACAGAAAACAAAGCAATATTGTGAGACTTGGATTCAGCAGGCTAAAATTTTTACGTTGATCTTACCTATTCCCATCAAGAAACAGTATCTGTGGCTTTTGGCTTGTTTGCCTTGCTCAGAGTGAAAAGGGGAGGGGGTTGTTTGGAAGTGGTTTTTTTGTGGATTGTTTTTTGTGAGAGGATTAAAGGGGAAAGGGGCTGTTTTTCCCCAGAATGAGGTTATTGATAGATAGCATTTGTGAACAGGTCTGTCGTTATAGCATTGTGGTTGTATGGATGGTTTAGGCAAATATGTTGCTTCGTATCAGGTTCATGTATATTTGCAAAACTTAATTGGGGCAGATACCATTTATGTTTTTGTAATGGTATCATCTGCCTCAGAACAAACAGAATATATAAATTTTACTTTATTGATTTGTTTAACAGATGTTAGTTAATTAATTTGCCATTTATTAGAAAGAGAATACCGGGGAGAGGATGCTGTTTCAAAGCCCCAGACTGTAGAGTTTATGAAAACCAATTTAAATTGATGGCATTTCAGTAAATGCCACCAGAGGACTAAAATGAACAGCCCAGCAATTACAGCAGAGTATATTCTGTGTATTACAGTAAAATGACTTCAGAGCTCTTCTCAACTAGTGAGAACACTGGTGAGCGAGATCATTTTATATCATTCTCTTAAAATTGTTCTTTGTAGCCACAATAACAGAGTGGGCATGAAATTGGTTTGAGGTGATGTGAATTATGGGACAGCAATATATAGTGTAATATACTGGCAGCATAATACATCAGAGGCCTGACTTTAAGGCAGAGGACAAACTCTGGCTTAAAGTATAGTTTTACTAAATCTATATTATGTATATGCATTTATGTATTTTATATTAATATATTTCTTCTTAAGTGTGGTTCTGCATTTTCTTACTGTACAAGTCTGCCCAAATTCTGTTTGGTATGTCTGTAGTGAAACTGGCTCTTCAAGAAGCTTGAAGTAAATTGCAGTGTTTTTCTGTGGAATACAAGCAGAGTGTTTGGGGATTGGTGTTAGTAGTTGTTAGAGATTAACATAGCTCCCTTTCTCTCCTTCACAATCCCTTTACTCGAACATTTGTCAGTTTACTTGTTGTTAAGGCCTCGTCACAGCGATAAGCTCCTAGCTGAGCACCTCATTACTCTCCATGAAAGAATGCAGTAGGAGCTGTATCTGTGCATGTGAAGCCAAGAGAAAGAAGTTTTAAATACTCCTTCCTCCCAATGGCACTGGATATAACCAAGAGAATTTAAGTTTCCTTGTAGTTATGCAGAAGGGTTTATAGTGGATTATATATCACAGTATCCATAACATTTCTGCAGATGTGATGAAGACAGTATGTCTGTGCAAACATCCGTAACAGTTGTGGAAGTTTGATAACCATGAACATACAGAAGGCAACACGGAGATGGCAGGTGAAAGGTCATGTTGCCTTTCTCTTAAACAGTTGCTCCTTCAAGAATGGGATTTAGATTATATTAATTGATAAAGCTGTCCTTTTCCAATAAGCAGTGGATGGGGCACAGTCAGTTTGTTTAAGGATGGTTTACACTTGCATATCATATCCCTATTGGAGATGAACCTTGAGAGATGTAGGAGGTCCCCCCCCCCGCCATTTTTCAGGATGCTGTCTTAGAGACAAATTACACATTCCATTCCAGCCAGTGTGAAAATGTAGTGGGGGAATTAGTTTTATTAAAAACAAAGAAAACTTTCTCTCAAGCAACAGAAAGTTATCTCTAATACATTGCTTGGTTGCGTAGTATAATACTAATCAGGGTAACAGTATGCAAGAAAAAAATACATTACTGGATGACAAATAGGAATATGCCCATAATCTTATTATTCTTTAAAACATTAAAGCATCTGCAGCTCTAGGAAACTTCCCAGTGCACTTTCAGGCACAGGTAAGCATGCTGAGGACAAGTTTTCATGCCTTAAAGTCATCAGGCAACCACAAAGGTGGAAAGACTGTATATTAAGAGTGAAGCTCCAGCTGCCCTCACAACTACCAGAAGTTCAGTGAGCTGATGCAAGAAGCTAGTAAGTTCTGTCTGTGGTCCATCTGGCAATTAAAGACACTGATAAGAAGCAAGTGAACTTTCTGAACAGGGTTTCAGGTGTTACAGGTTAGCCAGATGGCATTATTGTGTGTCTGTAGCAGGCTTAGTCATCTCCTTTTTATGGATCCTTTGTGTGTGAGATTGCTCATGCTTTGTGCTGTATTTCAGAGTGTATATCGTTATAGTTAATGGTTATAAATGTGCTCATGATTAACAGAGAATGTCATATACTTGATAACTGAAGACTGGCTGGTTCAGTATTTTCTGTCAGACTGTGCTCTTTTGCTCAACTGGGGTTTTGTTGTGTGGTTTTTTTAAACTAGGTTTTCACAGTAAGTGGCTGTTTTCCATACAAGTGTGATGTATTTTGGGGTGGGGTTTGTTTTTTTTTTTTTGGCTTTTAAGTGAATTTTTGGGGTTTGGAAAACCAGATCTGGATCTGGTGCCTCAGGTCTTTAGCCTTAGCAAGATAGCCTTTGTGGCTAGACCTTTGCCTTTCTTGATGCATCACTGTCTCTTTAGTTGCTTGGTGAAGTACCTTCTCTAATTTGCAGTAAAAAGGGTGTGGTCAGTGGTAGACTTCTACACTGACACCCATGAGGCATCATGGTAGAATTTTAAAAAAATTTTTGCTCTTAATTTACTCTTACCCAAATGGTCTCTTCCTTATTAAATGTGGTGCACTAGAAAGCTTTTTATGGGAAAATACTGTTAAAATGGTATTATGTGAAAAATACCCTTGCTGGTGTCTGCCTGTTCTTTTGCAGTTACACTCACCCTTCCAATGTCCCTCTGGAGCCTAAGGCTGACTGTTTTGGTCATCTTCAAAAGAGTTGGGTTTTACAATGTGTTTCCAGCATCCTGTGGTCCTCACCAGGAGGATTATTATGATCATGATTGAAAGCCTGATTCTCTTCTGTCTTAGGTCCACCTTGACTGACTTTTACACCTTTTCTTATCACAGTTTTATTCCCTCTGAGTGGCTCCCAGCTGAAGGCAGACCACAATACACTGTCCTCCCTGGCTTCGGGGCACCCAAAGGGCAGCTTTTCATTACAAAGGGGTGACCCAGAGGTGCCAGGCTTTTCCCACCCACAGCACCATCAGACCTAAGCACCCGCATGGGAGGAGGTAGTCACTTGCCCTCTAGGTATTTATTATGAAAGAAGCTGAAACCAGCTCAAGCCAAAACTAACTCTTGACAAGTTCCGAGACCGTCTGCTGTCAGGTCAGTACAGAGCCTGTGGCAGACACCATGCTTATCGTACTGCAGAATGTTTTCCAGAATGCTTTTTAGCTGTTTAAAGGTGTTTAGTAGGGAAAAGAAACCTAAGCCATTTTTCTGCACAGCTTGACTGAGAGTTAAAATATATTTCTTTTTAGGGTTTTATGTTCATTGCATGTTTTAATGTGTTTTGTTGTTTTTAGTTTTGTGGAATAGATTAGAACTTTCCATCTTTTCAGAATTCTTGTTACTGTATTTTTAGTGTTTTTGAACACTCATTAAATAGTAGCTTATTAATGTATTTGCAGATAGATGAGTTGCAGTAATATTTAGAATGCCTAAATCAGTCATCAATAATGATTTAGTTCATTAATGAAAATGATCATGAACTTAGGAGTGAATGTGGCTTGGACTAGGCATTAGTCTTGCTCAGTAACCCCTTTTGTGACACGACAAGTAAGTTTGACACTTCATTCTAGTATGTTACTGACCTCCAGGACTTTAGCTTGAGAATGTCCCTACCAGATGCAGCTTCTGAGTGCACCTTTGATCTCACTGTTGTTCTCCGAACCACTTCCATTTCTACTATGTTCTTTTTGAAAGGAGAGATGTGGGACTCTACCTAGTATTCCAGGAATGGCTAAATCAGGGATTCATCCGATAATAATAACTATCTCTGGTTTTATTCAGCTGTATCAGTTGATTTGTTGTGTGACATGTATGGAGGATGAACCTAAAGTATGCATGAAGCTACCTCAAGGTATTGCTTCCCGGGTGGTAATGGTCAGCTCAACCTAATGCTGGCTTCACACATTTTTGTGTGATTTGCCTGATTAAGTTTTTCATTATGGAAACTGGAAGCTGTGGTGACTGAGAGCAGCATCATCATCTTTTACTCTGAAAACTGTATTTCTAGAGATGAACTAAAAGTATGAGGAAAGGCCTTAAAGTATCAGTTTCTTAGTGAAGAAGCTGCCTTCTCTCTCATTCTAGGCTAAGTCTCTCACCCCCTTTTTTTTTAACTCTTCCCATTCCATTAGACTGCCTTTCTGCCATCTGTTTGACATTTAGCTCTTGCATCTACCCAATTACCAATTTATTTTTATTAGTTCAGCCTTTAATGTTTATGAGTACTTAATCCTGAAGTAATCAGAGTAATGATTAAAGTGATACTGTAAAAGGAATATCAGAAAAGAACAAATACAACTAATGAAATTTGGAATGTTTGTGTGCTACAACTAATTCCTCTTAAAATGAAGCTCAAGATAAAATTAATGTGTTAGCCTAGAGGTACATCTGGATGGCTTGGAGAGTGTGCTAACTATTTAAAAAAAAAAAAAATCCTTTGGTTTTAGTACTGTATTATGTAGAAATAAAGTTGAATCAAATCGCATGTTTTCTGTGTAAATGGAGAAGCAAAACTATAATGGAAGAACGCTCCTGAGAATACTATCAGTGACCATTACCTGTGAATAATCTTGGATAGCTAGCTTTGGCACAAAGTAATGTTCTGTTAAGCCACCTATTGTTTTATTTTTATATATGCAAAATACTAAACTGTTGCTGGCTTGGAGTGTATTTTGCTTTTTTGCCTTTTAGTATATCTGTGAAGTGATTATCTATACCAGAGAGAAACACTTCCTTACTCAAACCTGTCTATTATTAGCAATGAATTTATTCTCAGCAAATATGATTTTGCCCGACTTGGCTTTTGTCAGTTAGTTTTTGACAAATGGCTTTTGTGTATGAATTTGTGCAAGCTGTAGCAAAAACAAAACTGCTGGGACAGGTGTCAAATATCTCAACCATCTGCTGTGCTAATAACCACGAGGTTCGGGGCACTGTGGTGGAGTTAACAGCCATTAGGAACAGGGCCATTATCTCAGTGTTGTTCTATACCTTGATAAGCTTATCCTATCAAATAAGATAGCGACTTGGCACCCACTGTTTTCTGCTTAGAACCAGCGCAAATTTTGTCTTTGGAAACTGTGAAACTAAGTTGAAGTGTATCTGCAGGCACATTTGTGTGTGTGTGGGAGCCAGGGGAGAGGCCATGTAGGTGGAAAGAAAGCTTCCCTGAGTTACTCTGGCTAACCAGAGTTCATATCCTGTTCTTCTAGC
Organism: Pelecanus crispus; assembly: GCF_030463565.1. Lineage (NCBI taxonomy): Eukaryota > Metazoa > Chordata > Aves > Pelecaniformes > Pelecanidae > Pelecanus > Pelecanus crispus. The sequence continues at coordinate 5,576,098 of NC_134646.1, forward strand.
ATCATGAGTTATGCTTATGATTCCAAAATGTCTGGGTTTTGGAACTGTCTCAGTACGGAGCGTAATTTGGTTCAGAAATCAATCCAACAAAAATAACAGTTTTGTATTGTTGCATTTCACTTAGCAAATGACTTGCTGTTAGTAGGTGCTGGTCGGAAGGGAGGCTGACTGGTACTGATCTGTAGTGTGCAGGTGAGTCCTCGCTGCGTAACCTTGGATGTTGCTGACTGGAGTAAAGACAGCAAAATGTATACCTGATCTCTAAGCTGCTAAACGCCTTTACTCGTTGCTTTTTTGGGGCCATGTGATACCAGGTTCTGACTCTTATAAGTAACCATTCAGGCGTAGCACTGAGATATTTGGAAAAGGCTGCAAGTCGTTCACTCGTTATTGTTGTGATCATTTGTTTAGTTAATTTTCTATTTCATTGGACAAATCAGCAGAGGAATTAATTTTGGCAAAGATGCTTGAGAGAGGTATCTGCCAATTCTTAACCCTGTGCTGCCATTGCTGCCCTTAAGCAATGAACGGTTTTTATCATTTTTGTCTTAATACTTCTCCTGAACAGTACTTAGGTGAACAGAGGCTCCTAATCATACTGTATTTTATTAAGTTATTTTGGGACAGTAGGATTGTTGCGTAACACAGGCTGTTGTTCCTGAGAGAATGAAGTGAACAGACCTGTATTTCAGAACTATCACATTAGGACTGGTAAACAGAAAATACTTTCTAAATTTCAGTGGTATGAAGTCTTAAAACTATCAGTTTATTCTAGAAAACATCTAATAGTTCTAAATTCTAGTTTTCTCTTTGGTGGAAGAAAGTATAAATAACAAAATAGTGGAATATTGACAGCTGTTATTTGAGAAATCAAAGCAGCATTTTACAGGCAACAGGATGGCAATCTTTAGCATGTCAAATTGCATCAGTCCTCAGTGTTACATACTCCTAAGCACAGGCTTGTTATTTACTGGATAGCTGATGTCATTATACAGTTAATACTGGAGCAGACTGTGTGTCCTGCTTGTGCATTCAGTGCACATAAGCATCATACTGAAGCTTGGGTGAGTTTCAGTCACTTGATTAATGGAGATTTGGACACTTTTGGCCAGAAGAACTGTATGGTCTGTATAACAGTGTTGCTAAACAATCTGGGGTTTTCATGGGGTATCTGGCGCTGGTATATGGAATCTTTAAAGCCTTTAATCGCACATGTTGTCCACAGTGATTGTGTCCTATTGGGTATAAGAGAGAGAGGAAACTATTTTTTGTTTCTCTTGGCCATTGTGTAACTATGATACTCCATGGTTTAGTTCTTCATAAGAATTATAATCCTATATGTAGGAAAGGGATGATACAAAGTAATTTTATCTAGTATTATGAGTTGTACTTGCCAAAATCACAAGGTAATGGAAAATATTTAGAAAGAAACCAACAAGTGCAAGAGAACCTTGGAACTAGTTTTATTCCCTGTCAAGGTCGTCTTGCCCAGAGCATTAATGTATTAATTTTTAAAAAGGATGACATCAAAGTCTGATGATGAAAGCAGTTCAGTAGAAATCTGTAGAAAATCATTCAAATTCAAGCTGGTATGAGTCTTGTTTGACTGTTGGCAAAAAGTATAGTACGCATAGCCACTTGCTATTCTAGCGTAATACCAAAGTAAGGTCAGGCAGTCAGCTGGTGTTCATGAGAGCACCAGACAGCGATGCATCTGTTCCAGAAGCAGATGGTGAGGTGACCCAAAGGAAATATCAGAACAACAGAGAACATTTTTACAGCCGGCTACCTAATCTTGTATCTAACTTTAAAAGCAAACAGAAGATGCTTTTAAGAACTGCTGAGAGAGAGAAGTGCGTTCTCTGCGTGTATATATATACACACACACATACTGCACAGTATTTTTATATAATGATATATAGTATACCAATGTATACTATGAATATAATACTATTAGTTTATAGTATACTATATAGATGCACACATATAAAATACTGCATATAAAAAAGAAAGAGCTGGGCAGTAATGATCTAGCAAAGCAGTTTATACCCATAATATTTTACATCGAGAATACTCAGTATCAGTCCATAAAACTAACCTAAGGTGTACATTGGCAAGGAAGTTTTTTGAGCAAATTTGTTGAAGACAGCTTGTCCCAATGCCACACGTTACTCTGGAATTGTAACCTTAACAAATGTTGCTTCCCTGCCCATCTATAAGAAAGAAACTTATAGTAAGTCATTAGGCAAGCATCTGGCACCAAGGAGACTAAAATTCTCATGCAAGCTGCTGGTGACACATTGCAGTGCCTATTACTGACTCAGAGCAGCACGGTGTATTAGAGGCCCACCTGTGTCCTGCAGTTGTGGAATGCATGGCTGTTACAGGTTTTGACTGCATGATTTTAGATCCTGTCACTCAAATAAGAGAAGTCTGTGCTATTTACTAGTTGTCTGGGTCACTTCACTAATCACGACCAAGGTAGTGGTCATGCAATTAGCAGACAGGTCCTACATGCATGTTAATGTTCTGTGGGCAAAGGTACCTGCTTGCTGGTCTCTCTCTCTCTTTTTTTTTTTTTTTTTAAATGTTGCTTTTTAGGATGTTAGTAAGCCTCAGATACAGTTAGAAAAGTGTTCCTTTCTGGATCTGTGCCATCATTCTCTAGTATTCAGTGCTGGTTTCTCACTCATTTTTGACATAATCTTTGCTACATTTTTTGCTTTAATCGATAGAGTTAAGGGATCTCAGTTTTTCTTGGTATTTACAGCTTGGAGTTTTTGGAGTGGTATTGATTAATCTTTCTGCTCAAGATGGCATGTTATGTCCTAAATTCCTGCTCAGGGTTGTTAAAAGCTGATGCAAGGCATGAGGAGCCAGTTTGGTGCAAACTTCTACCTTATCTATGCCTGCTAGCAGAACATTATGAAAAACAGACCATGTCCTTTCAAGATCATAGCTCGTACATTCTTTAAAAAGCAAATGAAGGCTTTATGTTTCCACTTGCAGATCCCAGCTGTACTTGTCCTCCAGTATGTCTGACTTAAGCTCAAAAAATTGAGGAAGGAAGCTGAACAGTAACCAAAGCTCTAACTGAAGCCATTAGCTATGAGACTAAATTGTTTCTGCTTATGACAAGGTCATGGAATATAATTATTATGCATATTATTATTATAATTTTTAAATGGAGAACTGCTCAATTAGTTGTTACTCCTGCCTGATTTTTCACATGACAATACTTTGGTTGGATTGTGCTAGTTGTAACTGCAATGCTGTCCTTTGCCAGCTTTTAAGAGCTGAACATGCATTATATTAAACCAAGCTGTGTTTCATCTTTCTGGCTCCACTTTTTGGTTTTTTTGTTATATTAGCTTTGTTTAAAACAAGCTGACTGCTCCTTAAATGCAAAAATCCTGCTGATTTCTGACTCATTTGATGGGAAGGAGCAACTAAATCTAGTCTCCAATGGCACCAGGTTTCAACTGATGTGGGTTGTGACAAGAAATGTCCTTTTCATGTAGGATAAAGTCCTAGATTTGGGACTTGATAGATAACCTTAACAGAGAAGACCACGCATCAGTCCTCAATAATAGTACATAAGAGAGATGACTGGCATGGATCTGCTGAGTCTGTCTGTTGCGATCCCAGTCCAGCTTTGAGGAAATGTCAGTGTTTTAGAAAGACTAAATAAGACATGGCCTTGTTGTTAAGTAGAGGCTAGAGTTTTTATAAGAGGTACTATTCCTTTGATTTATTTTCTTCTGCTACTTGTGATTTGCTGTGTAACGCTAGACCAGTTCCTCTTTTTATATTTGTATTGCACATTTTTAAAAAAGCAGTAATTTTCATAGTAATGTGAATTGTTTCAAAATAAGGGAGTGCTGATGCCTTGTCATGCATTGGCTAATTAATATGAGACACTTCTATGTTACAGTTGAGTTTTACTCACCAGGCTAAAATAATGTTTCAGACGTTTAAAAAAATAGATATATGTTTCCATCCTGACTTTTATTTTAGTAACTGTAACATACTGGAAGAAAAAAAATCAAGGTCAGACTCCTAATTCCTGCTGTTCCTTCATTGTGAGTAACTCTAATCATTTTTAGGCAAAATCAGCTGTTACTTTTATCCGATAACAGTGATATTTAGCGTATTTATAACACCCTATGCTGCAGGTGCAATCTTTACATTTAGTCAGTAAAGTAAAATGGATAGTGCTATATCTATTTTACTAACAAGGAAACAAGGACAGTTTCAAACAAGTTTTGACAACCCTCGATGTGAATCCTGGAGAGCCAACATCAGGTACTTTATTTCACAGGAAAAACTGTGTTTCATGTCACTCACCCGGGGAATATACAGGTCGCGTTGCCAGGCAATAAGAAAAGAAACAAAACAAAAACCTGTCTTCAGAATCTCTGAAAAGAGATTCTAACTGTATCAATAATGCTTTTAAAAACATGAGTTACTCATTGATTTTTTTTTTTTTTTTTTGAAAGCCTACGAACACATGGATAGCTTTGATTTCTCTAACACTTTGTTACTGACTCTCAGCTGCAGAAGACTGGAGCCTTTTTGAGGGGTGGCGTGTATATAGGAAGGCACTGATCCCCAGAAATAAAGGAAGCAGGCTGAAGCAGAACAGAGGTGGTTTCTGATTCCTAATGCTTTAAAAAGGAATCACGGTATTTTCAGAATGCTAACTAAAGTGCTTGTGGAGGGAAAAAGTTATTTCTCTGCTATAATGGTACAAAGGCTGATTTATAGATCAGTGTGCTTCACAAATATTGTGGCCAAGTCTTCCAGTGTTCCTCTGTAATATGCAGAGATGGACCTGTCAATGCAAAAGATAGCAAACTGAGACACAAAAATTTAATTTGCCCCAATTCAATGAGTTAATGGCAGAGCAGGAAGAGGATTAATGTCTAATTGCGAATGTCTCTACTATCTGCTCCTTTGATAGTGTAGAGACAAAGGAACTTTGATGGTGGGATGCCTCTGACTTTTGGATGCCTACCTCAAGAGAAGCTGATGTGCCTATTTCTGAAGGGAACTTAGGAAAACCAGTTCTGGCCCACGTCCCTCCATTTGGGCAGAGGAGTACCATCTTTAAGGTTTTGAGTGGCAGTTACAGGATATGTGAAAGACAAAGAACAGGTCTGCTAGAAGCAACTGCAGAAAAGTGCTGCCATCTAATCACTGAATATTTATGATGCCTATTACCAAATATTCTTCCTCCATTGAACTGCAATGTAAGTTTAGGGTATTCTTTCTTGGAAATATAATTTTAAGTTCTGGAAGCTAGAGGAATTCTAGGATAAAAGACTTCTTTTGATTCCAATCTGTGGAAAAAATTGTGACATCATATGACATTGAATCATCAGAGATCTCTCTGACTTCTCTGTGTTTCAGTTGATATTTGCCATGTTCTGAGAATTTTGCAGTGTAATTAAAAAAAAAAAGAAACCAAACCACAAATAATGTGAAGCTGGAATAGTCAGCAAAAGCAGACTTATTTTGAAATAATTTTATGGAATATTCAAGTCATTGTTTTAACTTTCTGATTGTTTGCATGCCTGGATTTCACCATGTTCTGTCATAAGATGCTAAATGAAAATTGATGCAACACATACAGGCTGTATAATACCACCGTTTGAGGAGAAATACAGCATTCTTTTCAGAAGACGTGATCGTGTAGCAAAATGCGCGCACACCCCCCCCCAAATATGTGTGAAGATTTTGCATTTGGAACTAGTGACAGTTGTATATTTGAGACCAGGAAAAACTGAAACACACGGAAGAAAAAAGAAACCCAGTTCGATTTCAATTGCGGAAATCTTCTACCATTAGGAAGTTTTGACGTTGTAGGCATTCCGCACTTAAGCACTTCATTTCTGGCAATTTCTTAATTGCGTAGCTTTTAATTAGATTTCTTGTATTCTGCATGTAGGTGAACTGTTTTGGTGCCCCTGCCAGGAAATTGTCAAATACAAAGAAAAAGAGGCCAGTGTACCATGTCTGCTCACAGCACAGACTTTCTAGTAAACTAGTAAAGCATTCATGTCTAGGCTTTTTTTTATTTTACTGCTGTAGGCTGACTGCAAGTCTTGTGTTTATGGGGTTTTTTGTTTGGTGTGTTTTGGTGGTTGGTTTTTTTTTCCCCCCTTCAGATTTAAGGTGTATTGTTGTGAATGCAATTAGAGTGTTCTTACACCGAGAAATACATAAGCAAAAACTACATCAGTAGTGTACGGCAGACTTGTGTGACACAAGAAGTAAATATGTGAGTATGTTCTGTTGTAGGAAGATTGGAAAATCTATGGCAAATGGAAATTTTCATATTGAGTATGTCACTGGAATGTGGGAGCCAGAAATTTTAGTTGCATGCTAGTGTATTAATTGGGGTATGCAACTGAACATTAACTCTTCTTTGGGCTGAGTTAAAGCTTTATAGGCTAAGTTTATGCTGTAGCATTTAGCACTCCAACAAGTGCTGTGTTTGAAAATGCTTCTGATCAGGCTGGCAACAGCAAGATCTACATGGGAGGTATAGAAAATATTGTTAAAGACTGAATCACCCCCACCACCCCCATATCTGCAAATACTTACACAGAGGGAAAAAAAGAGATCTGGGAATATTGTACCATTTTATTTCAATTGTTAAAATTCAGTCCAGTCCCTTAAATAGCATTATAAATATTTATGTATTTAATTTCTGTGGGGGTCTCCAGTTAATCTTTCCTTCTTCTGGCCATTTGGCAGTTTGCTATACAGTTAGGTTTTCAGAGCATAAGAGGTAAGTACTCCTGTGCTGTACTTGGAACCTTACCGTAGCAAAGGTATATTTCTGTTTGGTCTTCTGTAGAGATTCTTTGCCAAGACTCTTTTCTCTGCTGCTGTGGTTACTGTTTAGCTTAACCACAGTAATTTTGCTATTAGAAAGAGTTGTTATACATGAAATTCTACAGATTTGTATATTTTGAGGTACATTCACTAATGTTGCCAGAAGATTCTCATTACTTCTACTAGGGAGAGTGCTGTTAGTTCTCAAAGCACCATGCAGGATTTTAGGTGCCATTTGAAAAAATTCCAGGTTCTGATGGTTTTCTTTGTGGTAAAAGTCTTTTAATGATCCAGTAGTCTTCAGAACTGACAACTTTGTAATTTGAAGACTTGATGCACAGATGTTTCATTATTGCGGTGGGTACAGATGATTTTCCTACATTTTAATCATAGTTGCTATAGTTACAGTCAATGCAGAAAATTACACTATTCAATAGGTGTTGGGTTTTTCTGAAAGCATAAAAACCAGTGTTTTCTTATATTTCCACCATGTGCATTCTTGGGTATAAACTCTAGTGGAATTTCAGTAGTTCTGGTAATTTGCCAGTCTACAACTTGAAATTTTCCTGCCAGTTCTGTTTAGTTCCATCATACTACCTGTCACACTCTTCCCAGATTTTCCCTTTGTTCCATATTGTCAGGCTGCTTTTTCTTGTCCTTTTTCCCCTGTTTTGAGGAGGTAGGTGGTAATATTTTATCAGACAAAAATGCCTCCTGTCAACTGGATTAATTTACTTGCTTAAGTGCAAACAGGTGCTTTTGCATTCTCTAGGGGGTCCACATCTTTCTTCTGAAATCTTTGTATATTCCCATCAACACTGACCTGCTGTCCAATTTCTCCATTAGCAAATCCCACTTTCCTTCCTTTCAGACGTAATATGTTCCTTATTACTTCCCTCACCCTCAAAGTAATAAGCCTACTGTTGTTTACCTTCATTTCTTTACATGTCTCTGAGATGTGGTCATGTTCTGAAGTTGGTTTTTCATATTTACCATTGTAATACCATGATGAAGTTTTGGCTTTAGATATTTATGAAACTGGGCTATTTTACAAACTGATGAAAAATGAACTCCTGCACAGCAGCTTTGTATTTCTTCTATTAAGTTTGACTGTCGTGCATTCAAAGCGCGAATATTGTGGGAACTTCACTGGTGGTTTCCTTGTATTTGCTATCCTGAACTAACTTAAGTTTCCAGTTGCCAGGAGTGACTTTGGATTTTCTCATTAAAACAAACCAAAATATCCCACAGTCTATCCTCTAGAACATTTCATAATAATGATAAAACAGACTTTTAAAATCTGCCATATATGTAACTACTGTTTCACCTTGCCTCGGTATGGCTGCTTTGAAATCACACTTTCTTGTTCCACACACAAAGCTTTCTTCCAGTTCAGAGGGAGCTAGTGAGAAAGGAAAACAAACAAGAAAAACGTGCAACCATGCCTAAGGAAACAGCAGGTAAATTCCAATTCTGTCCGGTAGAGAGGAGTGCGTCTCAATAAGGGTGTTTCCTGGCATGATGCTGTGAGTGCAGGATTTTGGGAACTGATTGACAGGGAGGTGTTCTGATGGCACAGTCTCTGAAAGATTGAGAGATTGACTAAAGTCCAGGGTAGTAACATTTTAAATGTGCATTATATGTTGCTCAGGTTATCAGTAGATCAAAATAAATACTTGGTATTGCATTTGGGTGGGTGGTTCCCACCTTCTACGTTTGGGTAGTATTGGTGCTCTGTAGGTACTCTTAGGAAACCAGCTGAATGCTGATTACAGTTAGAAAGTTTACTGAGCAATCTGCTTTTTTCTTTCTTAACTAGAGGCAAAAGGCTAACATTAGAAATCTTTTCAAGGAATTCATTATTGTCATTTTATTTCATCCATTATGTTAAATAATGTCATGTAGTTGTAGACTATTACTGTGGTCCTACCTCATTCCAGTGGCAGTTAGAGAAATGAACTGACATTTTTTTCTTCTTTCATAATTTTACTTCTCCAAGTAGTCAAGTCAACTAGAGATGCGAGATCTTGGAGACTGCAGTCCCTTGCCACAGGGGAGATCAAAGTGGGACTGCTGTTAAGTAGGGGCCAAGCTTTACAGAGGGGAAGAGAAGATGTTACCAGGCACTAGATTTTTTTATACTGACATCTTTTATACTAATTCTAAGAAGGTGGGTTTCAGGTTCATTGAGCCTGATGTGCCATTGCAAATACCTTTACTGTGGTATTAATAGCCCTTTCTAAAATCTAATTAAGTTAACTGAAGTTAAAGGTTATATAAATATAATGAATGTATAGAATAATGACCCTTTAATGATAAATTAATGAATTGCTGCTGATGCTAACTGGAGTTATATGTGCATGTAGATGACTTTGTTTTTCCACAATCTGTCTGTCTTTATCCTGTAAGTTCTTTTGAGAAGCTTCTAGATGAGGACACCACTGGTCCATATCCTATTTCAGCATACCGCCAGAAATGATATTCAGTTCATTGATTAGCCGCTAACAAAGCATATTTCAAATCATTACTGTCAAAACATTTAAAATGCCCACTTTGGCTTTGGGAGCTTGAAAATGTGAACTGCTTATGCAAATTCAAAGCAGCATGAATATCAGTTTTGATTTGTACCCTGCAACATTTGAACAACCACAAGCAAAGGCCAAATCAATTATTTTCTGCTTAGCAGCCGCTGAATCTTAGCATTTTAAGTTAAAAACTAACATCAGTATTTTGTACAATACTGTTACATGCTAAACTTCTAGAAAAATCTAGCTTTCTTATGCCTGCAAAATTTGATAGGCAGTCTCATAGAAATACTTTTTTTTTTTTTTTTCCCCCCCCTAAGATTTGTCACTTGTCTTCCCAAGAGAGATTCTTTTGATCATATTATAAAAGTAGAATTTGGCCAAAAAACTTTCTGGTGCAAATTGGTTAGCTCATCTAAAGTCATCAATATTACATGAATTTATCAGCTATAAATTTTCCTCTGGACAGAAAAATATTCGGAGGAAGCTGTATTTGTATTTTGTTCAAATTCTTGTCTCTAATTCTTTTGATCAACTTTATTAATAAAGGACACCCTTGCTCTTTTTTTTTGTATTTAACGGTATCTTGGTGGTGTGACAGTTAAAAGCTGTCAACCAACAGTTCAGGCAAACCAAAGCTCGTCCTTACGAGCTGTAATGTGGCCTTATATTTTTGAGAATAAATATTAATATTCTTTTTCTATGCCTTAAATGTGGAACCTGAACACTAATCCTTATTCTGTTAAACTTTCTAGATGCTGGGATAACGCATGTTAACGTGTAATATTTTCCATATATATTTTCTGTCTTTGGGAAACCTTTTTTTAATTGTCAAAACAGTCTATTAGTATTAACCTGGTTAAATCAAATTTAAATTAATGTAGACAGCTCATCATATAAAGTGATTCATATGCAAAGCACAGTATCTGTGCGTAATTTAGTAAAATACAGAACTTAATATCAGGAGTTTTAGGAAAAAGGAATTACATCAAGTGTAATTTAACCTAATTGAGATTGATTTTAAATAATTTTATTTTGAAAGGAGATCTGTTTTTTCAAAAGCAGTCTTTTTTTTCACTGTACAGACTTCTCAGCATTATGAACTTTTTCTTCTATAGTCTACCTAGTTGTACACGAGGTAGATAAGTTTCCATACTGCCCAAATTTCATCAATTATCTCATGCTTTCAGTAACTCGCTACAATTCTCCATACTTTTCTTCTTTTCCTCATGGTAGCTCTCATCCATATAGACCTTAGTAAGCAAGAGAATGCACTACTACTGCTAATCAAGTCTTTAATTTGTCTGTACTGAGACATATTTTTGACCAAGAGCTGTTGGGCTATTCTGTTTTGTGCTACTCCTGTATTTTCTGTAGATATTCTCTAATTTCAGTAGACTTAATTCTTTGCTTTGTTCTATCAATGCCACTAAAATTGGTATTCCTAACTGAGTGTAATACTATGGATAAACCAAAGAAATAATGGTAAAAATTATTGGCTAGTTAGTTTTGTTGTTTGTTAAATTATTTGGCCATTGATATATCAACAACTGCAAAAATTATTAATATCCTGATGAACAGTAATGAAACTTTGGTAAATTGCATTACATATCTGAAAACATTCTCAGTCTTTCACATTATAAGTGGGTAATATCGTGGTCATTTCAGAGTCAAGAAGTTGCCACTGTTTCTTCAAAGAGTTTTAGAATAATTCCCATCATTTCCAGTATATATTCTAATTTAGAAAAAATACACGTTTCACAAACAGGGCTAAAACTGTTCAAGGGAAAAATAATATACATTCAGTTTTTTAGACGTCCAACATAAAAGTCAAATGGGTAAAACAGCAAGTATTACAAAGACCAGGAGAAGGACATTGCAGGTGATCTTTTGGGCAAAACCTTTTTTACGTATTTGTTAAATAGCTTAATAATTATGGAAATGTCTAGATTTTTTTTTTGTTTGTTTAACATGGAAAATAGTAGTTACAAAGACTTTGAGGAAGGGGAGTGTCTTGGTGAACAAGGTAGAACTGGTTGAACAGATGGAACAGGGTATTCAGTGAGCTGGAGAAAAGAGGCAGTGTCATTCACATCTAGGTATTTCATGGCAGTCTCTTAAATTGGATTCAAGAAGCTGGAAATGAACCATCTCAACTTTCTCAATTTAATGCTAACAGTGTAAAAGTATGCTTTTTATCATTTATCAAAATATCGATGTTGTCCATTGTTTTTACAACTAACACATTCAGTAATATTTCAATTTTTATTCTTTTGAATCCATAGAAATAAATTATTTTGTTGGAAATTATCTCTCTAAGAACACTCTCTTTCCCCTGTAATTTAAACTAAACACAATTGCTTAGTTGTAAAGGTTTTTCAGTAACTGTTGGTTCTAGTTGCCAGGCAATTCTGGTGTTCTTGGAACAGCCGAGGAAGAGTTAATTGAAGTTACTGCTTTGAAAGATGTAGGCAGTATATCTAGAATTTACTGTTTAGGGGAGACTATGTTGGGACATAACAGGTCTGTGCTAGTACTCTAACATAAATCCTGTGTATCTGTTAGTTGGTCCCCAGTTTGTGCCTTTCACACTGTCAGAACACCTAAACTCACTGTGCGTGTAAGGAAGATTCCTCTGCGTGTGCTCACTAAATGTGGTGGAGCAGACTTAGTGTGCAAACATGGATCAAACCATTCAGTCTGTACACAGCAGTTTCAGCCCTGGGCCTTCTGTGCAATGTTATCTGGCTGTCAGGACCCAGTGAAGTTGAGGAATTGGCTTTTGAGTCTGTCTGAAAATTACGATTTTGTATGTATAAATGAGGCTTTACTCCTAGCTAGGGTGAGCCACTGGCAAGCTCTCCTTCATTAATTCTAAAGTTAATGGATGATGATGTTTGGGGTGGTGGTTGTTGTTGTGTTGTGTATGTGGTTTGGTTTTTTGGAGGGATTTTTGGTTTTGTATGGTGCATTCAGTTCTTGGGATTTTCCTTACCTTTTTTACCCCCTTCAGTTTCCTATCTTTGGTTTTTATCCCACTTCAATTAAAAGAAAGCTTTCAAACATGCCAAGGTTTATTTTCCAGTTCATCTCTCCAGAATTTAAGGATTTTTGTTGATCTTTATGAAAACTGTTCAGTCACAGACTACTTTAAACATACGGAATCGAACAACTGTTATTAGGCATGTTCCATGCAAAACAGAGAATCTAGAGACTCTCATACTGAAACACAAAAAGATTTCTTGCTTTTTTTAACGAAGAGAAACCAGGGATGGGATTTAATTTCATGAATATTTAGGCACCTGCAGATCTCTAGTAACAGGTAATTGCCTACATTAAAGGTAGTAATAATGAACTTTGTATTCAGTGGGAAGAACCAGATTCTTCTGGGATACAATTTCTTGAACTTATTTCTCTACTTTTTAAGATTAAATAAATTGTACTTTAGAAGCATATGTTTCTCTCTGATGCTAGAGGACATCTGTATAGTTGATGTTTCAACTTTGTGAGAAGAGTCCTATTCCAAATGAGCTGCTGGCAGGGGAACAGGAAACAGATGAGGGTGTGGAGATCTTCGAAGAAGAAGGGCTGCAGCATACCTCAGCAAGACTCTCTTCCCAGCCCCTTTAGAGCTCTATTTACAGTTAATACAGTTATTTACAGCGTTCCTTTTAAACATATTAAACACAACTCAAGTAAAACACTACCTTCTGAGATGTTCAGGAAGAATTCAATCAACTTAAAATTTTAGCTTACTCTGGTGTAACTTTTAAGTGTATGTAAGACACTTAGGGAAGGAAGCAAACAAGACAGATTGAGGCAAATAAAGGGAAGAGGGAATAATACCATCCAAATTCTGGAGATTTGTTGGCGGAGGGCTTTGGAGTGTTGTTCTAGACTGCTACTTTTGAGAAGGATTATTAAATTATGTTTGTATTCTAGGAGTGGGCTGTTAAGGTCGAAGATGCTGCTTCTCAGATGAGTTAGCATTAGGTGGTCTGCATGTTTCAAAGTAGCCTGGTGAAAAGTCATCTGTCCAGGAGAAAAAAAAAAAAAATTCAACATATGGCTGATATGGCTTTTCATAAAAACAATGACATAAGGCCCCCCACACACACCCGCCCACCCACCTCCAAGCCAGAAACTCTGTAGCCTTTTTGGAAGGGGAATTGTTTAGGGTCAGTGCAGTCCTTCCTTGCCCTTCTCCCTCATCTCTCCGGTATAAATGGTTGCTGGCATCTAGTTACCACACCTAAATACCACTATTTGTTTTGCTCATGTTATATTTGATGGATCTGATACTTTGTTCACCTTGCAAATTACTGACATTTAAAGCTGCTTGTTTCTTGTAATAAAGCTGAGTCTGAGATTATGGGCTAAATAATAAGGGCATGGATCACAACAGTGCTGTAGCATCACAAGGCTGTCATGTTAGCAAAAAAAAAAGATAGTACTGTATTTTAATGAACGGTAATTAGAGTGGGTGAAACAGGAAGCTATATGGTGTATGAGGAGAAGATGCAGTTTAAAACAAAAATGGAAGAGCTACTGAGGCATGGATAAATTAAACATCAAGAGATTCCTTATGCACTGTGTACCAGTCCTTTAATGGCAGCTGATAACAAGAGGATCAGTGCTGCAGTGGAATGATGGTTGGCATGCTGTGCAGTCAGTCAACAACAAATGAGCTGGAAAAGATGAATTCAAAGAAGCATAGAGCACTGTAGCTCAAACAGAGAATTTAATTAATATCAGTGAAATTTGGCTAGGCATGGGATAGTACTACTTATTCTTTTGCTTTGGATCTTACTTTGATTTATACTTCCCTTAGTTTGCTTGTGATATAGCAATAATGTTGTTTGTAATTATAGTAAACAAAAAGGAAAAGCGAGGCATGATATATCTACAAAAACGTAGAAAAAGCTGAAAATGGGAGAACAAAGATGCATTTTTGGTAAAAATAAAGATGTGAAGGATGAATGACCTGAGAGCTCAGGTCAGAGCTGTTGTGTTCAGGACCCTCCAAGGTTGTGGCTAAGAAGACAAGCACTGGCATTAACTTTGTACAGTTGCATTCTGGTATTTCATAGTTTGAAAAATGTTAGTTTGGCATTTAGCACAATCAAGAACAGTATTAACCCCCGTGGCCATTCTTTACTTGCATTTGAAGCATGCAGAAGATGAACGTGTTTTGGCATGGTGTTCCCTGCAGTTTTCAAGACTAAGAATGGAGCAGGTCACTATGCTGGTTATCATGGGAAGCTTTGCTCAGACAGTGCTATGGTCTGTGATGCAACCAATGGCACAATATCAGTATTGCAGTTGTGCCCACCAGTAAGCAGAGCAGCTAAGGTAAAGGGCGTTGGTATTGTTTTCTGAACAGCAGTGGCTGGGTGGAATGAGGAATTTTCCTTTTAGTCAGAATTCCAAAATGTTAAAAAAAAAGGGGGGGGTGGGGTGTGGTGTCTGAGACAGTAAAATTACTGTAGTAAATTCCCTTGCAATATCAGGTGTGAAACAATGCCATTCTTAAGACATTGAAATAATTAATTTATGCAGGCTTTCTAACAAGTCCTTAATTTTTTTTTTAATTTAACTTTGTTTTTACGTTTCATTTTCATTGTAAGCCTGGAAATATTGGCTGAGTAGGTGGGAAGATGAGCAGACATGAAACTGGGCAGGATTCCAGTAAGTGTGATCAGAATTTTGACGCAATCAATGTGTTTCTCTGGAGTGTTTGGATTCTTTCAAATTGGCATTTGTTCTCTTAAAGCTGTTCTGTCAGAAGAGTTTTGACCAACTCTGGTATCTGCAGGACAAAGCAAACTTTTCTTGCAAGAGGCTTTATTCTGCTTATGAGTATAGCCTGAAGGCCTTGAAAGCAAACTGGTAGAGAAGACTGAAGTAACAGTTTTAAATTTTCATTCTTCAAGAAAGGAGGAGGCATGCGGTGGCTTTCTGCTGGAGAAGCTGGAAAACTGTACTGGCTTGCTTAGCAGAATTATTCCTACTTGATAATGAATAGGTGGAGAGAGAGGAAGCACTCATTTTACCTGTTTCTCATTGCCCGTCTCTTGTGATCTCCATTCATTTCCCAGAGATAAATTTCCATTCTGTGTCCTCTGCCGTATTCTTTTCTCTTACAAAGACCTGGATATGAGAACAGGGAAGTGGGGGATTCCTTGCATAAGAATATTGTTTTATTTTCTATTTAGATCTAAAAGTTTGTAGTTTAGGCCATTAGAATGGAATAAATAAAAATCCCTATATCAGTAGAGAAAATGTACACTAAGTTCACTTATAGAGATAACCTTACAAAATAGTGTATTTCAAGAGAATATTAGTCTGGGCAGTGAAGGGCAGAAATAACGCATGTAAATGTAGTAAAGAGCTGACAAATGGTACTCTTCAACAAATGGGCTCTTTTTGTGGATAAAAAGCTCTGAACGAGTAACCCCCAAGGAAATCAATTCCCAAATGGCTGTATAATCCTCCGAGGCCAGCTCCAGCGCTCTTTTGTCTCTAATTGTATTGACAGCTGGTAGTTCCAACTTTCCGGCAATTTATCTTCCCACTGCATATTTATTGAGAGGTTTCTCGTCATAGTATTGACCATACATTAATAAGGAAGTGGTGCATAATAGCAAAATCCCTACGGTCCCGACAGATGTTTTCTTAGTATGGGAGCTTTTGCCGACAGCGATGGGCCTTGTGGCATATGCACAACAAAGTGAAACTTAACATTTTTGAATAAAAATAAAACATTAGTTAAACGGAAGAAGTGAGTCAATGATCTATATTCAGTTCCTGATTTAAAACCAGATTGTCATGGTAATTTTTTTTACATAGACACATGCAAAATTATATGGAGATAAACATGCAAAGCTGAAATAAATGTAAAGCAAATGCTGAGAAGATTATGGTGATTTCAGTTGCTTCATAAGAAAATTATTCCAAAAGAGAAATTATAGAAAAAGAGAACTTCTGAATTTAGGTTTGGGGGTGTTTTATTCTGTGTGTCAGTCTTTACCAGAATTAAGTTAGTTATTTATGGTATGATTAAAAAAAGACCAAATAAGTAAACCAACCAAAACCCACAAAAAAACCCTGTCAGACAAGAAAAACCACCACACCCCGGCCCCCCTCCCCCCCTTACTACGGAGAAGGCTGAGGTGTGTAGGTTGTCCTGACTGACATCTTTTGCATCTCTTGCAACACCTTTCTCCAGATGAAGCCAATGGAAATGTTTCGGTCAGGAGGGGGAAGAATTGTTCCTGGTGACTTGTACAATGTGGTGGTGTGCTGTTCCGTTGGAAGTGCGTAAGCAATAAGGACTGTGTGTTTATATGGATGTGCAAGTGCATCTGGCCTCATTTTTGCAGCCCGGTTATGACTACCTAATGCAGGTATTTGATAGTCTAAAGTACGGATGCTGTTACTTACTGAGTCTTAAACTCTTCCATTCTGGGTAAGACTAACTGAAGCATCATTTATAAAACCTTCCATAGTGCCTCTCTTCCTGGGACCCCAAACTGCGTGAGTAGAACCAGCAGCTTGTGGCCAGTTCCACCTGCAGCTTGCCAGAAAAACCCATTACCCTTCTTGTCATGCATGTGCTCACTGTTTGCATTGATTGATTGCCTTTTCTCAGAAGACAGTTAGCAAAATGGTGTACTGTGTCTGCATGTTACCAGGCAGGTATGGGCATTTCTGAGCATCTAATTGTTAGACATAAGCTCCTTTTTTTTGTCTCTTAAAGTGGATGTTACACTGCTCATATGGATATGATAAAGTTCTCTTGTTCGCAGACAAGGCACTAAGATGCCATAGGTATAGATGGATAAATACTCTCCACACAGGATTTTTGTACTGATCATCTGAGCAGACCTTTTTGTTGTCTGCTGTCGTCTTTGTTTATGCAAACCTGCTCTGTAAATTAGCACCTTCCTGTTAATTCCTTCTGTGTGGCAGATATTTGGACCAGTAAGTACCGCACTTTAAGTGGTTTTGCACAGTGACTGCTGCCTTAATGACCTTTAAATTTGATTACTGTGTGTGCGTATTAACATCTAATACTCATATTTTGTTCAATCCATCCATTCAACTTTTGGCATGTACTAGGAAATAACACTATAAAGCCAGCTTGGCAATAGTCACCTATTCATTGTAACTTAGGTACTCTATTATAGTGCTTTGCATTTGCTTCCCTTATGCGTATCCTTTGCATTGTCTGCAGAACATTCAGAGTGAGCCAACAAAAGTCCTCACAATGACTGCATTATCGGGTCATTCAGCTTTTTCCAGCTCAGTTAGTATGAAGTCCTAGTTGGGTAATGTGCCAGGTGAAAACTCATCCCTCACTTGCTAGCAAGATTTGAAAATGTTAGAGCTTTATGCGGTATATTAGTCTTGAGCCTTCTTCATTAAAGCCGTCCATCTATGATGCCTTTTGGGTCTCGGGTCCTCTAGCTCTTGGTTCCCCTGCTCCCAAGTTCAGCCCATGTTCAATAAGTAGTTCTGGTTTTATCTGTAGCACAAACTCTGGGGTTTGTGCTGCGGTATGTTCGGCAAGGCGCTTCTGCCTGCTGACTTGACTTTGAAACTTCAGCAGTTCAGGAGGAAATGAACCCAGTAATGGCATAGCTGATTAGGAGCTTTATAGCTAAATGCTATCAAAAGATTTTGCACAGCCCTAGATAAGAATAGGTTCTTCTTTCTAGTACAGCTTCCTGCTGAGCTTATGGGTAATACCCTCTAGCATATGTGGCCTCTTGAGGAAAATTGCGTAAGAATACCCCCTGAAAAAAATTGTGTTGTCAAGGAGAGGGTTATTTTTCTTCAGTTGTGGATGCTCCTGATGATTCAAGGGAATGAAATATTAAGAAAGAAAGGCAGGCCTAGAAAGTTGAAGCAACCTAAGGCCAGAAGTGAGGACAGTGAGGACTTTGCCCCACAAGGGGAGACTGCAGTACAGAGCAAGACATTGTTCCACCCTGCAGAAGGTTAAGCATGGCATTGCTAGGTTTGCTAAAGAAGGTCATTGCGCTCATATGCCCGTCTACAGCAGTATGTGTTTGCTTAGCTGTAGATTTCATGAAAATAGCGAATATTACAGATGTATAAGCAGACCCTAGCAATAATTGATTTTCTGGTTCATCTCAAATTTAATAAACTGTGTTTTCTGAACATTATTTTACAAAATCTTAATATCTTATCATGACAACCTGTTTTCCTGAGACTATACATTACAGACTTTTCACATAAAGCAGCTTTAATCTCCATTTCTCAAACATCTATCACTAAGTATACTCTGTCTGTGCATCAGAACAAAATCAGATTAGAAGCAGACAAGGAATTCTTAAAAGAGTGTATTTTACTCCAAGAGAGATATTAATGTTGATTTGATTTTTAGGCTGTTGTGTTTTATGGTTTGCATTTTGATTACATCTGATTAACTTAAGGGAAGGCTGTGAGAGATGAAAGATTAAGTCATGCTATTTTCAGGGAGATAAAGGATGATAGATGACAAGAACTAAATAACCCACTTGACCAAGCTAATGTGCTCAGTAATCATTAGTCACCTGTGTGATGCTCATGGTGCTTCATCATCTACAAATGAGCAATACAAACCTGATTTAGAAATACTTTTTCAAATAAAAGCACTGTTCACTGTCTGCTTGGATTTCAAGTTACATTTAATTTGATTATTTTGATAGCCATGAGGTTTTTGGGAAAATAATAGTGAGTCTCCAAAACTTTCTGCATTAAAGCACAAATACTAATTTTTCCCCCAAAATTTGGAAGTTCATTTATGATGTGACCATTTCTGTACTGACTGTGCAGAATAAGCAATTCACCAATGTCAGAACCAAAAGGCCGAAAATTACGTGGGAGAAGTAACTCAAAACCTTATGATTAAGAATTAATTTAAGGTGACCCCAACTTTTATAGATAATGTTTCTCCTGGAAAAAAATCCCCACGTGGAACTTGCATCACAAAGGCAAGTGATTTCTAACTATGAGATTGCGTAACCTAACTTCTTAAATTCTGTGAATGTTGAAAAGTAGATGCGGGTTGGGTGCCTACCTCCTTGAGAGCACTTTTGGCAATCATCTCCAGTGTTTCTATGATTTACATAATTTTTTGTTGTTGCTGTTTTTGTAGGGTGTATGGCTGGATTAGAGAGAGCAGGATCACAGGTTAGCCTAACTGGGCCATATTTATAAGAACTAAGTTGGCATCTTCAAAGTGTTTGGATTTATTAGATTTTTTTTTAAGTATATTTAGCACTCTGGTCCTTCTCTGAACAAGTCACAATTGTTGCTTTAATTGCATTATTTTTAGAATATCATTGTCAATGATTTGTAATTTTGCTTACCCTGGATTCAAGAACTAACAGCAATAAAAAGTAAAGGTTGTTAAGCAAATAATGCTATTTTGAAAGTTTCAGGAGTCTGGCAAATGGCATAAGGTTTCCTTTCAAATTTGGACTAACCTGGGCTATGAACGAGCCTTTTCAATAAAAGGGGCAGCTTTTGAATGTCGTCCCTAAGGGTAATTATCATTTTCTGGGATCTTATTAGCATGCAGAGTGGTGTAGGCGGAATAGCAATATGAGCCTCAGGAGCCAACTGAGGGGACAGTAACGCATATATTATTGTAGCTTGTGCAGTAACATTCCAATGTATCCCTTGATACAGCTAAAAGACTACTCTGCCTTATCCAAGCATTTTATATAATTTTTAATGCCATAATATATTCATTTATTATATACCGAGATTAGAGCTTCATTGTGGATTTAGAAGGCAAGGGTTGCAGTTCTGTTATGGTAAGCATCAACTGATTTGGATGAGCTAGATCTGTGCTTCGTGGCTGTCCAGCTTTTCATTTCATTTGGGCTTGCTTTCTGGTTTTGTGGGGGAGACTTATTTAGGAGTGGATTTGACTTTTTGGCTAGTGAAATCTCAACTTAATCCAAGTAAAGGTTCCTGAAGTTTTGTGGAACTGTGGTATTTGAATACACCTCTGCAATAGGGAACTTTGTTAATACCCAGTCGTGTGGAATGTATGTTCACCCTGCTTTGAGCAGGGGGATTGGGCCAGAAGACCCATAAGCGGGTCCTTTGAACCTGAATATTTGTATGATTGTGTATACCTGTGTGCTGCCTGTGCATACCTCGCTGTTGCGAAATTAATAAGCTAATTAAAAATAGATGGCTGTGTTCTTCACCTTCAGTTTGGCCACCCTTTCTAGGAACAGAGGGGTGGGCATGGAGGTGAACGTTGGCCTAATGTTGTTTACAGGCACTGAAGTAATTTATTCTGCCCATAGGTCAGGTGTTGGTTCATGAGGAAAGCCTCCGGGGTGCAGGCTGCACAGCCTCTTCGGCTGCCTACCTGTCCTTACGGGCAGAAAGCTGCTCCTGAGATCCACAGTGAACCTCTCCTGTTTCAGCAAAGAGCCTGGCTCTGTCCTCTCCCTCCGACAAATTCCTTTCGCTAGGGTGAAAACAACATGGTGTTTTAAGTGCTTCTTTGGAAGAATTTATGAAGTAAAGTTTAATGAAGCTTAGTTTTCTACCTTTCTTAATGCTTCCCATCCCATTTGCTAATAGAGCTTCTCAGCTGGCATAATGCAATGTCTTGAGTGCCTTCGGCGAGTATTTCTGATTGCTTTCTTTTTTAAGGGATAGAAGAATTTTAATGGCAACCAGCTGAAAAAGCAAAACAGAGGAGGATGTTAAAGAAATCTACATAATAAGAATTCTGAATCAATACAACATTATGTGTTAATAACATTTACTCCAAAAGTTTTGTGGCATGTGCCTCATGATAAATAAAGGAAATTCTATGGCTGTTATACCTAGCTGACCCCTGAGGATGTAAGCGCAAAAAAAATAATGTGATTCCACAAGAGTGGAGAAATTACCCATGCTCACCAAAAGTTTTGAACACTGGGTTTTGCTCCTATTATAACTGAGGATTTGACATTTCCTATTCCTGTAAGCTTTTCTAGGCTCATATAATCTTGTTTTAATCTCTGTTCTTTTAAAAAGATTAAAGGTACTTGTGTATATGGCCTGAAACTTACTGAAGTTACAGCAGTGAAAGAACAACAGAAATTTCCTAGACTGATGCTTTTATTGTACTATGAGATTTACTCAAATGAACTGCACATCGGGTACGTTATATTTAAGCATATATTTTATTAGTCTTGATGTATTGCTGTATATGTTAAAAATTGGTAGAAGACAGTGGTATATTAAAAAAAATAAATTACAGGAGGGATCTTAAAATAACATGGGTTTCATTTTATTATTTAATTTCAGATTTTTTCATGACATGCTTCTATACTTTACTCCTTTTGACATTAATGGCTGATCTTCCTTGGGATTTTATTGACTCCTTCCAGCTGCTTTTGAAAACCTCATATGTTCTGTGTTCCATAATCTCAAATATTTACAGTAATAGCAACCACATTGTTTTATAGAAATTTAAATGATTTCATGTGAAAAACAGATGAATAGACACAAATTTTGTTGCTGCAGATGAGATATTTGAAACCAGTATGTAAGACTTTTTAATGAGAAAATGCACATACACATGGCATATGCAGATTGAAAACCTGAGCCTTAAGTGTTTATGGATGTATGTCCTGGTGTAATCATAAAAGTATAAGCCTACTGGTGTGAGCAAGTTTAGTCACAAAGTTATTTGCAAGCCCTTAAAATGTGTCTTAAGATCTTTTGGTAAGGAACAATAGGGACAGATCCCTATCCAGGTTTGAATACCTACTTTTATTGATATCTGTATTCTCCATAAAACTATGCTACCTGGATTTTGAAGCTAACACTTCTGTTACTTCTTTTATTCTCATTCTTTCTCATGGAGTCACTGTTCTACTCAAGGGTAACGACAGACTTCTTGTGTATAGTTAGAAATCTTTAGGAAAAACTTCCACCCTCCCTCTCTTCTCTGTGCATCTTAACTGTGTTCTGTATAGGGTGGATCTAATACAGGAAAATACTGTGTGACAGATGCGGTGCTTCTGGGAAGTCCTAGAGAAGGAAACCACCATTGATGGTAACGCTGGACTAGCTGTAGCCAGCTGTAGATGGGGTGGCAAGCAGCTGAGACTTTGAAATCTCGCGACTCATTGTAGATCCTTGTTTCTCAAGACTGTGGAACACAGACAGTCAATATAAATGAAGGTCAGAGAAGCTTAGTCTGACTGAAACTCTCTGTTTACTTGTAGGTTATCTGTGTTACAGAGAATCAAAATACTGGGATGATGGCCTGTAATTACATAAAATGATGATAAATACTCAAACTTCTCTGTGAAAACTGTGAACAGTACAGAAGCCATGATTTATTACCTTTTTATTTTCTTCTGTTTTGCAATCTTCTCTAAGTTCTGTTTCTGGTTGGAATTAAGTATTTCAGAATGTGAACCAGTCAATCTTACTGTGTACCAGTGTGTTAGTGCTCTTTAAAGCACAGGAATACCTAGCCCCATAGAAATCATAGGTTGTGTAATTATGGGAGACTTTAGCCTTTGAAAATGTGGGAATAGTTGCATATAAACCAAAACCTGATAGTATATATTTTTCCTATCTCTCTATGTAATTTTGTAAATGAATTCCTACTTTAGTGTAAAGGGCACACCCAAAATTTGGGCATGAACTTTATTGCCTATCTCTATTTGTGTCTACCATTACAAGATACTGCACTTAAAATTGAATAAAGTAAGAGATGGGGAGAAAGAGCAAGTGGTTATTTTGGATTTCTACTAAGCAAAGAGGATACTTTTCTTAAGGCAATATCAGCAAAACTGCTCAAAAATGTCGTGAGATAATGCTGCCAATGGAAGTTTCACCAGGAAGGAATTTAATATCTCAAGACAATTTGATATTTAACTTCTGTAGAAGAAAATAAAGCAGATAAAATAGCTAAATGGGAATAGAAGTCCCAGAAATGCACTGTGCTTAGACAAGGGAGCCTTTCTGTTAGAACGTCAGATGAAAGTGATAAGATTTTGGTATTTTTGGACTACTATTTTCTATTTACATGAGCTTTCTATCCTTACAGGAATTAACAGTGAAGCATTGGATTATGTTAAGCAACACTCAGGTAGCTGTTTTCAGATATGTGGGAATGCCAGGTTGTCTTTCCTTTGTCACAAGCACGAGGAAAGATTAGGAGTGTATGGTGCAGAGGTGCCTTTGTGGATTTGTTCTAGCTTGTGTTCTTTCCTCTCAACTCAAAAGTTGGGAATCGATGATGGTTCTTATATAGTCAGAGTTTTTACTTCCTCAGACTGCCTCCTAATGTTTTCCCAGGTTCATTTAAAAAGCAGTGACATTTCAATTGGAAATCTCCCTAGAAGATTTCTCTTCAGTCTGTCAAAATATTTTTCTTTGATATGACACTATATGTTCCCTTTCTTATTTTTGCTATTACTGCATATAGAACACTAAATACTTTATCTTCATCCCTCTAGCAGTTTTCAGACTTCTATACTCCCTCTGCTTAGCCATCGTTTGCCAAATATGTGCCTGTACTAATGGATATGGAGCAATATTTTATTTCTGTGTGGGCAGACATGGAGTGTTAGATCATCTCTGAACTTCAGAGAATGTTTACGACAGTCTCCAATGCCAGATACAGAACTGTATTGGGTGGGCAGGCAGTAACCAGTCTCCTATCCCTAAAATATGATGAATCAAATGGCATATTGTACTAGCAGTGCTGTTTATTGTCATTCAGTTCAAATGAAAATATATAGCTCTTTAAATGCATGCATTTCATCTTTAAATACTCTTGGCTATCTTGTAAACAAAAATGTTATACATCGTACTGGGTCCAGTGGCAGAGGTAGTTCTCGTACTGCTTTTTAGTCTTACGCACAGCCTTAAGCTTTTTCCATGCTCTTGCTATTTTTTTTCTAGTGTTTGTTTAAAGGAAACTGTAATGTAGTCTTTCTGCAGTTGATGAGCATAAAAGAAAGTATCCACTAGGAGTGGTGCTTATGCAGGACGGCTTCGTAATCCTTGTACTTCATGATTTGTGATGTTTATATTTAAAAAGATGAATCTCTTGTTTCATTTAGCTGATTAAAATGGGGCTGACTGATAGTTCTTTTGGTATTAAATCTGATCATGTGTTAAAGCCACTGGGAAGGCCTGAGATTAGCATGAAAGGAGAGCGAGTGCTCAATTCGCCTTCATATACATTAGTCTCTCATGGCCAGGAATCAAAGATGACTATTTCACATTTTCTTCTCAGTCTTAAGATAATGAGCTTGCTAATAAATCAAGTTGGAGACTATTCTGATGCATTGGCCTCACCTAAGGATGTGTTTCTAAGTTCTAAGGAACCCAAGTACCTTGTATGAATAGTCTAGTAAAGACTGTCTTGGAAAATTCTAGTGTTAGTTATGTTTAAAAAAAAGTAAAAGTAAAGTAAATAGCAGTAACATCACTCTTAAGATTTGGATCCTTAAATAATTTGAGAAAATGCTGAATAGAGCCCATCAGCATGGGGAATAAGAACAATTTCTCTTGAGTGCTACCTTGCAAATACGAATCAGGAACTCAAAGCTTTGTCTAAAATTTGAAATGTAAATTAATCCCTCCTCTGATGTCCAAATTCACATCCAATCAGTTACCCATGATAGACAAACTTCACTTTCAAAATAAACAGCTACTGTTAGAAGGTAGAGGCTGCATTTTCTGTTTTGTCTCTTTCTGTTTAGCAGTTCAATTTTAAACAACATTCAACAACTACAATCTAAATAATAACAGTCCTGTCGTGTCCCCCCCCCCAACCCTAATCTTCATCTGTCAAAATAAAACTGTTTATTTTAAACAGTTGTGCTTCTAGGTTCAGTCTGTATATTGATCTTTTCTAGCTGAGATGTCAAATAATGCAAAAAGCTGGGCTAAAATAAACATTGACTGAAGCTTTTCCATTGTATGTTAGAAATGTTAAGGAAAAAAATTATTTATGACTAAGGAAAATGATAAGTGTTGTTTAGACACTTAAAATGTTGAAAGATACTTTGTAGGAAGGCAGCAGTGTGGGACTTGTGCAACATGGATCCCTTTTCATGTTGTCACAGGAACTAGTATGTGACTGAAAATTGCCATCACCCGCAGCATGAGCTCTTCAGCTGTAAATTACCCTCATCCGTTGGACCAGGATATTTGGACGTATACCATGTACAACACTCCTTAGCTACAGACACCTTCCTCTGTAATCTGGCTAGGTTTCAGTCATGTACACAAGGTTCTTGTGTAGCAGGAATGATTCCCATAGCCAGTTGGAATAGACAAACACTGTAAAAGTTGAGAGAGAGAATGGAAGGGCATGGAGCCAATGGGAGGCCATACTTCAGTAAAGCAGAGCTAGCCTCACGCACATAAAACTTTATTTGTACATTTGTGTGTGCAGTTAACAGCACTGCCTTTATATATACCTCTACATAACTTCAGAATTGTGTGTGCTTGCTGCTTCTCTCTGAACATCAGAGCATTAGAAACACACATCTTCTCAAGGTATCTGAACCTACGCTCTGATTTACAACCATATTTTGTGTATTAAAAAAATCCATTAACTTCTCTGTAATGAAAGATGATCTTGTTGGCAAGTTTCATGGGAATTAATGGGAAAAATCAGAATTCATAATGACTATTATTGTATTTTCAGTAATATTGAATAGTAAAAGTGAAGAAGAACCATGTTTAACTTCTTTATGATAGAAATCTACAGTATAATTACAACTTTCTTTTGAATCTTACTCCATTCTTTAATATTTACTTTCTTGCTGTAGTTTTTGACTATGGTTACAATTGTAAGAATGATCTTATATCAGAAAAAGAAATCCTATCTATCTTGCCCTTCTCAGTGCAAAAATATGATTGATTTTTGATCAGAAGCCCAAGTAAAAGGGCGAGTATTCTTTTTTAGCAGTAATGGACAGTAGATTGGACTGAACAAAACGATCTTATTGCATTGCATTATGATTGAACTGATAGCATTGAAATAATAAAGACAGACAACAGGCAGCATTACTGACAGTTGACATAAATAAAAATGGATGTGCTTAAAAAAATTATTGGCATTGGTGATAGAATGAAATACTCTCCTATGAGTATATATAACTGTTTTTAAAAATAGATGAATAGTGCTCCTCATTGCAGTGATTTTCCATGGATTAGAAAATAGACCTTATTTTGCTCCAGGTTTTGAGACATTTTCCGTGTCGCTGGTGCCACTTTGGTTTTCCCTCCCAGAATGTTCTGAAGCAATGGCAACTTAACAGAAGATTTGCAGATTTTTGTAGCACAAGAGGCTCCTGTCGTTGGTGTTGGTAGCTCCAGGCACAGACGCTGTTTTAGCTTTTGGGCATCTGTAGGAGCAAGAGTCGGAGCAGCTGCCTCCTGAAGAGGCTCAGGTAGGAGGATGAAGGGCAATTTCAGTGGCAGGTAGGAAGAGGAGGAGCTTCAGGCAGTTGAAATGTACAAATAATCTGAGTCAGGATTTACCAAATGGCCTGACTAGGGTTAGGTTTCTCTCTGTTTTGAGACAAGTAAAACCAAATATTTTGTCAGAAGAACACAGACAATGGTAGGCTGTCTATTCTTTTTTTTTTTTCTTCTGACAATCAAAGAAATATTAGTAACCAAATTTTAAAGTATTTTTTTTTTGTACTGTGTTCCTTAGTGCTATAAAAACATTCAGCATAAGAAGGTATAGTACTAAAGAATTGTGGATTCATATTCTGTCTCTTAAACAAAATATAAAATAGTTGAGAGAATTTGTACTTGTGAAGAATTCAGCGTAGCTGGTTTGGGGGATCTTTTTGTAATTTTTGCTTTGTTTCTCTGATGCTACTGGTTTCTGGTCAAAATCCTGTTTTGAAAATTACGTTCAGACTCTTTCAAATTACTCTACGATGATGCAGCAGAGTTTTTTAACCAGCCCCAGAATGTTGCAATGTCCTGTTAGTCTGTATTTCATCACAGGAACTTCCTCATTTAAGGCACAGATGAAAGGATTTCTTTAAGTGGTTTGCAGTATGGTATGAAATTCACAGTGGAAGATGTTTTAGACAAAGACTGGAATATAGCATTTGTATAACCTCCTTGTAGTCCAGCTAGTTACGTGAAGGCTGACTAGACCCCAATAAATGAAAATAATTATTAATAAAATTTGGCTTATCTGGCCATTTGTTAGCTTGTGAGAGCTCCAGAAATTTATTTTTAATGTCTAAAAAGCAGATGAAATAAAATGAGAAGGGTAAAACTTCAGTGTTTGTTTAAAGAAGGTAGCACTTTTACACGTGTTTAAAACCAGTATGATTTATCTTGTTAAGCAAACCTGTGTGCTTCTGGACACGTGTCAGCGTTCTCCAAAGGAGAAGTAGCATTTCTGTTACATATTCCACTGTAAAATTTGCTTCTACTTTTCCTGATGTAAGAAACAATAATAAAAAAAAACTTCACAGAATCACAGAATGCTTTGGGTTGGAAGGGACCTTTAGAGGCCATCCAGCCCAACCCCTGCAGTGAGCAGGGACAGCTTTAACCAGATCAGGGTGCTCAGAGCCCCGTCCAACCTGACCTGCAATGTTTCCAGGGATGGGGCCTCCACCACCTCTCTGGGCAACCTGTTCCAGTGCTTGACCACTTCAAATTTCAAATTTTCCTTCAAATTTTATTTTTCAACAGGCGTTAACTGTCACCAGGATTATCAAAGTTTATGTGATTTCAATAGAATTTGCGTTTCATTAAAAAATTGAAAGGTCATGGGTAATTTCCCCTCTCTAGTGGTTTATGCTGGGAAAAGAGTAAGGAGAACAAGACCAAGAATTATTTGTTACTCTTTTTTTTAGAACTTTGCAAGTTAGAACAGTGTCCCTTCTTTTATTGCCTCTTTTTCTCATCTTTTTTCTGCTTCCTTCATCTCTGTTCAAGCACTTGATATGTTTGCTGTGTGGGCTGTTGCCACCAAAGCGTAACAGCTCTGGAATAATCCTAGAAATCGGTCTCCTGCTTGTAACAAGTCCTGATCCAGAAATTCAGGGGTCACAGAAAATAATTCTTCCCTTTGAAAGAATATGTCCTTTAGGAAAAGGCCTTCGGTACCATGCAAAAGACTGTTGAAAACAGCGGTGTTTTCAGAATAAAAGTCAGAACATATTTGGTAAGTCTCCACTGAAATGGGAATGCTTCTTAAAGTACTGTTCGTTTCAGGGGAGAGGAGAATCATGAAGTCTTCCAGAGGCATTTGCTTTCCTTCTCTCATCTCTTGTCCAATGTTTGAAATGTTCTCTCAGACACTGAAAACTGCTCCATTCTGTTTCAGAGAACACATGGCATTCTTCTCATTTATGTGCAGTATACTTCAAAACACGTAAGGCCAGCATTTGAAAGCACAAGATACATGGTGACAAGGATGAAAGCATTCTGTTTTCTGCGGCTCATATACTGTAAGCAAATTATTGTCATGTTACTCTTGATCCTCATTCTCTCTTTACCATGGGAATTGCTTGAAAAAGTTTATTTAAAAAGTGAAATACTAGAGCCATCTAGTTAACAGCAAGCCTCAGAGGGACTTGCAGGTCACTTATACAACAGAAATTAAACAGCCAGCATCTTAACAGTGACTGAAAAAAGGGTGGGCGGATAATCACAGCTTAATAACTATAAAAGTTGTGTAGCATTTGTTCCAGATTCTTTTTTAAATCCTGGAAATAAAAGCTTTATACCCAGTCCTTTAAGAAGTTTCGCACTTTCTTATCTCAGTACAGTTACTTTTATTGAACTCCAAAGAACCACTTACAAACAGATAGCTAACCATTTTCATTATGGTGTGCTGAATCAGTTCTGTTTGCACTTATGTGCAAATGTGAAAACGCATCTATATAGCATTTTTAAAAAACTGCTGTGGCTTAATATTAATAGGGTCTGAAATTAACCTGGAGATGTCTACAATTTTCATTAAGCCTGTAGAAAAAAGCAACCAATGAACCAAAAAAACACCTAACCCAAAAGTGAAAAAAGTAATTATTTTACTGTAGATATTTCCCATTATCCCTTTCTGTTTGAATGGGGGTGGGGGTGTGTGTGGAATTCCCAGTACAAAAAAGGAAGAAAGTAACAAGAGTGGAGTGTGTGTGTGGGGAAAATACAGTAAGACTAAATAGAACTTGGAAAATACCTTTTACACAGAAAAGTTAAAATGAGAGGGAAGCCAATCTGTTAAGGGAATAAGGAGAACACGTTTACACTGAGGCAAAGCCTGAAGAGTAAGAGCAATAAGCAATTTATATATACACCAGTCAGTTTTGTAGATGGGATACATAGAGCTTCAGGACCAGGCTACTTTTCCTTCCCCCCCCCCCCCCCCCCCCCATACTGATAATAAATAGAAACAGAAAATAAATACAATTGCTTGCTTTGAAAACTGGGAGAGGAACCTTTAATTCTAAACTTAGATGTAAAGACACAAAAAGGTCTAAGGGTGGGTGGCAGGCAAATCCCTGAATTCAACCTGAAGCAACACCACAGAAGCTTAATTTGTCTAATGGGTGTTTTTTAAGTGAGTTGGTAGTTTGTGCAATATGTTCCAGCTTGTGGTGCGATACTCCAGCCCACTGTATGACTTCACATGTCTGCTGAGAAGACCCGAGGGGTACAATGTCATAGCACACGGAAACAAAGCGTTTGCCTAAGAACATCAGGTTCTCGCTTGAGTGCTAAATCCACAGCTCTGAGGCAGCATACTTGTTAAAAGAAAATAGTGTTTCCTCCGCACACTGCATTAGTTCCATGATTAGATGGAACATCTCCTTGCCCAGTATTTTCAGGCTCTTAAGTGCAGCCTGAGTATTTTTATTTATGCAGTCTAAGAGTGACTGCTGGGAATGCTTAAGATGTGATGCGCCCGAACAACAGAATACGTTTGACCTGAATGTGGACTGCAACATGAGGCGCAGTGTTTATGACAGATGATTTATTCGGCTTTTAATGTTATGCTCTCTTTTTTTAAAAGACGTCTAGCAAAATCAATGCTATGCCCAATATGACATTGCTTTTTTAGCTTCTAAAAGCTACAGCTCTCATTCTCGGCATCTTGGAGTACAGGCTGTCAGTGTATGTGTATGTCCTGCAGGTATGACTTTAATGCCAAACAGCATGGAAATTTTCCATTACTTCAGAGATCTCTAGATATTTTGAGAAATACAAAGTATGGATATAGACATCTGTGTTCCTTCATAAGTTTGATTCTTTTTCAGTAAATGAACAGGAATGATTGGTGTGGTTAGCTACCTGGGATTTTTTTTGTATTAAAATGTTAATCTGTTTTAAATGATGTGGACATTTGCTGAAATAATGGATGCTCATTTTTCATGTACATGTGTTAATTGTCATTAACATGTGCAGGTATGACGGCAGATGAATTACA
The DNA here is from genome assembly GCF_030463565.1 of Pelecanus crispus. NCBI lineage: Eukaryota > Metazoa > Chordata > Aves > Pelecaniformes > Pelecanidae > Pelecanus > Pelecanus crispus. Next base: position 5,606,938 of record NC_134646.1, read on the forward strand.
GGGAAAATACAATTTGGCAACATCTACATTAATTTTTGTCAACTTTGTCAGGGTTTTGAAAGTTGGTGTTTGTATGTTAGAGGGACAAAGAGGTAGAAGGTCAAAAAGTACACACCTAACTCAAAGAATAAGCAGCTGTCATGTTTATTTCTTCATTGTCTAACTAAACTTGGAAGAAAACCAAGTTACTGTGAATGTAAATGAAAAGCATGTGAGATCCTCTGTTCTTTCAACACATGGCTTATGGTCTGCAGAACAACCCAAATTTTAAGTAAATATTTGAAAACAACAGTTACAGTATTGGACCCAAAGTAGGACGCTGCCTGTTGTACAACGTTGTATGTTGTGTTGTTAGGTCTGCTCGATTCCAGAGAAGTCAGGTGTTTAAATGAAGTTGGGAGATGTTTTAATGATGTTTGAATTTAACTTTGAACACTAAGTCATTTTTCTTGGTCTGAGTCTCTCTTCCTTTCATATATCATCCATTCAGTCAAACTATATACTATTGTTGACTTATCTGTCCTCCATTGTTTTGGCATATAGCAACATTCAGTTACATGACTGCACTCTTGGTAACATAATGCACCCCAAACAGGGCTTTTTTGCCAAACATCACTGACAACCCATTCATTGACTTGGCAGGGTACCCAAGCACACGTAACTGTGTAGCTCTGCGCAGCCTCTCCCTTTCCACAGTTGCTGTATTGACAGACTCTGCGTGTTTCCCAGAAGGGGATCCGAGAGAGATGTCAGGCTCTGCCAGGCAGTTAAACAGAAGCTGTCAGCTTTTTCGAGCAGTGCACAAGTTCTGTGTAGCCTCGGATACCATTGTCAGAGCAGGTACAATAACACTTGTAAATCTGACATATATTTGAGCGCATATTCAAATGAAGTGCTATACAGGTATGAAAATATCCTCACCTTTGCGTTCTTGCTGAGCATAGTAAACTTTGGGCGGGGCTGGCTAGTTGTGGTATCGTGTAAATTATGTCTACATTCACCAGTTCTCATGTTAAGACAAGTGTTGCCATGCCATGCATGAAATTGGACTCTAGGTCTAAATGAATCCCCATTCGGAGTAAGTTCTAGCATGGACAATTTCAATCAAAAAGATGAAGTTTGGAAAAGTTCTGAGTCTGTTAAGACAGTTACAAAACTGTGTAGGGACCTCAGTTTATAGGACTTTCTCATAGGATCATTAGGTTTTTAAAGTGCATTCCTACCTGCTCTAGCCCTGCCTCCAACAGCCAATTAGAGCTTGTGCAGATGTCTGCAAGAAATTAAGAATTAGTATGTGGTACAGCCAGTGCTATTTTGTTTGTCCCATTTCCAAGCTAATCGACAGTCTTCAGCTCTAGAAATCTCGTCTCTTGTGGCTGATTGACATGGCAGACAGGTGGAATCTTTTGATGAAAAACAGTCTCAGGCAGAGATGCTTGCCTCTTCCTGACCTTTTGATATTGAGATAAAATATATACATCTGTATATACTTAGCCCACCTTAAAAGTTCTTTTCATATTTGCTTAACAGTTTTCCTGTCTCCCAGTTAGTCTGAAATCTGTTTCTTGAACATTATTTTGAATTGCTAAATATAATTCAAAATACTTTTATTCTTTTAAATAATGCATTACTGAAATATTAATACTACCAAGTTATTTTATTTCCACTTCCCAGTAAAATTAACTGTATTAAACTGTTCTATTTTGAGGATTTGTGAATGTGCCTTTTGAGGTACTGTAAGCACATCTTGACGCAGAAGGTGCGTGGAACAACTTACAATTGCTATGAAATCCACTTCTGTATCAGTTACGTCACTGTTTATCCTGATCTTTTGGTGTATACCTCTCTTCAAAGCTGGAGCTTAAGGACAAATTTGTAGAACTTAGTTAAAACTGGATTTTAAAGCAAGATTATGTTCTGTTATCTGTGCTCTTCTGTTGCATATAAAAATGAAATGTGCTGTGACATACTACTGTGCATAATGCATGAATCTTCTCATTATGGTCAATTTATGGTGATTAAAGTGGTCTTAATTAGCTTAGCACATACAAAGAGGCTAGCAGTGAATTAGACTCCATTCTCCTCTTGCATAAGGTGTCCCCGTTGTGTTTCTCTTATTCATGTTAAACCCTTCAAAGATTCCTTCTCTGAGCCACAAGCTGTGATGTGAGATTATTAAAGGGTCTTCACTTGATCCTGGCTTCTGGTCTTTGGGGAGAAGAAACAGCCACTGGATCAAAGAGAGGTGTTAAACCTTAATAGGTACTGACAGAAAGATCTATAACAAAGGGGAGATGAGCTGTACTGGTATCGATATGACATGCAGTTATTTCGATAATCTATTCAGGATATTCTCTCTTTAAAGCAACATGTAGCTGGGACCTGTGTAATCAAGTCTTCTTCCTGTCTCAAAGTTATTTACGTTACTTCATAGCGCTGTGGTAGAGGAGGTAGAACTGATCAGAACAGCAGATAAATGAGACAAAGGGAAAAAGAAAAAAAATCAGTGCTGCCAAAAACATGCCACTGAACCGTAACCATCTCCTTTTACATTTGAAGAGAGTTAGTATGCATGTACTTCATGCAACAGTCTGCAGATGCTGCAGGCTGTAACACTGGAAATACTGCATGCCGTAGTCTTCAATCAGTGTGGTTCATCCTGCTTCCTTCAGAGCTTCACAGGCATCATTTGACCTCCGTGTACTCATTTCTGAGCCTTTTTTGTCATCAGGCTCCAATTCACTGAAGTATTTCCCACACTTCTTTTATGATTGCAGACGTAATTAGGAAAAGACATAATTAAAGCCATAAGCACTTTTTATGGATATTGCTGTGATTTTTGGCTGTTTACAGCTGGTATCTTTGAGAATTCACTGACTTGCACACAATATTGTGGATTCCAAGTAATCTAGATAAAGTGAACAGTGAAGAGTTACAGCATAGTCATCAAGCCACTACAAAATGTAACTTTTCATCTACAGGCTTTGGGCCTAAAACTGCAAGTGTCAACGTGTTGATTTGGTTGTGCGCACATACACTTACTGTGTTTTGTGCCTGGTTTTGCTATTTGCACACGCATAGTATAAGCAGGTATGGTTTCATAGGAGAGTTCCAAAACTATGGTCCTGTCTTAAAAAAAAAACAAAACAAAAAACACCAAAAACCAAACAAGTAACTTCAGTAAATGAACATTTCAAGCTGTGTACTTCTACTCTAGCAAGTTACTGCTCTTTATTTCATTGCCCAACCATTTTCTTAGATTTTCCAGTTTGATCTACTAGTATCCTTATTTCTTATCCAGTAGGGTCAAAACCCCAAAATACCCTTTTTTTTTTTTTTTTTTTTTTTTTTTTTGTCCTATGAGGAAGGACAAAGTCATGGTTGGCATTCAATTCATATTAACCCCTGCACATGGAATAGCTCTGTACCTATCAGTGTATAAAATGTCTTTGTAGTCTTCGGCATTATCATTGCTCTCTGGTAATAGTGTTTATTAGATGCAGCCTTTCAATATATCTAGCATCTTCTACCTAAAACACAAAAATCACTACTAGTAACTAGCACTCCAGTTCAACCAGATAATTAAGGCCTTACCAAAACCTAGGAGCAAAACTAATCAAATTCAGTGCCTATGTGCAGCTAGGAATGGGTCTAAGTAGTGAGCTGGCCACATCCTAAGGCAGTTCAGGTATCAGTGCAAAACAATAACCATTTAGCAGAATGAAAGCTGAGACTTAATGAAGTGATTTCCTTGAGGCTGTGCAATAAAGTCCGTGGTTTACAAGACAACCAGGAACGCTAGCTTTTAAAGCCTTGTTCTACCTACTAGGCCACCAGAGTATAGAAATGTCACTTCTAGGAACAACAGGGTTTGGTTTAAATATAGCTCAACTAATATTAAAAATGGGTTGGAAGAGTGGCAGATGTGAACGGATATGCTCTTTGTGCCTTTGCTCTAATGCTAAGCAGTATTTTACATTTCTTGTAATTTAGTGGCATAGAGAATTCCAAAATATCCTTAAATGCTTTGGGAACTGTAACTCTGAAACTCACAGAAAAACATAGGTGGTCCTGTTTTTGTGCCCTGTATTGTATATTATTGAGCCATACACAGAATAATACCCTGCCAAATGGTGATCCCATAGCCCAAACTAATCTCTGTAGAGCAGATGGCAGTTTGACAGGGGAAGAGACAAGCTGACAGCTTTTCCTCAAATAAGAGTCATACAGTGCGTTTCCAGTGCCAAGCTGGATTTGACATTTAATTAAAAAAGTACCTTAGGAAAAAAAAGGCAAAAAAAAAGAAATCCCACAGCCCCCAAAACACACACACACACACACATATGCACAGCTACAGAATCAATTTGGTCTTATTTAGACCTGAAACCTTGGTGCCCAGAAGGTGTATCATGGGGGGGGGGGAAGAATCACTGAGGTACCATGGGGAATATAGACAGCATTAAAAATGTATTTTGACTGGTCTCTGCTACCAAACTTGGCTTGAGGGTATAGCCATGCTTAATAAGCAAAAGGAATTACTATAAATACTCAGCCCCAGCTACTATAATTAAAATATAATATGGATGGTATATATTCTGATAGGCTTGAGTACAATATTTGTGTGTGTGTGTGTGTGCATTTGTGAAGTCAAGAATATTGGAGATACGAGAAAGCTTAGCAGCTTTGCAGAAAATACTTGTAGTCATAGAAGATGTTTCTGTGTTTCAGTTATCTGTTGACAATCACGCCATCATGCAAATCAAAAGCAACCGTAGCTGGCTCTGGTATCCTTTTGATTCCCCACAGGTTTTTAGGGTATATTCTGGAGCAGCTTCTGTACATGAGGCGGTCTCGTCTTGCTCTCAGCTCTCCCTTGGCAGCAGCAGTTGCTGGCACTCAAGTTCCTTCCTGAAAACTTCTCACGCTCAAAGGGGAGAAGGAAACACCAGAATCGGTGTTAAAAAAGGTATGAGAGTCTAGGGAAGGTGCCCTGAACCCTTCACAACAAAATACATTGTTTTCCCTCAGCCCCCTTTTTGTTCGTGGTTGCTTGCTTACATGGAGAACCTGAAGGTGATTAATCCAATGATGGCTATATGAAAAAAGAACACAATTAAATTAGGAAGCTAGAATTGTTCCCTTTGCAGTTAGGCCAGGATATTAGAATAACTTGCAGATTTTATGCTATTTTCTGAGGGTTCAAATTCAGTGTCAAAAAACGTGATGGTTGGGGAGGGGGGAAAGCAGCATAACACAAGTTCCTTGATGTTTCTGTGTGACTTGGCACATAAATACATTATTAATTTTGTTATTTAAATTTGTACATCATACGTACTGCTCTGAAAAGGAAATGAGGATAGTTCATTTCCCAAAGGGTTTTTCAATGTAAGTGACAGATGTGGAGATGACAAGACAAACTAGCAAGCTGTAACTTGGAGGGGGTTTGTTGTTAATTTTTGAAGTAATCCTGTGCAAGCTCCTCACTATATCAGGTTTAATGAAAGATAAGTACAGAATTTATTATTACAGTGATAATATAAACTACTAAAATCCTACACTAATAACTGCTTCATTCTGGGTAGGACTGCAAAAGCAATAGTTACTCATATTTCGTAAAGGGATTTGTTAACTTTGAGTAAGATTTTCAAAGATGGTGAGGTAGGTACCTAATAATGCCTAGGTTTTGGAAAGCGCTAAGCAAGTTGCATCATTATTTTCTAATGCTTTTGGAATTATCTGACTGACGTTTTCGGTGACGTCTGAAAACCTCAGTAGCTGTTTATTGGTACTTTTAGACACATGAGTTTCTTTCATGTCTGTGGAGCTTAGCTGTCACTCAGGGATACACAAAGTGTGTGAATGTCTGGAGCTGCTACTGACTTGGAAAGTCTGAGCAGTTCAGCCCTGGGGCATGTCTGAGCAAGAAGTAGGTGTTCCTCCAGCTGGAGCCTACCAGGTTTGCAAGTGAGATCACTGAATACTGTGGGGCAAGAAGAGGCTCTTTACAAAGCACAGGCTCTACTCAGAGCAAAAGTGACCGTGCCCCAATGATGGGAAGGCAAACCACTCAGAGCACACTGACTGATCTCAATGTTCAAGTGGTGGACACGTGATCAGTCCCAGTATCTTCATACCTCCTCCCTTGCCAACTGTTTTAAAAACTTGCCTCTGGATTTCCTTTTTAGAGAAGTCACAGGTGCCTCCCTATGGAAGTATTTGCATCTGCAGCCCTGCAGTGAACAGAGATGGCTTCTGTTAGGCCCGAGTGTGGTAGCTTTGCCTCAGAGAGGTGTGGGATTTCAGAACTGCTCTGACTTGAGCACTTCCTCCTTTTCATTAGTGCTTTTTATTTCCTTATTCCTCCAAGCAAGCAGTTGCAGGTCAGTGTCATTACTTACACGGCTCCTTGCATAGCTTGTTGGTTGCTTTGAATCCCACAGAGATACACGTACCTCTGCCCACATCATGTATATTGAGCCTAGACCCTGAATTCGGGCCCCTGAGATCCCCACTGGGGGCAACAGTCCCAACATCAGTCAGTTGGCACCAGCCTTCAAGGAATTGGAATCCTTCACTGGTGTTCTATCCATAGTTGCTTTTAAAAGTAGTCTTTGGAGTCCTGCATAACTTTGGCTCTCCTGGAAACAAGTTACCGTGTTTTATTATTTAGGTTAGCTATTTTGTAAATAAGTACCAGATTTCAGCCAGTTTGGTAATTTTTTTTTAATAGAAAGAAGCTTTTGAAACTATTGTTTCCACTTTCATTTAATTCAGGATGATACTATTCCATACAAGGAGGATTACTACTGGCTCTGGCTCTGTTGTCTTAAAGCACTAGCTGTACTGAGATTTTAAAAAAAAAAAAAAACAAACCAACAAAAAACCAAAACAAAAAACTCCCAACCAAGCAAAAACAACAGCAACAAATAATAACTAAAAAACTACCATTTCTCTATGGAGCTAAGATTGAACATCAGTATAGGGTGCCTCTGTAGAACATTTAAGTCCCATTAACGATAGAATATGAACTTTTTACACCACCTTTGACAAGAGCCAGTTAAGACAGTCTTTACAGATCTTTTTTTCTTCTCATTAAGTAGTGAATTTAATCCCTGTGGAATTTTGATAATTTTAACTGCAGCAGGAAAAGATACTTGTTTCTCTCTTTAGTAAGTTTTTCTCTTTAATAATCAAGTAAAGGATAGGTTGTCTACTATTCATGCATTTCAGTGAATCTTAGATTTAATAAAAGTTGAAATAGTGTATAATGTTAGTAAAAGACAGTAAAATGTTATGGAAGCATTATTTATTGGTGTTGGTTTTGAGACACTGAATATATTACTGGATGTTTGGAAAACTAGACTATTGCAGCCTGTGCCCAAAGTATGGATATACTTACATATAGACAGTAACGGTTTTGAAGAGAAGCAATATTATTGGAAATCTGAGAATTGCATCAAGTGAATTAGTAGGGTCTTTTCTATGAAATAATTCAGACATATTAGTATTCATTGATTATTCTTCTTATGGTAGCAGCAGTTGAATCGGTGCTGATCTATACCAAAAGCTGCTCGCTGGACTAGATGACAGTGTATCGCAGCAGGATGTTACCAGGATGGAAATTCCTACAACCAAAAGAACACAGCTTTTTTATATTTTGCCTAGTGTTTGCGTGTCTGAATTACTTGAAATATCTTCCTTTTATCCCAGGTTGTATGAGACTTTAATTGGTAGCTTTATTTGTAAAGCATTGAGAAGTTTTTTAATCTATACAAGAGACCATAGCAAGGAAGAGTTCACAAAGGACCTTGAAAATTCATATTGAAGACAGCAAGTCATTATCACTAAAAATGAAAAGCAATACTGAAGTCATAAATAAAATTGGGACTGTCCTAAAATTCAGGAATAACCTCTCTCTCTTTCCAAGCATGCTGTAAAGAATTGAAATTACACAGTTCAGAGCATTTCTCTTATCTGAGCAGCAGGTAGAAAAAGTACATCTTCCAAAAAACAAATGATGCTTGGATAATTGACAGCATTAGTGCAACCTCATGTAAATAGAAGATGAAAGGTGAGAAGAAGGAAGCAAATACCAGAATTTTTATGACTTTATCACTTCTCCTTGAGAACCTGGAGGCATAACACTCATAAAACGTTACAGACACCAAGAGATCTAATGAACACACATACAGCATCATAAAGAGATGACATTTGCATTAAAGGAGGCTTTATCTGTTGCATAATTGCATCTCAAGTAATGTAGAAAGCCGAACATAAGAGCTGCCAACCTAACTCACTAAATCAGAGGGAGGTTATACTGCAGGAACCCAATAATCGTGCCATAGTCGTGCTTTAATGGTGCCAGGACATGGATATGGCAGGAGCAGCAGCCAGGGAGAGATCTTGTAGCCCAGGGAGCCTGGCTTACAGTGGATTCTTTAGCTGTTCATTGTGTAAAAGGAAGAAGAAAAGGAGTAGTAGTATGACTTACTCATTTCAGAAGTGACAAAATAATGATTGCCTTCAAGACAGTAATATAAAAATAATTATTTATTTACCAGCTAGTTTTAGATCAGAGTCACAAATCAGAGCAAATGATTCATTCGTCTATGGAGGTTTGGTCTGTATTGTGAAGTTCTGTTTTACAGTAATGCCAAGATCAAGCCTCCTAATTTTTCTGTTCTGGAAGAATACAGTTCTTGTTTGTACTTAGGGCTGACATCAGTGATGCAGTGGAGTTGTGCACATCAGCAAACCACAGTGGTAACCCATAAATATGAGGCTATGCAGTTGGCTATATTGAATAACGTGCAGAAACTGGGCGTTATGTGTGATTCTGCCAACAGAAAGCTTGAGGAAGCTTCAGATACGACACCACTTTTCTCATTGTGGACTTTATAGAAGCTGCGGCATCTGCCAAACAACAGTGCCCATTCTGTGTGCTCAAAACTAGCACTCAAATATTAATTCTTAACAAGGCGTTAATTTGCATCTGCGTGTAGCTGAAGCTGACCTTCAGTGTAGCAGCAATAGACTCCCTGGTGTGAAGGACCGCGCTTGTATCCTGTGTGTCTCTGTCTTCCTAGGGCTGTCTACAAAGCACAGGTTGTGGTCAGGTTGGCAGCCTTGCCATTTTCAAGATCTTACTTAATTCAAGTCTTAGACCCTGCCTTTGCCTCTGCTCAAATATGTTGATGATCTTGCCAGTACACTTCAGGCTGATACCTACTACTGTGACCTTACAGTCTGCTTTCTTTAAAGGAAAAAGATTATTTGTTGTTGAACCACTTCTTTTGCTGCTTATGTTCTGCCTTTGGGCCCTTCTCCCCCTTTTCTTCTCTTGCCCTGTATGAACTGGTTGGTAAATCTTTACATTTAGAGCAGTGTGACTTCATTTTGGATTTCTGAATGGAGGAAATTTTACTGCTTCCTAAAATTTTTACTGGGTGATGATTTAAAGTAAAAACTATTCTTTGTATTTATCTACCTTATCATGTAACAACTGCATTATATCCTCATGTTCTCCAGTTCATCTTGCAAGTACATATTTTGCTTTTCTATATGGATCTAGGCTAGACCTCACAAAGTTCTGGTTTAGAATGAGCAAAAACTGAAAAGGATTTTGCAGAAAACCTTTGCTTTCCTCAGAAAATGTTCCTGCCTCTTGTTTTGATTTCTCAAACACATATATTTAAACCTACACAGTATATAAATCCTGGTGTGCTGTCATGCAAGGAGCTGTCTCTTATCCTTATTTTTATATTCACTGGGCTCCCTCACTGAACTTCCATTTTCCATGTTAGAATTTCTCATCATGTGCTGACCCCTCTCACCAAACGGGCAATTCCCTTAATGTCATCAGAGATGTAGGAACCGACAGCAAGCTTCACTCTGAATGCTGCTACAGGATTTTTTGTGGATATTTAATTGTTTTCAACAATTTCGGTTTGTTTTTACCAAATGTAAAGCTTCCATGGGAAGAAAAATTCTAAAATTCATTGATACTTCATATCAACTTTATATGCCTTTATTTTTATTCTTTATCTCAATTGATGTTTTGAAACAAATAAAATAATTACTGAGACATACCCTGAAATTCTAACTTGCCTTGAACTCTGATAGCACTAGTGCTTAGGTCTTGATCTGCACTTAGTAGCAGCTGTAGTATTTAACTCATTATTTACCATTTCTATATTTTATTGCATTGAAAAACTAGTTCAGTGAGAACCTTCAAGAGAAGATCCCCTCCTTTAGCATTTGTAGAAAAATACTTCCATTTTTTATTTTTCTTTGATTAAGTACTTAATTAGGCTTGTGTGAAGTGAAAGGGAAAAAATATACAGCAAATACAGTCATCACAGCGTGCTTTCTTTTTCTAAAGCGTGGAGTTTCAAGTGGGTTTTACCCACTATAGTGAAGTGGCGATTTTTTGGTTTTAAAGGTGCTGAATGAACTCTGGTAAAACTCTTTTCTGTCTTACGTGAACCTGGAATTTAATCCATTCGTTGTGCTAATGCGGTTTTCTTTCGTGAAGCATTGCTGATACCTGGGACTTATAATTTCTTCGCTCTCCGCTTGTTTTTTATGTCAGTAGAATTGAAGCTTACATGTGGACAGAAACCCAGCTTTCTAAGCCGATGAGCACCTGTAAAATTGAGAAATTAAGAAACTTCCCTTGTATTTTACTGAGCACTTCGGATATGCTCTCTACCATGAGATGGCAGCAGTGAGTAGCATCTGCCCGCTGATGGTTGTTAACATGCGCTAATGCAGATCTTACTGACGGCTACAATAAAGTTAACTGGCATGGCTTACATACACCTTGAAATTAGAAGTATGGGGAAGACATTGAGCTAATAATCAGAAAACTTGTTAAGCTTTGTCATCTGAACTGTTTTTTCCAACTGAAAGTAGAAGCTGCGTGAATGGAAACTGTGCAAAGAATCTAAGTGCTACCAAGAATGGTTCTAATGTCAATATAAACAAGTGCACCTGCATTAACACTATTTGTATTTGGCCCTAAAAGTTTTTCTCATTTCAACTCCTTGTCATGATTTTTTAGATGTTGGGGTTTTTTTACCTCATTTTTGCTCTATTATTTTTTTCAACTCTTTTTATATTCCCGGAAGCATTCACTGCCTGGAATATGTATAAAGTGGCAGGGAAGAGAAGAAGAGATAAAGAGCCAATACCTCTGTGCAAGCTCAGCAACTCCTGCAGTTACTGCTTCCTTGGAATACCTCTATGGGTTTCACAGTACTTGGGATTTTAGTGCCTCAGATCATTGTAGCCACACAAAAAAAGAAGAAGGATCAGAGTTCTTTGTAGTCTTAACAGCAGGTGACCCAGCTAGCATAGGGGCTGGTCCTGTGAGCTTCAGGAGACATCTGCCTTGTGATATCCTCACAGCAGTAAAGAGAGCGCTTTGGAAGTTTAAAGTTTTGTTCCGTTTGTGAACTTGCTCTGAGTTGTTTTTAAATAATTTTGAAAGTGATCCTGCACAAAATACATAGAAAACATGGGAACAACAAAAGGGTATTCTTTCCCTGTGGTCTTGCTCCTTTGCAGGAAGAATATATTTGAAGCTTGTTTGGTTTCACTTCCCAAAAGGATTTAGGAAGGATCAGGTTGGGGTGACTTGCTGGTTTTGGTTAGAGAAATGGCAGAATCCAGGCAAAGGACAGATTCTAAGTCTGTAGGGCTGGCTAGCGTGTGAGGAGCGCTGTGTCTGTGGACATCGCTGTTGGTTGCATCCCCATAAAGAAGGGGTGCTGTGGATGGTGTTGCTGATTCACAGCTGCTGATAACAAGCAGGATTTAATGTTTCAGTGAAGTCATCAAGGTGCCACGTCACATTTAGGCATTGGGAAGCTGGAGTCTTACCATTTGTCACAAAGGACTTCCAGGTCAATCCTGGTTGTTTTTAAATAATGTTCTTCCTTAAGGAGCATAGGAGACCCAAATCTACCTTTGCTGTCACTAGCTTCCCACTGATTTGAGGACAGATTGAGTAACCACAGGAAACAGTCCTTCATGGTGATTTTTTTTTATTACTGTTCTATCCCGCTGTGGAATACAAAGATAAGTGTGAGTAGAAACACGCAAAGCTCACACAGGAGACTGCTCGGGTAAATAACTCCACTGTTAAATGTATTTGCTAGATTACGTCTCTGTTGGAGTTCAGTGAATCATTGAAGAGCCTCTGATTTGTGTGGTCTTCATGACACGTTAACAGAAGGAGCTTCTTATTGAATTGTCATGCTCAGCTTGTATGACCAGGGTATGTTGGTGGGTGTGGGTGGTTTTTTGTTGGGTGTTTTTTGTTTTTTTTGTTTTTGTTTTTGTTTTTTTTTTTTTTTTGTTTTTGTTTTTTTTTGTTTTTGTTTTTTTGTTTTTGTTTTTTTTGTTTTTAATCTGGTAGAAAAAGGTACCTGTTTGCAGTTAGTGTAGTTCAAATACAACAGGACCTGAATCTTGTTTTGGTTTTGCTTTACTTCGGGGTTTTTGTCAATAGCATAAGAAAGAAGCAATTCAAATTTTGTACTTCATATTCATGGCTGTTGAAACAGAGTATCCTCTCCTAAAATAAAATGAAAAAATGTGTTTTCTGCCTCATATCCCACCCTGCAACAGTTTACTGCAAAGCCTCTGAGGTATTTTAGTTTCAGATATTGGGCTTCTTAAAGAGGAATTTGTTGTTAGGTCTCTGACATTCAAGAGATATTTCCAAGCTATTGATTTGGTGGATGATGCGTCATCTAATGTGTAAAATAACCTTGAAAACCAAATTGAGGCTCTGATGGCAAAGTTCTGTGACTATCATAGTATCATGCTACACCTCTTGAGTCTGTTTCCAGTCAGATAGTGTACCCCGTCCCAAAGTAGGCTTTCAAACCACTGAGGTCTATGTAACTTGTTAATACTAATCATTGGACAAAATTAAGAAAACATTAAATGGAGAACAGTAACTTTGAGGTAGCCTTTGTCTCTCTGGGCAGATGTTGTGGGCAGGGTTTGCAGTGTATTTCCTCCTATTAAAAAAAAAAAAACCAAACGCCAAACAAAACCAACCCCAAACAAAAACCTAGGGACCCTTCTGTCTAAAGGTTAGTTTTAGTTGCTTGTAATTTTATCAAATGAGTCAACTGGTTTTAATTTTTTCCTTTAAACTACTTTAGAGTGACCCTTTCTGTCTGTCCCCTCACCCTCATGTACCCAGTGTTAAGGTTAGTTGTCACCTTACCTCCCATTGTGTGTGTGTTACAGCTAGATATGGCCACTAGGTAACTTTCTCTGCAATCACCCTTAGCAATATTTATTTTGTACAGCAAGATGCGAGAAGTAGACACTTGCATCCAGAAATACAAAAGCAGCAGTAGCTCCACTGCTTTAGTGCAGTTACATTTGGTCTGATTCTCACTGTGGTGTCACAATCACAGGAGAAGTGGGAAAACTCCAAGCAGACCTCCTACACATGTGACTAACAGGTTTTTAGGATATACAAAGAGAGACACGGTATTTCATGCATATTCTGTAGCCTACAAAGAGGAGAAATCGTGTAAGTGCCAAGTTGACAATTTATAGATATTTTGCCAAGTAAAAGATAAAGAATGGTTGTGTCACTCTGGGAGGTTTCTTCTTGTCTTCTGAGAGTTCAAGCACAACAGGAGATAGGTATTAGGAAAGTGGTTTTAACAGAGTGCTTGTATCATGTGACAAGCATGGAACCTTCAGGAGATGCCATGCTTAAATACCCTTCCTGACTCCACCTGTGTGCCAGGAAGTAGTCCTCAAATCTTGTCAGAGAGTGGAGCTACTAAGATCCTTACTGATACCGGCCCACTCTTGTTGGAGGGTAAAGAGCAGGAGAATAGAATAAAGAAAGATTTCAAACTCTGCTTGGTTTTGGGGACAGACTAAGCAGTGCCAGTTGATGTCAGAAATCCTGCTGCACGCAGTCCATTTTCCTGATTAAAGCATAATAAACAAACTGAGTCATGGTCATTAAAATACACAACTTGAAGATTCTCTTTTTTTTCCCTCTCCTATTTACATAGTTAATCCAGGTTTAAAATGGAAATCTGAGGCAGTCACTTGATACTGCATCTAGATAAGTGAGATTAAAATCTGACTCTAGGCCCATTCAGTGCGGTTTGCTGCTCGTTTTCATTTCTTGTTCTGGAAAGTTGGGAAAGAAATGGAAGCTTGCATTCAATGTATCTAACCTCCCAGGGCCCTTCATTAGCACTACAAAAACTCCATCTCTGCAGTTGACCTGGAATAGGCTGTAAGGGTTTGCAGATACAAGCATTGTGTGTTGTTAGTAGAAGTTTGATTTTGCTCAGAGATAAAGGGGGGAACATAACCAAAGAATGCTGGCAGCTAAGTAGTTAGACTGCTACAGAGATTGCAAAACTGCTTCAATTCTTATTTCTTTCCTCAAGTGAAAATATGCTTCTCCAAGAAATCAAACTCAGAGAGATTCCATGTATGACTGGTTTTTGTACAATGGGCAATGGCTTCTGGAAGTTGGAGGCGTTTGCAAGTGAAAAAAAGTAGCTCTGTTCTTAGCTCTACCAGTGCAAAGTTACGGGCTTGATCTGTCAAATTCAAATGGACTTCATTTATATCACTCTAGCTCAGGTGCTGTGATGCTGACAATCCCTTCGCTTGTCAGCCTACTTTTGCTTAACTTTAAGAACTTGTGTCTGGTAGCATCATCACTTAACTAGAGTTAGAAGCTGTCTTCGTTCTAGTTCCTTTTGTGGTCAGTGAGGATTTGAATTGCCCCATGTGACCATCTCTAGCCATTAAAGGCCTAAGGAGGCAAAAATAAGTGGCTTATGTAGGCACAGGTGGCTAAAGGCAGATAGCATGACTCCTGTATGCTTTGATTTAAATGAATAAAACAGGAACGAAAACGTTTGTGTGTCTAAGAGATCTTGTGAGGCTTTCTTCAGATGGGGAGGAGAGCTACATGTGACTGCAATTCTTAGTTGCTTCCAAAATAAAAATAATAAATCATACTAAATAATGCCTCAAAAGCAATTAATCAAGCCCCCATCATCCTCAAAATTATCACTATTAACAAAAAGCAAGAAATGAAATACCGCTATTGCACTGATTTATTGCCAGTGACTCTGTAAAGCATCCAGTGGTGGATATACCAGCTTGTAAGATCTTTTGGTCAGGAGCTGTCATTGGTGTAGTTTCTCATGGGGGCTGTTCATCTGGAAAGTGCTTTATGCGCTATCAGAATATGGCACCCTTTGGCATTCTGATATCAGCTGCATGGTTCTCCTTTCGCTGCTGGAACTTGTTCAGCAAGTGCTACTTCTTGTTCACAGTTCTGCTGAGTGATGGGTTGGGCAACCGAAACTTCAGAGTCCTGGTCTGTGTCTTCAAGATCTCGGTGCTTAAATGGCGAAATACTGAACTTCACTGTCTTTGTAACTTACTGCCGAGTTGGTACCACGCTTCCAATTTTTTTCCTTGGTGTTTTTCATTCTTTGATAGCGATTAGGTTTGTTTTGCCTATGAGACTTAGTGCCAGTATACTCATTCCTGATTTTGTGTCACATTTTGTAAACTAAAATTATGGAGAGAGGCAGCCTTGAATCCGTATTGATAAGTAAAATAATTACGAGGTACAGCACTGACGAACCCAGATTTTTTTCCAGATACTGCACTACTTAGTTATTCAGACCGTAGAAGAGGAAGTTTTGTATGTTGCCTAAGGCAGCCTACAGACCGAGTGCGTGATGTAACCCATCCGTGAGAGCCAACAGCTTTAAATTCTGTAGCTTTGCCTAATTATTCAATCCATGTCATTGTGAATAGCCTATTTCTGTTGAGGTGAGAAAGAAAAACAGCTTTCAGGGTAGGATTTCTGTTGGTTTCATAGGGAGTTGTGTGACTAAACACTAATTGAGGTTCTGAGGTTTAGTGCTCATTTCCCAACAAACTCCTTTTGCAATTTCAACTTTGGAATTTAAAGCTTCTGTGCTGATTTTTAAAAGCTTATCTGCATTTGTAAAACAGAAAAGTACCATTTTTTTTTTTACCTTCAAATTAATACTGTTCAGTTTCTGGCCACTCATCACAATTTTCTCTATACAGGCTTGTGCTCTCATTGGAAAACTGATACTTGAAAGAAGCTTCATGTTTGTGTCCAGACCGCTGCCCAGAAAGTAAAAACTGAATCTGACAGTTTACTTTGAGCTCTGGGCTAGCAAATTCAGTCGTAAGAGTACGCAACTGAGCTACCCCAAAGCCAGCTCAGATGAGAGAGATGGTCTGCAGTTTAGATGTACCCAGATTACAGGACTGAGGCTTTCTTCTTTGCCGCATCAGGAGCAAAGCATTGACAACAGAAGTGTCTATGCATACTCCAGGCTGTGATCCAGAAACTTTCCTCAAAAGATGACATCCTGTTACACTGTATGATTGGAAGTGGCAGCAATGAAAACAAAGAACAGACAAATTTAGAACTTGAGACCTAAGTCAGTTTGCAGTTTTACTAGCAGTTATCTGTTTTAAGAGACAATATTACTAATCCATCATCTTATTTCAGATTTTTTTAAAAAATGAATTTAAAGTGATAGAAACTGTTGAGCTGAATGAACTGGAAGGCGTCTGTACTTTTGCTATGGAATTGTGATACTGTCCTGCTCGAAAGAGTCAGAAAGGGGAGGTCATTGTGAAACTATCCAGCTGCTGGAAAATGTGTCCTCTGATTTCTTGTTGATGTGCATTTGTCTATACTATTCCTTCTTGATGGTGGGTAGAGCTGAAGTTTGTAGAAAAACACGTTTCTGGTGTGTTTTAATTACTGTTGGCTGAATCATAAATTATATGAAGAAGTATTTTTGCATAATCTAATATTCCCTTGGATTGAATATATTTCTCAGATTTTTTTTAAGTATTGAGGAAGTATTGATTGTACTCTGAAAGGGAGGAGAAATGGATTTTTTTTTTCTTGAAATGAAGGTCTACCATTTTGTAGAGCAAGAACTGCTGAACTAGGTTTATTTTTATTATGTTTTTATCTTCTGAAATTTTAAAACTTCCTAGGAAAATGTCAGTTTATCAAATTCAATTATGCAACCTTCAGACTTACTAAAACCTTACACTTTTCTACTTCCCACATGCTTTCTATATTTAAGAAGAGCCTTTTCTGCAGTAACTAGCCTTGACAGAGATAATTGGGAAAGCAGTTTGCTTTCTTCCTACCTACCTAATTTATGTTTTTGCTTCTTAAACTAGTTCCTCACTCCAAGACAGAACACCTCAATCGTGAGAGTGTTTTACTGGTCACAAGGGTTTCGTGCATGAGCGATTGCTTAGGAGTGTTTTGAGTCTAGGCTGTGCAATTCATTACAATTCCAATGCCAGGTTGGCTTTAATGGCTCATTTTAAGACGTACTAACAGCAGTGATAAATAATGAGGAGGAGTCTCAGCAGATCCTGTTCTAATTCACAAGGATTTTACATAGCTATTTTATTTTTCAGTTTTTATAGCTGTTTTAGTCAATTTGTCTCGCAACATGAGTCTCTGTTCTTCGTCTTTTCGTTTTAACTCGTGTACTAACTTCATATACTGTGAAGTATGGAATATGTGAAGTGGATGGTATTGTGTGAAGCACAATGGCATGAATAATTACGACACAGGGTGGCACATACTGGAGGTATTTGGACAGGTTTGAGGATTTGCATCTTTTATGCTTTGTGTTTCAAATGTGATTGCCCTTTGTGAAACGGTTCAATCCAGGATGTCTGCATGTTGCTAATTTGCTGTAAAGAACGTTTTTCCAGCATAATGTCAGTTCCAAGAAAAAGTTTGAGCTTGTTTCCTTTTGTTTTGTTCCCAGAAAAGATTTTATAACTAATTCATATTTTGATATGTGTATACATAAGTATAGACTTTGGCACACGGAGTTTTACTTTTCCCTTCAGAAAGGGCCATTGCTGTCAGTAGGGCTGTAATGTTGTACATGGAGTAAATGTTGTCTTTTTGAATTATTTTAAATAGCTCATTGGGAAAATATTGCTGCAGATTTTGTAGCGGTTTCCATTTTTATCTTCTCCATATTCAAAATATACCTAGGCATTCTATTTTTCATATACTGCTTGTTGTAAGTGGATTTGGAGCAGCATACTTCAGCATGGTACCTCGGAGTATTTGGAGAAACTTGTGGTCCTATTGAAGTAAATTGAAATCTTGCCATTGACTTCAGGTGGGGACAGGAGACCATTCACTGGGGATAGTTTTTCTTTTTTTTTTGTTCTAATTTTTTTTTTTTTAAATGGAGGGGAATAATAAACAATTGCCTGTGTAAGATAGAATCCTGTCAGGAAACCTGAAGTGTGATTAGCCTGTATTTAGACCTGAACTTTCCTGATAGTAGAAAGTAATTCAAATTTTTTTTTTATATATATATGTAAATAAGAACCTGACATTTCATGTTCATGCCACCAGGAAATTTAATGGGCATTGAAGAATATCATCTATCTGACTTTCCCTGTCTGTCCTCTGAAGACACAGGTAGAATACGTAGGCCTTTACAAAACATCAGAAGGTTATAAAAAGACCAGGCCATGGCAAGCTGAGGAGGGAATGGCTGGAACCCCCAAAGGACAACATTGTTTAACTTGTTGTTTTGGCTCCCTTAGCATCTGTAATCTTGTACTGGGTGCTGGAGGGGGAAGGTCACAGCAGGCCAGCTCAATGACTCTGGAGTGTACTTAACCTAAAGGAAATACTGATAAGAAGGGCATATATTAATCCTTCCCTTCTCAGGAGGTTAAGTTTATAACTCTAGGGTGGCAAAAGGAGCCTGGGTCATATCAGAATCACAGCTGGTTTCACTTCATGCAGTAACTGTTGAACAAAACCGGAACTGTCCGTTTCTAGGAGCAGGGGCTAGCTGAGCTGTAGCTCACATCTCCTCTCCACTAGGTTACCTGCCTTAATCACTGTGTTGGAAAGTCATGCTCACCTGTGTTCTCACCTACTGTTTCAATTAATGATTTCTTTAAAAACCAGACAACTCAAAGCTTGCTTCCAGCAGAGTGTGGGCAGTGTCTCTCCAAGGCCAAGACAATTGACAGTCAGGTGTATAGAGCATGCGGTTAAGACATCTTGATTTGAATCCTTTTGGATTAAAGGGAGCAGTGAATGTGGCTTTTCTATATCCCCAACACATGCTTTATCCACTGAGCTACCCTGTGAAAAGGGGGAGTGCTCAAGGGCTGTGTTTTATATTTAAGCGTGTGTTCTGTGTGTGTGAAGGGCATCCCTTTGATTGGACCTAGAGGAAGAGAGGCAGGGGAGCCTCTCTTTTGGTGCTCTGAGAAGGTGGAGCCATCAGACTACTCAACCCCACAAAGACAGAATCAATTCTAGGTGTGGTGCAGAAATTACAAATTTAGTCACACAGGGAAGAAAACTTAGATACCTCTAAAGACATTCCCATGTAAAGGATTGATGGTGGTTGGAGATTTATCTGCTGGGATATTGATGCCTTATTCTGCTTTAGTTCTTCTTTCAGCATTTCAGTCTTTTTGCAGGTCTGGGCCTAAGAAATAAAAATAATCGAATGAATGGTTGAATGTTGGATTTTCAAAGTATAAGTTAGTCATTTTTCCATTGGCACGTGCTCAGAAGTATTTTTGAAGTGAAAAATCTGTCCTTGATGTAATTGCCTGTAACAAAGCAGTAGGTTAAGATGTGTTCAGACGTGATTAGGCCTTTGACACTCTTTTATTAAAATGTTTATCTTAAAGGAAACATTGTTAACAATGTTCATAAGAATTTGTTGGATTACTACAAGCTTTTATGAAGCAGATATTAAATAACTTGGTAATTAGTTTTGTAATCACTAGGCAATGAATACTTAAAATATTAAGTGCAAGCTATTTACCCATGTTTCAGGTGTGCCAAAAGCTTAATGAAGCACAGCAATCGCATTTGATACTGTAAAATTAGCAATGTGCACACATCTCGAACACCCACATACAGCAACCTGTGAAAAAATTGCCATCAACTGCAACTCTAAGGACAGGAAGTAAATCAGGGCTTAGTAATACTTCCTTAAAGAATGTGCTGCTACTCCATTCTCCTATGCAGGAAGCTCCAAATGGAGGAGTGCCTGTCGGAGTGCTTATGTGGGTGATGCGATCATGAACTGCCATCAGCACAACCCTGCAGCTGGGAGATACAGTGGGAATTTGCAGGTTGCAAACACGTTCGACCTGACAGTGTTTTTGCAGATATCTACCCTTCCTCTCTTGTTACTGCAATGTCCAGGGGTAATAGCGATTCATAATTATTCCAGAATCATGCTCCCCTAAATATACCCTTAGAAGTTAGTGGTGTTGGCAAAATCACATCCCATGAAAAAGGGCACTCTTGATCCATTTTTGACCTCTCAGCCTCATGGGAATATGTCTGGAGGTGAGGTCTGAAGTCTGCTACCTTTTTCTTGCGAGCCCCTACAGTAAAATGAATGGGTTCGTATTAGTAGTAGTAGTATGGATGCTAGGATATTTCACTTGTAAAGAACTTAAACTTCTGACTTTACAGGATGATGCTTAAACTTAGTTTCAGGTTTCAAAGAGTGTATTCTGAAGAACAATATGAAAAAGTTTAAAGTTCTGTGGAATATCTGGAGATACTCCTTAACCATGAACAGAGATAATGAAAATCAACTGTGACACTAATACATCTTTTATCTTTTACAAAGGCCTGTTCTCTTGTCTTCTGATCAGTTTTCCAAAGTCAGAGAAAAATGCAAACCCCCCCCTCCTCTTTTAGATACACACCTTGGACAATTGGGGTAGAATAATCTTTTTATGCAACACCATTTTTGATACAATTTGATAAGGAGAGCTGGCCAAAATTATTGTCAATGAAAATTGTATTTTAAAGAAAGTTTTAGTATGGGTGTGGGGTTTTTTCCTCTTTTCTTTCCTCCTTTCATAAGCATAACAGTTGAGAAAGACAAATGTAAAATTTAATGAAGAAATCCTTTTATAGATGTTTTAAAAATGTCAAGATCGAAGCATATCTGTGACTGAGTAGTTTGGTTTTGTTTGGGTTTTTTCCAACACCTGAACAGACAGAAACTGCCCTCCAAGTAACACTTCTGAAATTGTTGGAGGCAAAATTGGTTCTGAAGGTAGAAAGAACAATGATGTTTAATCTGCTTTGTGTGGTTTGTCTGTTACCAACAACAGTTGAATAACTACTTCTTTTGACTTCTTTGCAAATTCAGCCTTTATTACTAACTCTTTTTTTGGTATATTTATTTAGCTTGGAGAAAAGAAGATAGGCTTCATTCTGAAAGGAGGGAGTGAAGGAAAGTATCTACAACTTCTGTAACAATCGAGAGCCTAGCTTAAAATAATGCTCCAGAATATTAGCTTGATTCAGAAACATCTTTTTTTTTTCCTGCCTTTTTACTGGTCTTTTGCTTCTGAAGAAGTCTGTAAAAAGTACAAAATTTAATACAGCAGTTCATTCATTTAAACTACTCCCTTGCTTTCCCACTTCTAATAGGAAAGTTTCCTCATTCTCATTTTCCTGCATCTGCAGTTACTGAGCCCTCATCTTAAAACTCAGCTCACAGAATTGTTGCCCTAAGAATATCTAGAATTACAGTAGTGAACATTAAAGAGCTTTGAGAAGGATATAAATTGTCATGCTTAAGGGTTTAAACTACATGAAACTCTCCTTGAAAGCAAATAATGTCATAGGTGGCTAACACAGTTACTTCTGTTTCTAACGCAGTTGCCCTTAGCTGCAGGTTGACAGAGTAGATCAGTCACTTCTCTAACATGTGGCAAGTGCGGTTTTTATAGTCTTCACCTACCTTCTCTCAGTTATGTCTCAGGTTTGAAGCCCAAGTATTTGCAGATAGAATGCTAGCAGTGTTTCTGTTGTGAGCTCCTGTAAGTCTGGTTACTGAAACTGGGCCTCAAACTGGAACTTCACCTGAAAAAAATGCCTACCTAATCTTCAAGAGCCATGGCACACAATTTCTGTTGTCAGTTAGTGAATCATGTATTATTGTCATGTATACTGAATTCCTAATAATACTTACTTGGTGTTTCTAGAAATCAGCAGGGCTTAAACTCAACATCGTCAATCCCGTGGTTCTTAATGAAGATAGACACCTAACTGCATTTAGATCAAGAGCAGTGGTTTACTTACACACCATCAGCAGATTTTGAAAATACAGTTGTAAGGTTAGACACACATTTCATTCTCTGCACAGGATGGTAGGCAGTCTGTATGTCTCGGAGAAGTAAAGAGAGCAGGGGGCTCAATGTCCCTAACGGCTTGAATGTTCACGTACCTTTTCTGAGTGGTTTCGTAGCCCATGTTTAGTTTGCTGCTGTACCACCTTTTCTGTGGTAGTATTTAGTCCAACTACCTAAGCAGGTAGTTAGTTACCTGTGAGAGTGGCTGTGTTTTTCTGACTTTTCCCCTTGTTACAAGATGCATAAAGAGAATATGCGTGTTTTGTTCATTTGGCTCAGGAAGAGTCTGGTTTCCACTTTCATGCAAAGTCTGATTAGGAACATGACCAGTGCCTATATCTGTTCCCTCCTATCCCGCATTAAGACTAGAGGGTGGACAGAGCAATTGACGGAGCATACCTGGGTTTCTGAAAGAATGGTACCTAAAGCACTTGCCCTTGTAGATGCTTCATTAGAGAGACCAGCAAGTGGTAAAGAGGGGCAATTGCATCACAAAATTCAGGCGTTGTTTTGGCCATTCATATTCAGGTTTTCCCAGATTTGGAGTGCAAATGGATACATTTTATAAACTGAATAAAACACCAAGTGAAAATTTATAATGTATGAACATTATATTGTTATAGATTGTATATAATAATTCAAGTTTGTGCATGCATGCTTATATGGAAAGGTTTGTGGACTTCAAGTATTTAAAACTAATCTGGAATTCCGTCTTTCACCACTTCTGGCATCATTTTGTTCAGCTTATGATTTAGTTTCCTCTTTCTGTGGTATGTCTGTGAGGTTTTTGTCACATAGAGCATGTTGATGCTGCCGTAACAACCACATCCTGCAAACTTCTGTATATGTGACTAGACTCTTACGAGTAAAATCTCTATCAGTGAAATTTCTCCTGTATTACATGTCCAAAATAATGGACCTGAATGAAGTCTTGAATCAGATTAGCTTTAAGTATGCTTAAAAACCTATTTATTTCACAGTGCAAAGAGCTGAACATGAACTTTGTGGGTTTGCTGTGTAAATAATTACAAAGTTAGTTGATCAAGAAGCAAATTGCCTCGCTGATTTCAATAAGCTATTTTATTTAAAAGACTGTGACTAAGTACCACCCAGTTTTGTTGCTGAAAATTATTAGTGTAACAGTCAGACTATATAACTATTAAAATCCCTTTAAAATTTGTAAGTGTTAATAGCTGATTGGGTGTTATTTTGTCATCTGTCCAGTGTTGTCGTGTCTCCCCCCCCCCCCCCCCCCCCCCCCGGCATTTCTAGCTTGCCTAATCTTCTCTCTGTTGTCATGAATTTTAGCACTTTGTACTGGCCATAGCAGCCCTCGCAGTGCTGTGCTTTGTATTGGTAGCTAGAAAGGTTGCTAACACACCAGTGTTTTGGCTGCTGCTGAGCAGTGCTCCCACAGCATCAAGGCTGTCTCGCCAACGTTTTCCCCCCGCCCTCACAAGTAGGCTGGGGGTGGGCAAGATCTTGGGAGGCAACATAACCAGGACAGCTGACCCGAACTGACCAAAGCGATATTCCATACCATATGACATAGCAATAAAAGCTGAGAGAAAGGAGGAGGAAGAGGGGGACTGGTTATTTACATTTGTCTTCTGGAGCAACTGCTATGTGTACCAAAGCCTTGCTTGCCAGGAAGTGGCTGGACATCACCTGCTGATGGGAAGTAGAGAATAAAATAATTATTTCCTTTTTTTTTTTGCTTCCGTGCGTGGCCTTTGCTTTTGCTTTTCTCTTTTTTTTTCCTTTTTTTTTTTTTTTTTTTTAAACTAAACTGTCTTTATCTTGACCCACGAGGCTTTTGGTTTTGGGTTTTTTCCATCTCATTTTCTCCCTACCTGACCTGCTGAGGAGGGGAGTGATAGAGCAGCTTGGTGGCATTTGGGATGCAGCCAAGGTCAAACCCACCACATGCTTAGTCAACACAATTTTAACAAGAGGAGTAGAGGAAGAAAACGGTGAATTTAAAATACGTTTAACACATTTTAGGGTATATTTAGATAGATGAAGTCAGCAGGAGTGAGTTAATTTGTCTGTATTCTTAAGGAGTGTGTTCAAGCTGCCTCTGAACCAGAGCAGTTAACATGAAGAACTTCTTGGCAACAGTTTAGATGCTACCAGACTGGAGGAGGACCTAAGGAAGTACAGTCTAGTGTGAGTAACCAGAGTATTCAGGCAGGTACCAGGGTAAATTTGGGAACATCTGGTTTCTGTGCCACGACAGCAGAGTAAGGTTGTAAAGAATCATCAGCACAGATTTGCTGAGCAGAAATCGCATCAAACAAATCTAGTTTTGTCTTTTGAAGAACAGATAAACAGGAAGAAGGAAATGTGTTTTGAGTTAGGAAACTTACTGAAATGTCATAGACGAAGAGTAGAATTTTCTAGTCTGCAGACTGAATAAACCTCTCGTTCTCCTCAATCCAGTTCTATTCAGCAGTTTCCTTGACAAGTCAGATGGCATAAAGAGGGACGTGTATGCAATCCTGCACCGACAAGCTGAGAGGCCACTTGGAGGACAGGAACAGAATACAAGGTGTTCTCAGAAAGGGTGGAGAAACTGCTTGAAGTCAAGAAAATCAAATTAAGTACAGTGCTATGTTAGGAGGGAAAGTCAGGTATCTGCATGTGAAATGAAGAGAAACAGAAATAAGGATTTGATCGAATGGTTAAAACTATGATGCTGTAGAGGGGGAAAAAACCCAACACAGTCAGTATGCATGAATGGCATTGTTCTATGTAACTTAACGGAGGTATTTATATTATATATTTCTGTAGATTTAAAAAGAAATTGCAATATGTAACTAGATGAATGCAGTGATGCCTTGGATGGAGTACTATGCCCAGGTCTGGGCACTGCTCTTGAGGGGAGAGATTATAGAATCATAGAATCGTCTAGGTTGGAAAAGACCTTTAAGATCATCCAGTCCAACCATTAACCTACACTACCAAGCCCACCTAAACCAATCAAGGGTAGACTAGACTAAACCATATCCTGAAGTGCCACATCTGCCCGTTTTTTGAACTCTTCCAGGGATGGGGACTCCACCACCTCTCTGGGCAGCCTGTTCCAATGCTTGACCACCCTTCCGTAAAGAAATTTTTCCTAATTTCCAGTCTAAACCTCCCCTGGTGCAGCTTGAGCCCATTTCCTCTCGTCTTATCGCTAGCTACTTGGGAGAAGAGACCAACACCCACCTCACTACAACCTCCTTTCAGGTAGCTGTAGAGAGCGATAAGGTCTCCCCTCAGCCTCCTCTTCTCCAGGCTAAACAACCCCAGTTCCCTCAGCTGCTCCTCATAAGACTTGTTCTCCAGACCCTTCACCAGCCTTGTTGCCCGTCTCTGAACAGGCTCCAGCACCTCAATGTCTTTCTTGTATTGAGGGGCCATAGGAACCATGTTTACTTGGTCTGGAAAATGTAATGAAACGTGGATGTACTAATAGTCTCACAGTATGTTTAAGGGGGGGGGGAGGTTCCTTCAAAGACGACAGTAACATTGTTTGGTACCCCTTGGAATTATGACAAGGACTAATGGAGACTAATAGGGAAAATGTCTGATTATAACTGTAGTGAAGCATTGCAAAAGGCTGTTGTGATGTCCTTCATTTGGAACTATATTAGACAAATATCTCTGGGTTCATCAAAATATAATTAATCTTGTCTCAGGGCATGGGCAAGGCTTCTTGACAGCCCTTCCAGCCCTACATTTCTGTGATTCTATCACAAGTAATTAAAGATCTAACATGACTGTATTACTGCGTATCTGAAACCTTGCAATATATTGACTAAAAATAGCTATGTATCTATCCTTCTGCATGAGAATTTGTAAGCACGGTTTTCCTAGCCTGCAGCAATGTAGACTAAAGCATTCTTCCCAAGCAGCAATATTAAGCTACTCTGTATAGCACACAAAGATGTATTAAAACAAATACAGTGTATCATTGTCTGTCTGGATGGGGCATTGAAGAAAAAGGGAATGCCCTAGGCAAGATGGCCCTTCTTCAATCCCACTCAGTCCAAAAAAGACCAAAGAGGAGAAACTGCCTCTTGCACATAAGTATATTTGAAACTTTTCTAAATGAAATCTTTATGCAGAGACCTGAAATGAAAGCAGAGCCATAAAAAGGCTTTTCCAAGAGCAATCTCCTGAAAGTCACAGCGTATTAGAGAAATTAGTTTAGGCCCCTACATCTTGGGGTTTTATCATGACTTCTTTTTGGTGGAAAGAGGGGAGGAGGAGGCATTTCTGTACCAGGCTCCCTTTTCACAAGCCTCAACTGTAATCTACGATTGTAATGCTTCAGTCGTATTTCAAAATATGATCTGAACTGTCCATTGGGTTACAGCCTAAGATAGATCAATATATTAATTTAATAGCATAGCTTAGTAAGGAGAGAACCTCCATGTTGTAGCAGAGACAAAATTACTTAGTGGGGAGTACCTTACGTGGACACAAACTTTCTGTGTGGAAAAGAAATGTTTTTATTGCTGCTCTTTTTTCCTTAGTGTTTGTCTCAAAAGTGCTGAAACCAGACAATACCCATAAAATAATGTTTGCAAAGCATTTCAGTCTCCCAGCAAAACACAAACCAAGATCACCTTCTAAAACAGAGTAACAATTTCCTATAAAGTCCTTATTTGCTTGGAAGCGAAATTCGCCTCCTAGCCAGAATGCCAGCATAAAGCCACGTAGCCATAAAGCCTGTTTTAAGCTTGAAACTATTCAGAAGGGAGTTATGTGGAGCCAAAGGATACTCATGGTGTTCTGCTACTCCCATTTGTTTGAGAGTGAGTGGCTAGAATGACCAGCTCACTAAAATGTTCACAAGTTCCCATGTGCTAAACAAGCCAGATATTTTTTTTACATCATTGGTCACTCAGTGTTTGTGATATTTACCTCTGCTTTTATTATTGACAAACGTGTGAGTAGAAACAGAATTTTATACTTCAGTTATGTAATGTTCCTCCTTAAAATTCGTCATCACAGTGGTTTGCTTCTAAATTAACACGTTTACTCACAAGTTTCTCTTGCGTTCTCTTAGAATTGTGACAGCTGCTGTTCTGCCCCTACGGTTCCTGTAGCTTTAAGAAACATTTTCCTCTTAAATAACTCATGATAGCCAACTGGCACTGTCATTCCCTTTAGACATTAATATTCCCACTGGAAGAAGAGGTTCACCTATCCTGGTATTCAGGATAATGGAGCTCAATGCCAACAATTCAAAGTTGGAACTTAGAGCCAAATTCCCCCACAATTTGTGGAGGTTTATAATTGAGTAAATCCTGGAAAAAAGTTTGTCAGGTGAAGAGTCTTTGTCTGAAGTGGCAAGAATCTGGCAGGTAAAGATGGTGGCCTGCTGAATTAGTGCTGTGGGATCTGCAAGAGACCCAGAAGACTGGCTTCCCTCCTCCATCCCACCCAGGCTGCCTGGCGGGAGGAGCTGAATGCCCAGAAGAGGCAGTAAATGTGAGAACCCAGAGCAGTCCGTCAGTAGCTTCCCTCACAGGACTTGCTGGGAACTAACTCGGATTTCCGCGTATGGGGTCACAAGAGAGGGCACTGCTTTTCCAAGGTCTTACTGGCTCAAAAGAATGCTGGTTTATGCCTTCTTGCTCTGGGATGTGTAAGGAATTGAGTCCTATATCTCCAGTTGTGCCATAGTGATGCAGTTAAGGTATAAATTGGTGATACGTAAATATTTCTTAGCAGCTTTGGTATTAATTTAAAAATCTGCAAGCTGCTTTTTATTTGAAGAATCCTATGTAAATCAAAAATGCATCTGATTTTTTCCAGTTAGTCTTAAAAAAAAGAAAAAAATTGGGGGTTTGGGGGGCAGGCTATGGGGGGTTGTTTTGTTGTTTGTTTTTTAATTCAGCAAGCCTTACCTTGCTTATATGCATAGGCAATTTTGGTTACAGCAACACTATTACCCATTTAGATTGGATATATGGAAAGAACTTACTGCAGAACTTCTATGAGTTATTAGAATTAAGTGTTTAAAACAAAATGCAATTGAGTACTTAATGAAAACAAACATGTACAATTTATAGTGTCAAAATAGTTAAGTACGCTGTAGTGGGCAGTTGGAGCATTTGGAAAATTTAGTAGAGCTACTCTAAATTAAGACTAGTACAGTGAATTGAGAACCAGTAGGCTAATCCAAAGAAGTGAGAACTCTAGGGTTTTTTTTGGTGGTGTGGTTTTGTTTGGGGTTTTTGGGGGGGGTTTGGTTTTTTTGGTTTGTTTTTTTTGCATAGAAAAGGCAAATAATGTTGTTATACACCACGTGGAGTTTGGCTAATCGGAGACAAAGTGTAGTATAGTAGTCAAAATTCAAGTAGCACTTAACAAGTGTAAGAAAGCACACAAGTCCTTCAGCATTTGCTTTAATCCATCCTTCATGTAGAAAATGTCAAGTGCCACTTGAAATGGAAATAAAGTTTGAAACACCCAAACAATGTTCAGTTTTCTGAACTGTGGATCAGCTAGTGGAGAAGTACAGTGTTTCGGATTCTAGGCAAGACTGTATCTTCTGGACATAGTGTCCACAAATTTCTCTGCATTCCTTCATTCTGTCTTTAAGATGCTCTTTCAAGGGTGTTTTAGATTTTTACACTTGTATTTCTTAAAGAAAACAAATCATTGCAACCTCATGAAAGAAATAATCTATGTATGGTAAAAAGATGGAGACTTGGTTTAAAAATAAACATTTCTCTATTTCATCATACATCGTATTAAGATTTGAAGGAATAACATCTATAACCACACATTTCATGTTCATCAAGAGTTTTGGGAGCTGATTGGATGCATATGTAGGTTGTGTAGTTACAAGTGGTTTGTGCTTCCTTGAGAGGATGTAGACAAGAACAGATTTGTCCGGAAGCCGACAGTGCCCCTGTACTGTTTTGCTGATATTTGGTGCCTTTGGAAATCCCAAGCCCTGGAGACCAAGGGGAAAGGAGTAAGGCAGACTTACCCTTGGTGGAGGACAATCAGGTTAGAGAATATCTGAGCAAACTGGATGTACGTAAGTCCATGGGCCCTGATGGGATGCACCCCTGACCGCTGGGGGAGCTGGCGGAGGTCCTTGCGTGGCCTCTCTCAGTAGCCTTAACCAGTCTGATTCTGTGCTGCTATCCTCAAGCAGGCTTTCAGGTACAATATCTGCACTGCTTAAGCTGAGGTCATTATTGGGCTAAAATTAACTAAGAAACAACAGAAAATTCCCACCTGAGATAGAGTTGATTTAAAAAATGGTCTGTTTTACCTAAATCAAGAGTAGGGACTATGAGAACTTCTGGCAGCTCAAATACAATGCAGTGCAGAAGGTAGTGTTTGCTGTTTCTGGGAGAAACAATGGCCTGTACAAATATCTTCCCTTTACTATATAGAGTATCTACAAAATATTGGTAAGATTATATTGAATTTTGTTATTTCTGACTATCTAGAATAGCATGCTAACCTTTTCCTTAAGTGTACTGTGGCATACTGCAGATGGGAAATAGACATGTCCTTTCTCTTGCTCTTTCCATTTTAAGAAGTGAGGCAAAATTAAATGCTTTTTCTACTGGAGTCAGTAATCTGCATCATACTGCTCTTCTCCCTCCCCTCCTGTGTTTGTACAGAGTTAGCCACCTATAAGATTAAATCATAGGTAGCACAATTACACCTACGCTTGTTGCAGTTTTACCATTGGCATGTCTGTAGACTGATTTTTTTTTTTTTAAATTTTTTTTTTTCCCCCCTCAGATGTCACTGAAGCACTTGGAAGCATCATCTGCATTGACTCGCCACGAACCTTCAGTTCCATAGGGTCTCAGTTGCTGTTGAATTGTGAGTTTACAGACAGATATTAGTAGGGAGGAGGAGAGCGGGAAAATGAAAATGTATGGCTGTGTATGTACAAAAAGAAGGCGGCACTAAAATTAAATATGGTGTGTCATATTTCAGCAGGGGCCAGCAAGTATATTCAATGTCTTAAAAAGCTAGATAAATAAATAAACCGGACTGTCTTCTACTAACTCTAGCAGGGATAAATATGGATCTCAGGGCTGCATGCAGGGTTAGCAACATCAGTAGGTAAATTCATGCTGCTACTCTGAGGCTGACTTCTTGAGGGCTGTCTTCATGTCTTATGTGGCACACACTGGGGAATACAGATGCTTCTGTGTTTGTTACATGGCCACAGTGTTTTTATTTGTTTGCATTTATAATTATAACTTCTGTTCCTTAGTATTTCTCTGAAGGCCAGCAAAATTAGTCTTCCTATGCATTTCTGAAAAAAAAAAGGCATACTGTTGAGGTTTGCTGTCCCTACTTTACAGAACTTGGACAGAATCAGATTAATTTATAACTTTTTCACTTTCACTTGTCTTGGCTCATGTTTTCTTAATTTCAGATGATAATGGGTGTATGCAACATCCTGCACCTTCTTGTTCCTTAGAAAGTCTTTGAACTATTGATCAACAGATTTTTTCATTGTGCAGAGAGAACTTCATTCTGTTACACTGACTTTGCTAGAAAATATGACGGGTTGTGAGAAAGATAAATTGTCAGGGCTTAAAGGAGAAAACTGAATTTTTAGAAGATTCCTCTACAAGGCTCTTGATTATACGAGTGTTTACCTAAGCTAACGTAATGAATTTTTTTATCAGTGTAGGTAAACTGGTTCAAATCCACTACATTAATACTTTTTATGTCACTTTGACCCATGTAAACCTGTTTTGTTTAATTCATTGATTAAAGCAGAAATAAATTTACAAGAAATGGAATCAGTGGAAAAGTTTAGAACCAGAACGAACAAAATGTTAACCAAGAAGCTGTCAAAGGTGAAAATTGTTGGCTCTAGGCCATTAGTGCTGCAGCTTCTAGAGAGGCAGAGAATATGCATTTTTTTCTTTTTTTTTTTTTTCTTTCCTCCTTCTACCAAGTGTAGGAAGTGAGATAAGTCAGGCTACCTGAGAGGTGGATTAGAGAGTCCTGATGTGAAAAAATGTGTGAGATTTACTGATTTAAAGAAGCCAATAGTGTTTGGATTTTTTTGTACCTCTGCAGTAAAAAACAATGTGTGGTGACTTTTACTGTCAAGTGCTTGCATTCTCCAGACTCTATCCTACTATGTGCTTTCCATCATGTTTACCGAATTGTGCCTCTAACTTATCAGTGCTTTGGAGTAGAGGTTTGTCAGCCATTTGATCCAGTCCTCCTCCTACAAACAACTCTGATAACAACATTTGTTATTATTCATAATAGTGAAAAATACATTTATGGAAATTAAGAAGTTAGAAGCAGCAGCCACAGCAAGGAGAGAACTTGATTTAATAAATGAGCAACCACAGTACCTAAGTAGATCAGACTGGCTCAAAGCTTCGAAACATTTCTTTCCCCTAAAGCAGTAATTTGTGAGTAAGGAAAACAAGCAAAATCAAATAAACGGGGACCGGAGTAGAATAGAAACAATGACCTCTATGACTCCAGTAACACAGAAAAGTCAGTGACAAAAGGAGAGATGAGATAATAAAAAGAGACAGAGAAAAAGATGATGAAGGCTACCAGCTCGTTACAGTTGCTGTTGCTACAGTGTCTCCACTTGTCAAATTTACTAGGCATCCACACAGCACTGGAGCACCATCAGGCCTGTGTTGGTATTCCCAGTGCGCGCGCACACACACACACTCGTACATGTGCGCATCTCCGGAAGGTTTCTGTAGGCTCAGGAGGAGGATGTCAGAAGTGGGAAGGACAGCAGAGAAAGAGGGGGGGAGAGAGAGAAGCTTGAGAGGAGGTGTCCTCTCTGTAGCTGGATTCAGTTCCATTGCTCACGAGAGGGAAGCAGATCGATCTTCCCAGAAACACTCCCTGGCAGATTTGGATGAGTTTATAAGACACGGTAGGCTTTTGTCAACAGTGATAAGATCTTCCAGAGAGGCTGGTGATTAGGATAACAAGATTGCTGTTGTTCAGAGTTAGCTGTCAAAATTACAGAATTACATGGGAAAAATTAATGAGAATTACTGGTTTTACTTTTGCAGATGCTAAATCCCTCAACCAAGACAAGCAAATATAACCTCAATACGTTATCACTATGCTTTCTCTGTGAATAAAACCATGTGATACAGAATCACAAGTAATTAAGGAAAATGCACATCAGGGAAGAATAGAAACACATCTTAGGGTAAGAGGCAGAAGGAAAATCCAGTGAGGAACAACTCCCTTATTTCTAAGGTTTAGATTTAGGGCTTTCTGTCAGAGTCTCTAATAGTTCTGAATTTTTAGTAACAATTGGTGAAATTGTTCGCGCGTTGTATGATACGAAGACACCAGTGAAAGAGGAGGATCCCAGACTCCTTGGTCCACGGATCTTATGTTCGCAGTGACAGACGCTTAAACCCGTCCTTCTTGTTCTTTCATTGCCAATGCCTTGTCTGCACTCTACGTTACTATATAACCGTTCTTGCTCCCGCACTTTAGTTATTTCCATAGTGATGTTTTCCATGGGATTTTTGCCTCTCTGGTAGATTTCCAGTCAGATGTCCATCACCATGGAAAGGGACATCCCAGCTTTGGGAAAGCGTGCCTGAAAGGATGTGGAATTGATTGCTTTTGGCAGTGCTGGAGCCACTTTTAAGTTCTAATTTATACCAGGCAGACATAGAATGCCATCTGGTCGTGCCAAAGCGATTTGAAAGGAAGCGCAGAAATACACATTTGAGTTGGCCATCTGTCCTCATGTCTGTGGCATCATAGAGGGAGGTATTGGCATGTCTGAGGCCAGTAGCTGAGGCTTTGTTGTTTTTCTCCGAGGGTAGGGAAGTAGGATCTGGCACAGCCCTCTGGTAGTAGAGATCCTTGGAGATTTTCAAGCTTGATTGTGTAACATAAAAGGGGAAGGATGCCAACTAATGTCTGCATCCTTGGTTTCTCACTCATTCACTTACGTTTCCTGGCAAGAGCGTGAGTTTGTAGGTGTATGTGTGTGTGGGGGGGAGTGGGGGGTGGGCGTAGATATATCCAGTTCTGAAATCACTTTCAGAAGTAGTTGCCTTCTGACTTTGGGCAAGGAAGTAACACAGTGCTAACATTTCAAAGAAGCGAAGATACTTTTTTCTTTGTGGGGTTTTGTTTGGGTGGGTGGGGGATAGTTTTTCGTTTTGGTTTGGTTTTGGGGGGGGTTGGTTTGGGTGTGGGGTGTTTTTTTTTTTTTTTTTTAAGGCTGGTGACTTTCTGTGAACCCACTGGAAATAATCAAGTAAAAAGAAATCTTGGCTGCTTACTTCAGAGCTTTGGTGCTCACACATCACACTAAGCACTTAGAAGAATTGATTAGGAGTTTGATGGATGAGCCCTTCCATTTGTTTCTTTAAAAAAAAAAAAAAAAAAAGATTCCCACCTTGCAGCTGGGACCATATGAATTGCCCAAACACAGATGAATAGATGGATTCTTTACTAAAAAAATTAATACTAGTAATTATATCATTAAGACTGTTACATTGTTACTAAACTTTAAGCACTTTGTCATCTGAAGTTACAGACCTATTGACTGATTACTGGAAGTAAAGGGTGAAAAGGCTGGTTTTATAAATTCCTTAAAATTACCAACAGTCTGGGGAGGAGGAGATTTTTTGCTATTCTCATTTTCTTTGAGGTTTTGTTGTGGGTTTGGGGGGGGGGGTGTTTGCTTTTTTTTTTTAATGGCAAATGAGGGAATCTAGATATCTGAGGCTATTACTAAAAGATAAAGCTTGTGTGGTCATGGCAAATGTTACAGAGAATGGGGCAGATGAAGGAAATACATCTTTTTCCGACATATCTTTTCATAAACATTATTGACAGACTACTGGATTTAAATGGATATTAATAATCCATTAATACTATTTCTGTAAGGCATCTCTCTCCTCTGTCTCTGTTCTTTTTAAAATGAACTTTTGTTCCTGTTGGGCTAAGTGTCCCAGGATACAGATGTATTTCCCCTGTAGACAGAAAATTGAAGTTGTGTTTCCAGTTGAAGGAAACTACCATGCAACACCTGTATAGACTCTCTGGTAGCAGTATTATGCTCAAAAAGGAGGCAAGGCTCCAGAAGGTAAATATATTAAAGAGATACCTTCCACATGAAAGGTGGTATCTTGTCTTCTCCTGTAACCCCCATTCATGCAAATTAATGCAAATGCAAGTTACACATTGAAGCAGGATGGTTTTCTAGCATTTTCATAGAGATGGAATAATTTGTACGCAGAGTTGGAGTTTACTGTCTATAGTTTTGTGAATTCCCATTTTGGTTGCTACAGATGCATTAAAGGTAGCATTGCTGGGCAGAAACAAAGATCAGGAATCTCTATACATATGGTCAACAAACATAAGGCTGTACAATTTATAACTGAAAGTAGAATTTCTACCTGAAACTTCCTTCAAAGGGAGGGAAATACTGTAAATGTCACTTCTGAAGAAAAATTTTGAGTAAAAGGTAACAAAACCAGAGTTAGCAAAGTACTGAATTGTTGGTGTTTGCTTGGTGGAGCACAAAAGGAAACAGGTTGGGATATATTGTGGCAGAGTTATAACATCAATCCATTCCTCTGGGTACATGAGAAGGGTAGAACAATTCTCCTGTCTCTGTTAATTGCATTTATCACTAATGAGTCCTTGAGTCACAGACACTGGAGACTGGAAGAGTATCCTGAAGAACCATCGTTGCAATTTTTCCACTGTTGTTGTATGCATCTCTGGGCCTCAGCTGCTCATTGTTGATAGGAATATGGTATGGAGCTTGATGCAGCTTTGTGCTGACCCAAGATGGCAGTTCTTATTTACACCCCTGATTCAGGGGAAAAATGCATGTACAGAGGTTCAAACTTCTGCTTGTAATGCCTTCTAAAGTTTCAAATCTTGCAGTAGAAGATAAAATCCCATTTCTACAGGATGCATTAATTAAGTATGCTTAGGTCTTATCTGGTGTTAGAACTCCAGCAGGAGCTCTTCATATGATTTCAGGGTTTCCAGCAGTCAGCAACTAGGCCAGGAAGAGCAATCACACTTCTGACAACAAGAACTGTTTAATTTGTGTGGAGGTTCATTCTAATCAGAGACATTAGGATAGTGAATGAGTTTTGCAGGTTCTGGAAGTTAATACTTTACAATCTCTCTCCTGAGATCTAACTCCTTGCATCTTGCTGCACATGCACAACTATAGAAATGTCTGCCACCACTCTGATTTCCAATTACGTGGACTCTCTATATGCGATTGATTTACACTTAAGCATTTCTCAGTCATATGGGTAAATAGTTTGGTCAGACTTAAGAGTTTCAGCTCCCATCAGGGTCTAGGAATGTCTGTACACTCAGGAGGAGGAATGATGTAGGAAATAAAGATGCACTGAAGTCTCATTTTATATTTTTCTCTGCTTTTATTTTAATCTGCAAATACCCATCATACAAATGCTCCTTTATGGGAAGGGACTCTTATTAGAGGTGTTGTATTGTGTAATCCAAAAATGATAAAATATTCCCAAATTCCTAGCTTTTATATTTGGTTGCATACGAACTACTAGTAAAACAGTGCTAATCTCGTAGCCCACTTAAGTACAAAACACAGCGTGCATATTCTGTGTGTAATCCTTATGCAGTTTGGGAAGTACTAATACAATTCTAGGACATCCCCACCTACCAATAGGTGGCTCTGACTGCCAGGCTACAGGATTAGGTTCCCTTTTACCTGAGACCCTCAGCTGTCTGATGGCCTGACAGCCAGAGGAACAGCTACCCAAAATCCGCTAACAGCAAAGGGTTCTCCAGAGAAGTAGAGGCGGAGAACTTTCCAAAGTGCCTCTCACTGGGAATGGTGTAGAGAGCACATCTCCAGCTTCCTGCGTAGTGCTCTAGCTAGGAGATGGGTATGTACAGGATGAACTAGTTTTACTCCTGTTGTCTTTCTGCCCTGAACTCCGGTGCATCAAGTGTGTTAGCTTTGCTGGTAGCATATGGGTCTGGGGTTAGGGATGCTTAAATTTGGATTTGGTCAACTGTTAGCAGCAGATTATGTGCCTGGGCACTTTTGTGCTTGCTGATAATGCCTGATAATGCACATCTACATGCATGTTGCATCTACACAGGCTCAGGCAGGGTTTCTCTGAACAGTTTTCCAAGCTTGGCATTTTTAACAGCTGAATGCTTTCTTTAATGCTGCATCAGCAAAGCAAACGTGAGTTCTATCAGTGACTTAAGAGCTGAATCAAACCCACAGAGAGAATTTAATCCTGGTAATATTAATGTTGATGCATGGATCCACTAAATAGTACTTAGTGAATGAGAGCGCCTGAAACTCTTGCCCTTAACCCTGAATTACAGTCCTTCCTTGCTTAGCAGGGGGTAAAGGTGGTACATGTTTTTGTGATGTGACGGTGTGAGAATCAGAAAGGAGGGGGGCACTGCATTTGAATGTGACAGCCTTTTTGATTTTTGTCTACATACAGAAAGTAGAAATATACAGAAAGAAAATAAATGATCAGACAGAGAACTCTGAAAGCTGTACTGGTGGAGAGCGGGAGACTGTCCTTTTCGCCTTTTGGAAAGCGAACCTTGGGAAATACAAAGTGCAGATCACAGCAGTTGTTCCCAGTGTGCTGTTTGGTATGCAGCGAATCCAGCGAGCAAGGCCCTAAGCAGCAATCTTTGGAATCTATTACATTTGTTCCACAAAGTCACTCTAAACCTATTTAATCTCCTTCATCACTGCCTCTGACATCCGCATCTTATGCACTGAGTAGACAACTGAAGGAGGAGATTTATAAGGCAGCGCTCTCAATTGATTCTCAGAAGGCCAGTTTTTACACTTTAGGAAGGGCAGTGTTTCATTTTATTTTTTTATTTTGCCACCTTCTTTCTTCTCCCATGCTGGATAACACTACCACCAACCCAGCAATACTTTCTGGGTTTATTAACTAACCAAAAATTAAGTGGTGATTATCAATACCACCTTCTCAGGGATTGCCTTGCACAGCAACATAGTCCCCCTTCTCCACGTGGAACATGGAAGCGCTGGGAGCAGAAAAGTGGTGAGGGACTGTGGCTTTTGTGTTTATTCAAAGGCTTTTTTGAACCGGGCGTTTAACAGCAGATTGGTCTTTTTTCAGAGTTCTTTTGAGGGCACAGAGGGCACAGAAGCTGTGGCAGAAATCCTGAATGCAGCAGAAGGAGCAGCTTGTTTCACACACTAGTGCTGGCATTAGTAAATAGGTATTGGCAGGGTGACTGAGTGAGGAACTCTGGACTGGGAAGTAAATCAGCAGCTTTCTTTTTGTGTGTTTTATTTTCCCTTTCTTAAAAGGCCAGTGCTAAGGAAAGGGAGACAGAGAATATGGTAAACGTGCTGTGGAATTTTTAAAAGCATTCAGTATTGATCTGACACATTGAAGTTACTAAAACCCCTACCTGAAGTCAAAGAGGGAAGAGTTAATCCAATGTTTTGTGCTTTAAAAAGTCCTACCGCTAGAGAATAGACTTTGACCGAGTAAGCAAGACTCTAAGGCAGGCAGATTCCCAGCAGCAATGGCGATTTGCCCCCTACTAAGGTGTGAGCTGCATTTGCAGGATCATTGCAAGATCATTATCATATCAGACTACACATCTGCTGTCGCAGCAGCGTCAAAGGTCCCTCTGTCCCTACCGTTACACTGGCATTGCTGGGAGATGTCTCTGGCGTGGCGTGGCGTGCCGCGGCCTCGCTGCTTCGCACGCGCGCCCACAGGGAATGACTGGTTCTCTGGAGGCAGATGGAAGCTGGTAGCGATACCGGTGAAGAACTGTGTATCTTTTCCCTTAAGACTTTTCACAGTTCAGAGGAAACTAATAGTCTAAAAATGTTATTGGAAGGCTAAACAGAATTAACCTGAAGCATAAGGGGCCTTGGAAGAACTTTTCTAGAGAGAAACAAAATTGTGCTGAGCTCTTACTAGTAAGTACTGTTAATGGAGTAGTTCAAGCCACTTAATCTCGTACTTAATTGTTGTGAAGAGCTGTATTTCATCAGTTTAATAATGATTATAAATGATAAAGTTGCTCTAAAACTGTATCTTATTTCAAAGGTAAGTGATATTTGGGCTTCTTCAGCTGATTTTGCATGATAATCTGGAGAGTAAGGAGTTCAGTAGGTAGATCCTGTTAAATTAATCAGTTATTCCCAATTGGCTTTTCTTATTAGTCTCCTGACTTTTAACATGCATGCTTCACAACTCAAAAATAGAAATGTGTCTCTTGAAAAATCTGGGAGAGGTCAAATAGTAGCTCAATCACAGGCTTTGCAGACCTGTAATTAAATAGATTTCTGAAATATAGTGTAATATGCGAAAACTTGCCTGACTGCTGTTCTGTGGAATTCCTTCTCAACAGAGAGCTATTAGTATTTTGGAGGTTTCTGACTGTAACAAATGAAATACCATCTGCTAAAAGAATTGTGGCAATACTGTCATCTTCAGTGCATCCCTTCTGGTTCTTGTGGGCAAAATAGAGTGAATGTTCAGAGAAAACAACAAGACAAGAACTAGTGTCATCCTTACTTTATTGCTTATATTCTGGCCACAGTGGTAGGCTCCATACAGGCCTGGGAACCCACTGCATTAAGTAGCATATAAATTTGGTGTTACCAGGTTGAGTTGAATTCATAGCAGAGAGAAGTTATTGCCTCATCAAGGCAATCAGGGTTGTGATAGTTGCATTTCTTCTTTTCAAATATGTTCATTTTTATTTTTATCATAGGAAAGAAATGGAGAGAGGGATGAGAAATGCAGAAGGGGATGAATGACAGCTGAGAATTTGTGAAAAAGGAAGGATGGGAAAGTGGGTTACTGTCACAGTGAAGTTGATGCTATGAGGAAAGAAGCCAGAGAGCAGTCTAGGTACCGTGCCACAAATGGTGTTAAAGAGTTTGAAGGAGATTAAGTGATAGCGTCGTCTCTGCTAGTGAGCTCTGGGTAGTACCTGCCACGCTGGTCCTGGAGAGCTGTTACAGTTCTGAGATCCTAGAACCAAAGACTAGGAGAGAAGATGAAATTACAAGCAGCTGAGAAAATGTACAAGAATACAAATTATAAAGATCAATCTTTAGCCCTCTGAGAACAGTAGGCGCCCGCTGGATGCTTTGTTAGCTCTGGTGCTGCTCTGTTACATTTTAGCACTGTTTTCATCTGGGACAGTCCTGTTCTGTTTGCCCTAGCTCATCAGGTGAAGAAGGGAGGCTGATAGGAATTGTAGCTTCAGAGGAATGTTGCCTCCGGTGGAGTGAAATCTGAAGGCATGTGCAAGTCCCAGCTGATCTCTGTTAGTTTTGTTTATGCTGTTGTTCCAGACAGTAAACTAAAAAACCCATGTCTTCCATTCATTGGCTTCTCTTCTGTGGAAAAACACACTCAGTGAATTATTTCTATTACATAAGTTTCTTTTAATTTTAAAAAATTAAATTTCTTTTAATTTTAAAAATTTTAAAAGCCCTTCCTTCTTTCACGCCCTCTAATAAGAGAATCAAAAAGGCTAGTAATGCAGGGAATGATAACAAATTATACAGGTAGATACATAAAATATTGCTTTCATTTTCTGGAGTTCTCTAAAATTAATGGCTTTAAGGTTAAAATGAACACCGTACCCTACAAAGTTCTCTGCACGGATAAGGGAATGAAGCCTTGCTTACTCTGCTTTGAATCTCTTGGGTTCCATCACCATCACTATACTGAAGATGCTGAGAGTCAGCCTTCTCTTTTCCTGCTCAGAGAACAAGTGCTTCAACTCCATCCTCGGCTTTCCCAGGAAGTACCTGAATCTTACACTGTTTTTCCAGTTAAAGAACCAACTGAGGTGTGCGTGGTGGAGCTCGAGGTGGTTTTTTGTGTATGCTGTGATCTTCCACAAAGAGAAACGGCCTTTATTCACTAGAGTTTGCATTTCTGGTTGATAGCTGAAAAAACTACTTTAGAGGTTTGTAATCAAATCAAATAGATGTTTATGTAGAGAAAGAGACTTCAGTTCAGAGAAATACTGGCTCATATCCACTTGTATCATTCAAGGAGTTCAATCTCGGGCAAAAAAAGACACCTTCTATTTGGCTTGACTTGTGTCATATGATTTTTCCCTCAGCACAAAATCAAAATGAAACGAGCCAACATAGATACAGGTATCAATACAGACATTGCAAGGCATCTAAGCTAAAAGTATTTGAGCTATTTTTTCATACGTGAATATATGAATGTAATCGGTTCACCTGGTTTAATCATTCCCTTTTTGCTGCCAGGGAAAATAAATCTGTAGTGTACAATAGGTCAAGGACCTGGTAGAGAACAGAATGTGCAGCTCATAAATCTGGGAGGGATGCAGGGAGCACGGCTACAGCTGCAAAATGCAATAGTGGATCCAACTTTTCCTTGAAGATGACTTTTTAATAAATTGTGACTTCTTTCAGAGGATGGGCTGTTAGATTAGGCTAGATTAATTCCTATGTGCTTCCACCTGTACGGGGGGGGGGGGGGGGGGGAATAGACTGTATTCAACCAGCTGACACACTTATTAGCAGGCCACTATTCTAGTCTACTCAGCTGACATAATGACACTGCTCGGTCACATAGAGAAAAAACAAACAACAGTTTAATAACACTCAGGGATTAAGGTGGCAAAGTCAAACCCTCAAAATTTGAAGTAGTCACAGTTTTGAACTTCTGAACTTAATCTAGCACTTCTGTGTGTAAAAACAAAACAAAAAACCCCAAACAATCCCCCCCAAACAAACAAACCCAACCAAGAAACACCAAAACAAAAAAAAAAACCAGCACAAACCCCAAAGCCCCCCACCAAACAAACAAACAAACAACCCCACAACCCAAATCCTTATTTATGTCTCTCTACATCAATATATGCATGTTTTCTCTTCACGGTCCTTCTTTTAGGCAGTCTACAGAGTAGACAGCTACCAGTGACTGAGTGGCAATTCAGTAATTTTTTTAGTGTTCAGTGTCAGGTACACAGTTCTATTCACTAGACAACGTGCTAATATCACACTTGATTACAGATTTATTACTATTCTCATGGGCTTTTCATGGAGTTCATTATCGTAGCATCCGAGTGTTTCACAAATGTTAGTGGGTTTATCTTCACAACTCATTCTGAGTGGTGGTATTATTACAGACTCCTCTGAGAATTTCCTTGCCAGTCTTTAATTATTTTCCGCTGAATATTTGCAAATGGCAGCTTCAAGCACTGCAGTTCAGTCAAAATTAGGCAGATATTGCTTGGACATCAATAAGCATCTTCCTAATTCCTCGGCATCACCTTTGCCAGTAATACGGCAGTAATCAGTAATCCAGTGCACATTTCAAAAGTATGAATGCTAGAAAGCTCATCAACTAAGCACTTATAAGTTTGCTTGCTTGTTTTTAATTGTTAAACATATGTATTTTCTCTGGCTTTGTTCTTGGAAAAAGCTGAGCTTTTTTTTTTTTAAACTTTCTAAACCAGTGTTTCCCGTGGACTGTAGCCCAAGCTGTTTAAAGCCTGCAAAATGTTAAGCAATTGATAATGGGATTTAAGAAAAGTGTGCCAGAGAAAACCAACCATAAATGATACTGCTTATAAATATCATGCAGCTCAGTAGCTTCAATTTGTTACAACCCAATTGTTAAAATAAATTATAATGTATTAATATGATGTGAAATAGGTCAAAACTCTATTAGGACATTATATATAAATTCTAATAATATTTTTAAGCCAACTGCCCGGTGTTAAGTCAGAGATTTTAATTAGTTGAAGAGTTTCTCCAGAACGTTGGCAGGAGTCCATTCTGTTTCCACCAGCCCTCCCATTGCTGTCATCGGACGTGCTGACATCTGGTCTCCAAAGGCTACTTCCTTTCTCTCTGTACTGCAAGTAGGTCACCTCATCACAGCCATACGGGAAGCGAAAGGTAAAAGAGACAGAAAAGGAAAGAAAACTAGCAAAGAAACTGGAAAAGGACTGTTGCAGATTCATAGAACTGACATAATCTGTCCGTGGGAAATCCAAAAGTAACTGTATTGAAGAACCAGGTTATAACCCAGACTTTTAAAAAGCTACACGCTCCACAGCAAGAATGAAATCTTTGCAAGAATGAAGTAGGAAATTATGCATGAAGGACTAAGTTATTTCCATGCTGATGAATCCTTTCCTTTCTTGTGTATGGAGTGGAGAACTTATTTTAAAAGATACAAATTGCTAGTGTACTATGTGGATGAACAGCAAGGGAGGGCCAAATTTAATGGTTTTTAAAGGATTCCGTGATAGTGGATTTTAGCACATATTCTGCATACGTTTTTATGTGCCTTTACACTTAGTTACTGATGTGAAACGTAATTCCCTTTAGATGTCACCTTGGAGGTGCCAAAATGGCTGTGAAAATCCCTAGGCACCAGTTAGCAGAATTAACGCATGTAAAAGGTAACATATCGTGACATTACATGATGGCAGTCAGCTAGCCTCAGCCTTTTGTATTGCAAAGCTCTCTACACATCTTTCTCTTCTGAGCATGTTTTGGTTGATTTCTGCTTAAGTCAGTTTTGCTTTTATGGGCTAATACAGTATTTTTATTTTCAGAAACTGTCCTAAAGTATCAAACTCATAATTGCATTTCCTCCATATGTATGGAGTTTGGGAATGCTGATGACCTTTGGGGGCAGAGCTTAAATGTAATTTTTATATGAGTGTGCAACAGTTTTATGGGGTTTTAATTGGGTATGGAGAGGTGAGACTTTTATGGATATATACAGTTAAAGGATGACTGCACTTCTTATCTGTGCTTGAAAGGGTTTGAGGTATGTCAGGAAATGAAGTCTCAGGGGGCAGTTTACATGAAAGCTACAGGAAGGAATAACTTTTAAAAGCTGCAGGGATTCCTCTGCCAAAGCCCCAGATGTGGGGAAGGGCAGCAGGCATGAAGTCTTCCCTGGTGCTGCGTTACCAGCCCTGGAGCACTGGGAGAGAAATGCTGTCTTTCCTTGCAATGTTGCTCTGTACAAAGATCTCTCATAAGTTCAGAATAGGGAATTTCATCCTTAACATCATCTTGCGTTGCTAAAGAACCACAAAGAACGATGCTCCTAAAACTGGGAATGCAAGAACAGCATTATCTCTAAAGCTGCTCTTTCTGTACGTATCTGTTTCCTTCTCTTTCCCTGTAGGTTTTTCTAATGCCCTCCTGTTCCACTTCCTGCAACTTTTTCTATTAAAGAAACATC
This sequence comes from Pelecanus crispus, assembly GCF_030463565.1. Lineage (NCBI taxonomy): Eukaryota > Metazoa > Chordata > Aves > Pelecaniformes > Pelecanidae > Pelecanus > Pelecanus crispus. The sequence continues at coordinate 5,650,464 of NC_134646.1, forward strand.
CCAGATACCTTTACATTTACTGAGGAAATTCCTCTGTTCTTCTTTGAATCCTCACTGTTTTCCTATTGCAGTGTTCAGTGGGATATTGTGATCTTAATCAAATGAGCCTGAATACTTGTTATATCTAATTTCTAATACTAGCATGTATAATGTTACTTTTTTAAAAAATCATTGCAGTAGCAACTTCTTCCTGATTGACAAATTCTTCTAAATGAAAAATTGTTTATGCAACAAGATGATTGAAATGATTCTTGTGCAGAAGGTTTATCTGCTTAAAGGAGAGAGGAGGTGATTTAGAGGTGTTGGTGTTCCCACCTATCATTGTCCCAAATAGTGTAATTAATTGAGTTTAGTAAAGGTCTATGGGATGACCTGAACATGGCAAAGATAAGAATCTGTTAGTGTTTCAGAAAATCTGCAGAGGCTTATGATAAATTTAAAACTGATTTAGAGTTACTGAACGAGTGGAAGGGAAGGAAATTTGGTTAAAAGAAAAATGAGGTTCATACTTCTTAAGTACATGTACGTCTCGGACACGTGTTCATTGTTTGAGGGAAAGGAATACTTAAAAGGCACAGTGATAACTGATGGCATAGTGCGGACAGGTGTCCCAGGAATAAATCTTGACCAAGACTTCTGATCTTGAGGTTAGTAAAAAGTTATCCCCTCACATCAGCGTGACTTTGTCCAGAGCACTCAGGAGTATTCAGCGCTTAACCTCTCTGCCCATTTATCTACGAAATCAGGCGGTCTGCGTACTTTGAGGGGTGGGGGGGCACCCCCCAATATGCTAATATAGAGGCTCGTCTCCCTAGAGAGATCTTTTAGTACAAGTCTAATTGGGTTCACTTGAAACGTATGGCTCTGCGCTGTGCAGGATGCCGTGTGGGGTCAGGAGACCGTCCTTTCGGGCAGGGTCCCGGGGCGGGTGTGGCTGGCCGAGCCCACGCGAGTGCTGTGCTGTCAGGGCAGCCCGTGAGTCTGCTCCTTTCCAGCAGCCCGAAAGTGAGGGAGTGAGGAGAGCCAGAAGGATTTGCAAATGGAAAGTGCGAGTCCTCTGCGTTTCTCATCAGGCCTGTGAAGCCCATCTGAAGGAGGAGTGCCGGGTCCTGGGCCAGTTGCCAGGGGGATGATACCTCAGTGCATCCCTGGGCAGAGCGGGAAGAAGGGAGGCAAAAAGCTGCTCTGTACGCAGGCGTTCAGGCAGGCTGAGCCTGGGAGGGCAAGCGCGTGCTGCTGGGTGGCAGGTCAGAGCAGGGATGGCCTTCCAAGAGAAATGTGGGGTGCTGATAGCCTAACTATCTGTCCCTACCTGTTCCTTAACCTAGTCCCATGTCTCTACTCCCCCGTTTCACTACAAGGAGGTGGCAGATAAAGGTGCCAGTGAGGCAGTGCCAGGAATACTCCAGAAACTAAGTGGCTTTTGTGCCTAAACCCCCCTGTGTGCTATGCAGCGTAAACATAGCCCGGGCTCTCTGAATGTGTCTTAATAGCCTGGACATAGGTCTCTGGACACAGGTATTTTGGACAGCTCTTGATATGCCCTAGAAATGAGTATAAGATAGCCGGAAGTGACAGAGAATAGTCTTGAAAAACCGAAGATAAGTTTGAATGCAAGTCACTGAGCGGTTATTGCATTGCAGTCTAATTTTGTAAAACTGTGGACATTTTTACCCATCCTGCAATTACAAAAATTAGCGTGCTCGGAGCTCCAGGCTACCGTTACTTTAACAGAATAGTAATGTTATGGAGAGGGACTGGAAATTATATTTATCTGTGGGGACTCGGAAGAAAATCCATACTTGTAAAGTCTCCAGGAGTACAGGGAAGTACACTGACTTCTTTAACGTCAGTAAAATCTGATGTGCAGATGCTGTTACTAATTTGGCATTCTGCTTATTGAGTTTTCATCAAGCCGTGACATGAAGGAAGTTCTTTTAATCTCTGCTGTTCCTGGGCTCTACTGTGAGGTTTGTGCAACACACTTCCATTGCAGTATTTTAAATTATTCTTATTTAATTTTTCTCTTGATTTTTGTTACCAACCACTGTCAAATAAAAGAGGTGGAAGATCTCAGGTTTTGGGACAAGACTGCTTGAATTGATACAAATCTTCTCTAGCTCTTTTCCTCATGTGGTATTTTGTTCTTTTGAACATTACTGCATTCGGGTGTGAGAATCTGCTGGTTTTAATTCCTCCACAAGGCCAAATCCTTATTCAGTATTTTAATTCAAAAAGAGTCCCATTGACACTTAAATAATGCTTGTGCCAGAGTAGGATTTAAATGACAAGTTAATTAAAAAAATGTATTTAAAAAGATACTTGACTCTAAGTTGTGATCTTGACAACTTAGTATAAGTCTCTGAAGTACACCAGCATCTAAATGTCCTCAGTGAGACAGTGTGACCTTTCCCATTATCCAAAATGTTGCTTCTGCTCGTGACACCCTGATGCTTTCTACGTAAAATGCTTTCTATTTTGAGGATTACGTAGTGAACAGCAGAGCTCTAGGTCTCAGTGAGCAGATGCCCACCCTGCCAGCATAATTCCGGGCAGCTCAACAGTTGATCGTGTAGGTGGACTATGAGGGAGAAGACAAGGGCAAGGAGAGGATGTAGAGGAACAGCATATCTAGGAAGTTGCCATGAATGGCTGTGGGTCTCCTGAGATCCCTTCAAATCTTGAATCAATAGATGTCAATACCATTTTATTCATGAAGAGAATTCTCTGAATATGCCAGAAATTCTAGCTGTTTCCAACTAGCTGCCAACAAGTCCAGCCCGACCCCTGACAGCTCTAATAGCATAGTGACAATTTACAATACAACATCTGCAGCCCACCGAGGCTTGGAAGCAAAGCAAAGTTGCTTGTGCTGAATAGCAGATTAAGAGGTATTGCACAGAATATGTAACAGTTGTTTCAGAAGGAGATTTAGAGAAATTGTTTCAAATGGGAGAAAAAAAATGAATAAATAATGTGCTGGGGAGAAAAAATATGAGGGTTTCTGTCCATTCTTCAGCTTTTTCCTAAAGATCCACTGTGCTATGACATAAGCTATTGAGTCTGTCTGGATTGAGCACATTTGTTCTACCCAGGTTCTGCTCTTTGCTTCAGAAAAGTAACACTTAAATTATTTGGGACTATGCACTTATGTATCTGCTCCACTGCTATTATCAGTCCCTTCCCTCTCTTCCCATTAGCGTGCCTTCTTTCAGAGTGGCCTGTAAGCTCTTCACGTGTAGTGTGCACAGAGCCTTGGAGGCCCTGATTCTGACTGGTGCTGTTCAGGGCTAGCACAGTTGCGAGTAAACTACAACTGCCAAATACCTGAACTACTTTTGCTTCCTATAGTTTGCAGATCTTGGAGCTAAAACATGCAGCTTTGTATGGCGTTACAATTATAATAAGCCAAAACAGATTTTTAGGTTCTTCAGTGAAGTAGCTTTTATGTCACTAATGGCAATTACTGTCTTAAAAGTAGTAATGTTGCAACCTCAGGTTTTATGTCTACCAATTTAAGAAAATACTTTTTGTTTGGTTTGGTTTTAGGTATATGGCGGTTTTCATCCCCCACATCTTAGAAATATTTACAAACATGGATTATTAAACTTCACAGCACCTGGAGAGGTAAGCAAGTTTTTTCTGTTTTTAGTGGTTAATTCTTTCATGATTGAAGCAGCTGATGTCCATATGGGTATTGTCTTTCATCTTAGCTCTGTTGCTTCTTTCTCAGTGTATCCTTTAGTTCCGAGTCAGGGCTCGATTGGCAGTTGTATTTGCTGATGGCTCTGGAAAAAAACATGTGCTACATTAGGCCTGAGATGTTTAAAAATACAGACAGCTTTGGTAATCTTTAGCTTAGAATTTCTCCTGTAAGTTAAGTTCCAATGTTTGATTTCATTTGAGATTTGCAGAGCTTTGATGGAAAAAGATAATAGCCAATTATTCGAACTAGTTTTAGCAACTTCTTTAGTGCAGAAATCCTGCTAAGCAGGCCCCTAGTGCATTTATCTCAAATGGCATATTTTCAGATTTTTAATATTGTTCTACTGTCACTGAGTTGATTGCATAAATAGCCCATCCTAACATCTATGTATACAACCAACATTCTCCTGCGGTCTGTACTGAATGCTTTATGCTTTAAAAATGTTGTTTAAATTTTAGTAACTTGTGTAAATTCCAGCTTTATATTTATGCAAAATAAGTCAATACCAGTTCAAGTAGATAAATGATTAATAAAAGGAGAGTTTTAATTTTTTGAGTTTTTCAAAGTTGAGCTCTAAAGTGGTGTTTCTCAGTTTTGGCACAAAGACAGTCTGGAAACAAGGTTTTGTGTATTTCTGATGTCAGGGTTGTGCTGAGAAAGGAAATAAAAAGTGGAGTAGAAAATGGAGTTCTTAAAGCATTCAGTATTTGTCACTGAGTCTTCTTGTGAACAAACTTGGTTAATAAGTTATTTGCTCACAGTATTTAATGGAAGGACCCTCTATCCCTGTTGACCTTACTGTAATGACTCACTTCGATTAAGCAAGGCCAGCCTAAAAAGGTTGTTCCTCCTTCACCTACTGCAGCACTAGCAGCTGCAACATAAAAGCCTCCCCTTTTCCTGCAAAGTTCCCATTGCAGAGTCTTGTAGCCTAATTCTGATCTCTCATTAGTTGGTCATAACTCATCTCCTCCACTGTTACTGGATTTAACCTGTAGTCATAACAGCCTTTCCATCTCTTTCATCATTTTCAAAAAATATTAAAAATCTTTGGAAATATTTCCAACTGTTAATCTGGTTATCTTTCTACACCTTACACACCAGTTCCTGCTCTTTGTGGCAAAGAAACAAACCTAGGACTTTCTTTAAAAAAATTTTTTTAAAAAAATTATTGCACTAAGAACCGTGTAGATTATTTACTGGCATTTGAATCAGTTGAATTTTATCTACCCTCCATTCTAAATGCTATCTTGCTAGCTCAACATCTCACCGATAATCAATGTCACTTACTCATCGTTACAAATCAACAGACGTAGTTAGGATGTCTGTTCAGCAGTGTATCTGCTGATGACCACAATCAGCTCATAATCCAATAGCACACTCATTGTAATTTAAATACTGAAGGAATGTGCTGCTTTGAGGTGTTTACCTGAATATTATCAGCTGTACAGGTGTGAAGTACTAGGTTCTCAATTAAACCCCAAATTCTTTTTACATCTTTGTCTTCCTTAAAGTCCTTTACCATTCTTTTTTTTTTTTTTTTTTTCTCCCCTCCTCTACTCTCTGTATTTAGTAGGATTCATATGTGCTTTGTTTGGTCTGTGTGATACTACATAAAATTAATCATGTAAAATTAAGTGCATTGTTTTAAATGGTATACATCAAGGAGCGCTTAGCTGATGTGCTGGAAATGATCTGGTAAAGTGTCAGCTTCTGAACACTTATTTCAGCTTTCTCAAACACAGTAGTTCAGTTTTCCTGCACCAGCCTAGAGCTGGTCCCTGCACAGATTGTTGAGTCAAAGAATGCACCAGTTCCTCCCAGTGTGGCAGTTGCACACTTGGGACTTCTGTACCTACAGCCGGAGTTCAGGCTGCGTCCCAGAGAGTGCAAGGCACAGGTAATGTCACGAACCTCGCGCTTCAGAAGGAGCGTGCTGCAGCTGAAGAGGAAGAATAAAAGCTATAACCTTGCTGTGCAGCAAAGTGCTGGTTTAGGTTTGTCCCCAAGAGGAGAGCTTTCAAGATTTTATGTAGCTCTTCACCTCTCCAGACAGATACTGCTGACTGACAGATCACGCCAAGATTATATGAGGCTTAATTAGTTCTTGTTTCAACTCCAAGGAGGCATGCTACTATTACACAAAGACTTAGAAACCAAGAAGTGGAGTTACCAACCTCTATTACTAAAAATCAAAGGAGCATTTTTAAAAAGCACAGCCTTGCTCTCGATTCTTGATTTGTTTCACAGTTATGATCTCCTTGGTCTCATGTTTTTTTTTTTTTAAAAAAAAAAAAAAAAGACAACCAACACATCTAAAAACTATCAGAATGGGGACAGAAGGAACCAAAGAACCACTTTATAAACCGTGGTCTTTTCTTACTGAAACTACTGAATCTATATGTACATTTTCTTGATTCCCAGAGTATATTTGTTGCACCTTATTCCATGGGTTAAATATCACTGTATTTATATGTGCATTGTATACATTTTTACTTATTAATGTTAACATGACTTTACAGATCTATCAATGCTGCAGGTGCCAAAGCAACCTAGTCTTCCATAAATCCTATCAAAGTGTTCTCAGCATCCGCTATTAAATGATCTGCATGTTCCACATCATGTGCAATCCAACAAATTGTTACATATGTGACACAAATATTTATTGCCTTTTACTCAGGTCCAAAACCCCACTGTTTTTTTCCCTATTTAAATGGCAAACATGTTTATTTCTATTATGCCAGTCTTGCTCAGCCTCTCAAGGGCCAAACTTGTTCCTACTTACACCACCATAATTACTGAAAATGTCCCAACAGTCAGGAAAACTAAACTTCAGTAGGAATATTGAGCTTATAGTTGTGGCTTCTAAATCTTCTTCTCTAAAGATTTGGAGTGTATTTATAACCAATAAGCATGCTAACAATGTGTTCTGAGCTTTTACTTGTATTTGGGGGAGTTCGGAAGAAGGGTGCAAATAAATTTTTAAAAAGCTATGAAAATTAGAAATAGACTTCTAGAAACAGAAGAAAATAAAAGTGAAGGAAATCAGTATCTGTGTAAGAAATACTTGCAACTGTTTGTGCAAAATTGGAAATTGTAAATAGAGAAAACACGGTTCTACTGTTATGGAGGAGTTTTAGCCTTTTAGCAAGAAGTTGGTGACCTGAAAAGGGTGTAACTCAGAACAGCCTATGACATAATGAAAGGTTTGGCATTGTCACAACAGAGACATTAGTCCATCAGAAATGTAAGCCTGGAAGGACTTAGGCAGTACAGTACATTTTAGTAAAATGTCTAAGGGGAGGGGCCAGTCTACTCAAAGTAAAATCGGTTGTAACTGTAGGACCAGCAAGTGCCTGATCTAAATACAGCTTGGTTTTTCAGTCCTCTGTGTGTGTATGTGACTTAAGTTGTCGTAATCCTTTGATAACCTTACCTCTTCCTTTCTTTCTTAGTGATGTTTCAGGTATTTTCACAGTTTGGGTATAGATCAGTATACATTTTCAAGTCTTTTCTGAAATGTCTCTAAGGGTCATTAAAAATGAACATAATTTAATTGTGAGGATACAATGCAAACGTACTTTTTGATGGACATGCTGCTGGAGACTCTAGAGGCTATTCTGTTTTGAATTTCTAAGTAGTGACTAGAATACTCTTTGCCTAAATGACAAGGCTGAGTGGTTAGTTTTTAAAATTTGAGTAAGTCTCTGGCTTTATTTGTAATTACTCTTGGTAACTTGTTTTGTCACGGTATCTTTTCAAGCATTTAATGGAAATATGCATCAGAAGGATACCAGGTTATTTCAATTCCTTGCTTTTCTTGCATGTGGGTTTCTTTTTCCATGTAGTAACCTGTTCCCTCCTCCCGTTTGGTAATGCACCAAACTACCTTACTGAAACTCTCCTGCATTTCTAGACCAGCGGCCGCTGCAGAAGCAAAGATCAGCTCACACGCTCTCTAAGCACGTGTAGGGAGCCTCAATACAACCTGCATAGATTAGGTGTATGCAATCTGTAATCCGCCTGCAGACATTCAAGCGTCATGCCAGAATTGGTATTTATAGAAAGCAGGTACAGTTCTAGCACAGTCTCTTCAGGTTACCATAATTTATATTCCCCTAAGTTTATGTGTATTATGCAGAGCAGCTTGGACTGAGCGTGTGCACACGTGGCATAGGGGCCGCACCCTGAGCTCAGCAGAGGGGCTCTCCGACTTGGTCTTTCTCTCTTTCTGAACCCGGAGTATAACCCAGTAGCCTGGGGCCACATTCTGACATCTCTCAAGGATATTTCAGGATAAAGCCTTCCCTTGCCATAATGAAAGAGAGGGGTTTTTTAATCTCAGGATGCCTTTTGGACGAGTTAACAGCACATGTATTTAACTATTCACATTTACTTGGGGGTTGGCACTAGTATTCTACGCTTTTGTTGGTACTGTTAGTTTAGCGCTGGTATTACTTTTAGTGTAATAAACTAGATCATGATCTGAATTAAGTCATCTTTCATGAACTTCCCTTTCATGGGATTTCAGTGATTTACACCACTGAAATTCTTTCAGAGCCAGGCCAGTAATAAATAAAACTGCACAGGACATACTCGTAAGTGTAGAATATAGTGGAAAAAAGGGTAAGGTGACCTAGGAACTCTGTCATCTCTCATTTTTATGATTCCTTGAGGGGGGTGGGGAAATCTTTTGAGCTGAGTATGTTCACTGTAGCAAAATTACTATGAAAGGTTCCCATGGGACACTTGCATAACTGACCATTAGGAAAAAACTGGCACAGTCAGGAGAATACAGTAGATACATTTTCTGTTCTCATTATTATCTTTGTCCCAAGTGTAGGACAGGGTTATACAATCGCAGTTAGAATCTGTCTTGCATTATAACGTGCTGATCAGCGACTGAGGATCTCGCCAAGACGAGAAGATGGCATTCAAATTAACTCAGTCTTGGGACAAATTGAAAACCCTGCCTGAACAGAAAACAGCTGAAAGTGGGCCCATCCACAACGAGGTTAAACTTTTTACAAATGTTGCAGACTACACAAAAATCTCAGCTAGCAGCTTTATAACTGTTGTTATAAAAGCGTAAGACGAACGGTATAAAAGCTAGTTTGGACTATGGCATTTCCTCATGTCATTGTTCAAAGATACTGTAGTGATTCTTTACTGTACTACTGCATTAGACATTAGGAAGTTTCATCTCCAAAAAAAAAAGTCTGTGTCCAATTGAAGATTATTGGTACTGATGTGTCTCAAAAGTAGTTCAGTTCTTCTCAGGGAATAAAAACTGTAGTATTGGAAACCAATGTGAAGACTATGTTTATTTCTAGTGCAAACACAGCCTCTCTTAACTCCTCCTGTAATTCACGATGAGGTTCTGTCTTGGTGATGTCAGTCTACGGGATGTTTGAACAGAGTCGTGACCACACTTACGTCAATGGGAGTGAAAACACCTGGAATTATACTAATTGTGTGTGACCCGAAAGCTCACTGGAATCAGTGGAAGAGCTCCTATTAATTACAGTAAGTGCTGGAGCAGAAGGTCCCTGGCCTGGTCTTTTGAAGGCCTGGGTATTCAGATTCCCCCGTCTCCCTCAGGATCCTCACTGGAATTGTTCAGCACTGTGGATAACTGAGTTCCTTTCCAGAAAGGCCTTTTAGTGGCAGTGATTTTGATGGGTCATTTAAGAAATCATTTAAGCTGTGCTTGAACAGTGTGAAATATGTTGAAATGTATGCCATGTGGCAGTGCAGCAAAAGGAACTGCAGCACAAGTTGCTGGAGTAGCTCCCTAGCCGCCAGACCATTTTGTGTATCACTTTTTATTGTTTTTTTTCTGTACCTTGTTAACAGTTAATCTATATTACTATATAGAGAGACTGGTGAAATAAATAAAAGATCTGCCAACTCTCACCTGTATGTTCCCCAAAATGAGCTCTGAAATAACACTTTTAAAAAGGCAAAATCACTTTAAAAAGCCTTTTTAAAGATATGTCATCACTTCATTTTCTATCATGATGTCATAGAATGCCGTATCTCGAATTATTAGACTTCAGTTACAGATACCAATCCACCCACGGCCAAGTCATTCCCATAACTGACTGCAGCTGAAATAATTTCTCATGGTTTTCTCTGTTTTGGTGGACAAGTACGTATGAATACAGTGTGTGACTACAGGTGCAGAGCTTTTCTATAACTGTTTAAAAAGCACTGTATCTAAATTACCAAAGACTCCTGAACAAGCAGGTTTCCTGGTTGTTTAAAAAATAAAATAGGCTAAAATTAGAAGCATCAGTAGGGAATGATAAATATTCATTAACCTGGACGCTAGTGCAGTCAAACCGTATTGATTTTTGTTGCTAAGGATTGCATTTTATATCTATCTGTTCAACTCTGATGCCGAGATCAGTATGTTGTTTGCCTGGGGGTGCCCCATGCTTTTTCTCTGCCAAGGCACAGCAGGGCAATGACATTAGGCATTTCCAAAACACAGAGAATTCAGGTCAGAAGTAATACAAAACCAATGTAAAACTGGCATTTGCAGACTGCTTTGGTCTCTCTTCTGTCCTGTTTAACATTCAAAGAGCCTGGATATTACTCTGTGTAACAGCAGGTTCTATTCAACCCAAGGAAGGCGACATAGTGTATGATACTTGCAGCCCAGCTATGCTTCCCCGTGCTGTTACAGTAGGAAGCTGCATACAAGCCTTTGTTTGTGCCTCTCTAGCTGCAGTAAGTTCATCTTCACATCTGGAAGAACACTGAACCACCGTATTCCTCCTGTACCCTGCCAAGACATGCCACACTTAGCTGCAATGCCCCTACCGCAATCAGCGACTTTACGTACATGGCTGAGTAAGGAACAGCCAAAAGCATTTATTAAGAGACTACTGGAGACAGAAAGTTTTGTCTTCCAGGGAGTTCTTTGTGATCAAATTTCGTTATCCAGTTACTTGTCCTACTGCTCACAATTCAATTGCAGTGCTGTACTATAGATTATATCCTCTGAGACTTCCAACCGAGTTCACATAAAGGGCGTTTGCACACTGTTTAAAACTTAACACAGAGTCAATGAAGTATTCTTAACTGTCAATAAGTACTTATGATTCAACTTTAAAATGTTGCCATTGTCAAAGTTTTCTTCTTTAAAAGAATGAATCTATTTATATGCTTGGAATTATTTAAATACAGTCCTAGACTTGTATGCATCAATATCCTGTTCAAAGTGTTGGGAGTTAAAATGTAAAAGTGGAGTGGAAAAATAGAAAGGATGAATATAGGTTTGTTTTTAAATGTTAAAAAGCTGCGTTTCCAAAATATATGCTGGGGCCTCTAAAATTGTGACAAGTGCTTGGTTTTGACTCTGAAAACTAATGTGTTTATAAACTTCAGTAATTTGTAATTAACACTCATGTGTTATTGATAAACATCTTTACTCCTTTTGCTACCTTTAAGATCAATACCTACCATTATATTTCAGAACAACGGAGTTCATGCTGATACAAGGTTTATTTCTAGGATTCTTTTTTGAGGCTGTTATTGTAGTGGCATATATATCTTTAGGCTATAGTGCAAAGAACGTTCTTTCCCTGTACAATATTTAGCCAAATGTAACATGAAAGCTAAGTCATACTTACATGTCAGCAAAAGCAACAAGGTTTAGTATAACTGTGCTTAATAAGTGCTCCTATGGTACAGTGATTGATGTACAATTATGAGCATATTTACTATGCTCTGTTTTTCAAGAACGATAGGGGGTTTTTTCTACTCTCATTTTCTATTATATTGCTAGGCTAATAATAAAAACTTGATATTTGAGTTGTGTTATTAAAATGACAGTGTAAGAGGGTGTATCAATTAATGTAGAATTCAACTGGGAAATACGATGATTAAATGGTCAGCAGCAGGTGATTACTATGAAAAGTAGTAAAGCCTACAATGGGAGCCACATCCAATAGCAACTTGCTGGCACGGGAGCAAACGTGAAAATATTGCTAAGGTTCCTAAGTACAATTTAGTTTGACCTTTAATTGAGCACCAATCTCTATAAGGTAAGTAAATTAGCTTATCCCTAGGGTGGTCACTTAAGATAGGTGGTATTGTTTGTGTAAGGTACTTGCACCATAGAGGCTTAAGAAAAGTATGCAAAGAATAACTCTTTCCTCTTTTCTTCCTTTTCATCAGCTGCCAAGCCATAACTTTCCTGAAGTAATTACACTTCTTTTGTGCTGGTACCCAGCAGCGCATGTGTATTTTACTTGTCTGGAAAAGTCTCATTGTGCTTTTGTTGCATTGACGTCAATTAGAGCTAATAGTAAATGATTATGTGGAACATCTTGGAGGCTGAAAGATAGCACAGCCCTTTATATGTTCTGTGTGTCCATTTGTCATTCTCTTATTTGTACTCGCCTCTTCCCTTTTATGTAATTACTTCATCCTTTTTATGTCACTCATTTCTAAAATCACTCAGAGATTGAACCCCTCTAGCTGCATTTGCCAGTCAGTTCCACTTACTGGTTTTCTGCTGTACACATAGAAGTTTCTCCTAAGTTCCCTTAGTGAATAGTCCTTTGTATATCCAGTTCATAATGTCTTGTTTCAGGGCAAGCCCTCTTTGCTAGAAGACCACCTAAGATGTGTAAGTTTATGTATATTTACTAAGCAACTGTTCACAGCTATGATGGGATGTAAAATACAACATTGACCCTGAAGGTGGGTCTATAGGCATCTCACCTGATACCATCTGAGGATGGGGTATGGTCAGGTTGGAGAGGCAATGGAGAAAAAAAGTAGGAAGGAGACCTTGAATGAGGAGAAGAGACTTCAGTTTTTCCTCTGAGAGATGAGGCACAAATAAGCTACTAGAAATATGTAAGAAATGTTTAGGCTTAAGTGGAAAGGATGTATAAACTGAAGCCAGTCTCGTGCAGCAGAGCTTTGTGAGTCAGTGTGCTAGTGAAGAACAAAGACTGAGAAGAGATGGCATGAGACTTAGGAGTTGGGAGGAGGAGGGGTGCCTGGCCTAGACTTCAGTTTCAGTCATTTGAAGTTTACCTTTGGATGCTAAGAGAGTGGAATTGGGGCTCATATTTGGGTCTCTATATCTTGTGGCCTGCTGTGGAGAAGAGGGATTTAAGTGAGCTGGTGGGTTACTGTTGTTTTCTTGGATGCATTTGGTTTACTGGACTTTCTGGTTATGCTAACGGTTTAAACAGTGACAGGAAATGTTCCAAAAGACTGCATCTTATTTACCTCTGCTGTTAAATCGACAAAAAACCTCTCAGCCTGGTTCAGACCTGAGCTGACTAATGCCCTCCCAAACAACTTCCAAGCATGGTTTGGGCATGCATCAGTAACTTTTGCCTCTTTGGATGCACTTGTCGGTACGATGAGGTATTTAACCAAATGAACACAAGCTCTTCCATGCTAATTAGCCTCAGGGGCTGGAATGTCTCCTGGGAATGCATAACATACTGCTACAGACCATAGCTTCTGTTTGTCAGCAAGGCGAGTGACAGAAAGCAGACGTCATAAGAGGTAAGGTTGGAGGAACAGTTCATTCTCTAAGCTGCAGTGAAAAAAGGTGCATCAGCATGTTAGTTACCCTTTAATATTTGATGGTGAACAGAAGCATAATGATATCCTTTGAACTGGCAGAAAGTGGCATGATGTGAACAGTTGTCTGGACGTGTAGTAATGCATATGACATCCAGTTATACGTTGACCCAGTGAGAGAATCCAAAGAGAAACCACATCACTTTTCAGTGGGAGAGGAGGTATGGCCAGCCTAAGAGAGACGGAGGAAGAAACTAGGGCAAATAATGAGAGCAAATCTAAGGCAGCAGGGAGAGAGAGGTGTCTGGATTCCATCCATAGGAACAAAAGACAGACAGAAGGTATTTTTGCCTACACTGTCAACAGATGTTAATGAGAAAAGCCTGTGGTTTGAAGCCTTAACACTGGCTTTTCAATGCTAACGCAAGCTAATAACTTGGAAGGATTTATTACTTAGGCTGGACTATTCTCATGCTGTCACATGGTTTTATTTTGTGCTGAGGGGTTCTTCACGTATCGGAGAGCAAATGGAGCAACCTTGCCTCCACTTGCACCGCGCTGTGTGTATTGTGAGTGTGTTTATGTGAACAAAATGTGGAGAAATGCTGAAAGGGAGAGGCGGAAAAGCATCCCTGTAGTGTCAAGACAATGGGAGTCAGTCTGAGTCAGGATAGTAAAGGAAAAATTACTCTCAGGTAGATACAAGCTGTTTAGCTGGGCTTTTGTCCAGGTTATTTCCACCTTGGTGAAAACTTTGCCAACCAGTGTCCCGATCATGAGGGACCTGGTGAAGGGCTCAGTGGAAAAAATGCGGTGGTGAGTTTTGTTGATTGCTGGTTCGTTGTGGGATTTTCTGTTAACTCGGAAGTGCTGAACAGGACCAGGCCAGAAAGGAAACCCACAACAGCAGCCTGCTGCCCAGGTCTCCTGCAAGGACTGCTCCATAATGCCAGGGGAAGAATATGCTAAATAGGAAGTCACTTTTTGAATTAGCAAATCTGGATGTTTTAATTTTCCTATATCTCTTGTAGGAAACTGTCTTGAGTTCCAGTCAACAAACACCAAATCCCTTCCATAAAATAAAAACAAAAAGAGAGCTTTCTCCTGGAAGAGTGCTATGAAGCATCTGCTTTCAGTTAGACACAGAATTTCGCTTGGAAACATCCTGCTGGAGATGAACACCAAACTCATTTAATAAATTGATGCTAAAAACAATCTGAAGAGATTTCAGTCGATAATGGGCTTGACAAGATTTCTCCTCCAGAATATTTGAGAAGCGTTAGGGACTGTTGATTCACTTCACGGTATCAACTGTTGAGTCTTTTGCAGCTCAGGCGGTACCCAGCGGTGTTGGCAGGTGCAGACGTGTCTCTGATTCAGCGACTGAGGAGGTGTGCGTGCCTGATTGACACTTGCATACCGATTAGGCTCGGTTTGGCTATCTCTGGGCAGCAAAGGTAATCAGCATTCAGTGGGCCGCACAATGCTCACAGACTTGTGCAGCTTAACTTTCCTATATTCTGCATATGGAAATGATTATACGAACAAAGAATTAAAACTAACATATCACAGAAAGGCTTGCAGCACCATATGTGAAAACGAGCCTCTGGCAGACTGAAGGAACACATCTACCTTTGGGTATTCTTCTGACTGAGAAAACCAGAGCTTTTTAAATGCAAACCAATTAAGTTTTACATTGGGAGTCCAGATTTTCACTTTTTTTTTGCTTTGAATTTTCAAATGGTATAATTTATCTTGTGAAAGGACTTTCCCAATAATATAACATGCACGGGTTTTGTTCTACCCTTTTCCACAGGGCTGCACTTTAGCTACAATGTACATCAAAAAGATGCATGCTCTGTGCAAAGTTACCTGCGTGCACTCAAACATGTCAGCCCCTGCCCTGCTCCTCCCTCTCCCGACACTTGGCATTCTGCTCTTGTTTCCATTAGGTTTCAAAGTATTGCTTGCTTTGGATTTCTTCCTTGATTCAGCTGCTTTCAGGAAGCAATAACAAGATGTCACTTGATCAAGTGTATTTTTTTAACTGGATAAAATGAACCTACATGTTTGAACCAAACAGGAAGCCTTCATGTTCCGTAAAACAATTTTCTTTTTTTCAGACATGCTTATATAAATTGTATGACTAGCACACTGTGGTACCGTAATCTGTAAGGTCAGTTAGTTGGGATGGAAATACTTTGGGGGTGTGTTTTGCCTTTTAATTTTTTTTTTTTCCACTCCTCAGGAAAATTTGACACCCAAGGTAGCACACTGGAAAAGCCTAGAGAAAAACCTCTTTGCTAGTATTTGTTCAACAGCAATACCAGTATAGGTACTGCTTTATGCAGTTATGGTTCATCATATATTTTCATCTGAATCAGTTCATGGTATTAAGATATTAAATTGAAAGATTTTAGCAATTTTGAAATAGGAGTGTCTTTCAAACAATGATGGGGATGAACAGGAGCCCTGACTCTGGAATTCTATGGAGAAGATACCTTGAAATATTCAGATCTGGAGTTTGCTGATAAACTACATCTTCTGAATACTGAAGGAAACCTGTTTTCAGCTTCTACTAGACTTTTTTAAAGGCAGAAAAGTAATAAGAGCAAAAACCCCTCTACTGATTCTCCTCCAAATGTGAAAGAAGGAAAGTAAACATTCAATTAAAGGGATTCACTTCACTTATGTCACACAATTTTCTTTACTAAATATCATCCCTTACATATTGTGCAATTAGCCAGCTTAGTTTCCTCAAATAAATGCAATGTTAAGAACAACATGCTCATTAGAGATAGTATTTCCTGGTTAAGGAAGTGGTTTTGGGTTTGGTTTGGGTTTTTTTTGCAGTAGCAGCAGCAGCGTATTTTTTAGTATCACTGATAGCATTTAACATTTTAAAAGGCAGTTGAGATTTTAGCCGGTAGGTTATGTTCAGTGAAGGAATATTGGAAAAATATGTATGAACTGGAGCTGTGCTGCTCTGTGGGAACTGAGGATTTGTCTGTTAGCTGATGGCACAGGAGGTGGTTTGTGCTGGCCAGAAAGTAGCCAGTGTTGTGGTGAGTACAGTGCTGTTAGAGTCACGTAGCTGAGAGCACTTACTACTTTCTATCTCTCGTATTGTGCAGTGTAATACCCTACTTCATTAAAAGTAGCAGGGATTAAAAAAAATGTTTGTTTTGCTTTACATTGATGTTGGCTTATCTAGCAAATCAACTGCTGCTTTGACAAATTCTTTTGAGCTTGATTGTGTAGCACACTCATTTTTCATGGAACAGTCCCTTGCTGAAATGGCTTCTGCTGACACGTTGGCAAGCTATGGAAAATATAAGTTTTGGTGCCATTTTCTCAGCAAGACTTACTCACAGTAGCAGAACACTTGCGCACATAGTTCTTCCAGACACATTTTCTTCTGTAAGACTGAATGTTGCGTTGTATTTATAGAACTGCTCTTAAGCTAGAAAATTACAATCATCTACTTTTCAAATGTGTGTGGGTAGCAGGCTGCAGAATCCAAACAGAAGCTTCATTTCTGGAGAGAGAAAATCAATGACTTGTTCAAATTTACAGCAAGCCTATCCCCAGGGATTCGAATTCTGACAAACAAGTACCCTGAGCTTATGAACTTCAAATTATTTTGAAAGACGATTTCAAATTTTACTATTTAGTTCCCAAAGGATAATAGCACTTTCAGATATTCTCAGAGCTATGAGCAAGGGCTTGAAGTACTGATGACAGGGGTTGGATTGCTAGCAGAGGTAGAGCAATGAGGAGATAATAATAACAGTCAGCCATTTGGCCCCTATGTTTCTTGAAACAGACTGGCGGAAAAAAGGAAGTTGATGCTGACAACGTGAGTGAAGAACTTTTCCAGGAAAAAGTGTGTGTGTGTGGGGAACCACCCCAAACTTTTCAACAGACTGTGTTTGATGGTTGTTGTCATCACTGTCAGTCAGTCACATCAAACTATTGCCAAGTACCTAAGCAGAAATAAATCAACAAAGATCTACCAATTTCTGTGTCCTAGGTGTGGTCTTAAGTAACTGCTCAGCAGCTTCAGTGGAGATTTCTGCTTGTTTGTATCTATTATTAAGAACAGCAGAATAGGAAAAGTTGCCAGTTGTCAATGCAGAAGGCAAAGAAAAGCCTTTTCCCTGCAATTCATAATAGTCTTTTTGGTTGTGTTGCACTTTGAAAGTCTGAAAGCTGGAAGAATTTTAACGGAATTCTAAAACAACAGAAAATATATTCTCTCGGCTTCCTCTTCTACCATTACTGATGTGTAGCATTCTTGATCCTCACTTGTCAGTAAAAATGTGATGGTAATGTTAGCAATGACGTTCACAAGGGAGAGTATTTCTGTGAGAAAGGTGGTCCTTTGTATCCTGTTTGAGTAGATGGTTGCTTTATATATAATTAATCTTCACTTTTAACTGTAATTTTCAAGGTAATATAATTTCCAAACTATCATGTTCCTTCCGTCAACTCTGCTTAACTGATCTGTTAACACATTGGATGTCAGCATGCTTTAAAAATACCTTTGAAGTTTGTAATGTTGGAGCCTGCAAGTCACGAGTTTCCTGGATGTGCGGAGGAAAGGGCAGACTGGCTGTACGGGGAGTGGTGGATTTTGCATTTGACTGGTACCTAGCCAGTGTCTTCAGAAGGTGAGATGATGCAGTGTCTAGATTTTTTGCCTTGTAGAAATGTTAATTAAAAGTTTGAATTAGGCCTGAAAAACTTTAAAAAGAGACTAAAATCAGATGGAAAACATGGTTAGTCATTGTGGATCATACAGTCCTTCCATTTTATCTACTGTACAGCTTATTAAAGTTGACAAAATCCTCATAAAATTGTTTGAGAAATGTCATCTGAACCAAGTTGCTCAAGAATACTGAGATTAAGTCTTATAAGTTACTCTTCTAAATCATAATAACGAGTTTCTTGGAACGCAGGGCGATATGTCAGGTGTAGTCAAGCTGTAGAGAGGAGACTATTAGTTCTTTGTGGTTTATATAATCTGTATGTCTGTGCAACACAAAATTACATTAACCTTTCAGATCTACACATTGTGTTGCGAATAGAGGTCTAATTAGCTCTCTGCTATCACCCCTAGTTTTATTTCAAAATCACTGATTTCCAAATTTTCCCTTCTTGAATATCCTTACTTTGGATTTTCATTCTGCAGCTATTAGCTTGCATTTCTTCCAGTCTGAATCTTCTTTTCCTGGGGGAACTCTTGCCTATTTTTTTTGCTACCCTAATAATATTTTTTTTTAAATCCACATTTGTATCTCAATTTCATTGAAACTGAATATTATGAGCAGATTTGCTGAAACGGTATTGCTTCTTATTTCCAGCTACCTAGTGACAAAATTAATGACGCCTAGATACGTTGGCAGTTCCAACCGCGTCCCGCATTGCTCTCCACCTGGTGTACAGCTACGGCCTTTGTTTATGGCCTTCAACCTGCCTTTAATCCAAACCCATGCTAACCATTTTTTTTAGAATTAAAATTCCTTACTTTACTTTGAATATATGAAAGCTTTTCCTCTAACAGCCAGTTCTGATTTTATATCAAAGCAAGTTATGAAATCTCAAAGTGGTATAAATGCAAAAGCAAAGCAAAACCCCTTGATTATACAGCCTCTTTCAAAAGCTTTTTACAATATTGAGATAGGGTTTGACTGCCCAAGAGTAGGCATGTATTATATCTATATCTGAGCTTGTCATCTACATTCCCTTTATAGTAAATGGAGAAAACCAAGCATTTTTAGCCTGTATTTAATAGCATCCTAAAGAGAGGGCTCGGTCTGTAAAGCGGAATCATGCTCAAGAAATGCCAGTGTCTCTCTGTGCCTCTCCACTAACTGAACAGAGCTTACATACACACTTTAGAGACAGCTAATGTTAAGCGAGGTGAATTCTGTCTTTAATACCACAGGTGTGTATTTCTTTATTAGATTAGGTTTCAAAGCTCTTGCATTAACTTTAGTAACATTTTACATGTGAACCTAAGGCATTATGATCCCTTATTGCAAAATTTTAAAAGATACTTCATTGTCCTTTAATTTGAAGCACTGCATTACAAGAAGCTGGTAGTATTAAATGTGGTTTTCCCCACACTTGGTCACCTTCAGGTTCTTTTGAGGCTCTGCTCCTAGGATGTTGGAAAAAATATTTGTAACAGAAGGTATTTTTTATAGTATTCCTGATTCGTACTGCATCGGTAAGAAAGATCTTTGTCCAGCAGGTTTGTTGTCTGTGCTTTCACCTGCTGCAACAAGTCCAACTCTTTGCTAACGTGTTCGGAGCGTGAAAGCTCTCTCAAGAGGCTGGAAAGGTTGCTAAGGGCATTGATAGAAACACCACTGTAACATCCCACAAGTATCGTAACAGTTTGTACTGGTGCTACGGTAGAAAAAGTCAACTCTTTAATTCTGATACCAGAAAAATAACTTTCTGGTGCCCTTAACTTATATTTGTAGAAGATCTGTCAGTTAGATGAATTGCATATAATGTTTGTTAACACTGAGAGAGATGCATAGGTTTTTCTGTGTGCATCGATGATAAAGGTTTACCAGAAATAATCTGCAGTATTGCAACTCCATTTTTCATGTTAAAATCTTAATCTACCAAAGTTCATATACACAACAGCTGTTTTTCAATGGCAGCAGCTTCTGGACTTGATGCTAATCATTTAGGGTCAAGTTCTGCTGCTTTTCATGAAGCCTTGTTAGCAAGTTGTTCTACTGGGGGGGAAAAAAAGTAGTAACAAACATGATTTTTAGACGTGCTCTCTTCACCTGAATGCACTTGACTCTGTTTCTTACACCAGATGGAATAAACAACTGATCACTGTTGTTTTTCCCAACAGTATAGCCTCACTAATTCAGCAAGCCTTTTTGCAGAGACTTACTGCCTTCAACAGTTAGCTCCAGGACAAAATGCGGAGAAATCTATAAAAGCATGTTAGGGCACTCAGTTCACAGAGAAGATACCCAACATAATTAGGGCATGCTAACAAATCCAGGTGCCAACACTGGGGAATAAGTATCCTGATAGCTCTGCCTATGAACTGCATGTATTGATTTTCTTTTGGAATTTTCCTATTTTAGATTTTTCTGTCTCCTCCTTTGTGATTGTCTTAGCAAATTGGTAATTTCAAGGTGTTTGCGTTGCATGTTCTGACTGGGTTGCGTGCTGGGTTGATCTCATGCGCTTGGAAACCGCTTGGCTTCAGCCTAATGCAGATGAAAAATAGAGCCAAAATGGGGGGGCAGGGTGTGTAGATAATTTTCCCTACAGAATGCAATGCTTGTTTTTCAGCTATATTTATTATATATCTTATGAGAATGACTTTGTCTTTATAACATATATGAAAATATAGGTTGTTAGTTACATATGGAGAATATTAGGTTTGGTTTGTTTGGTATAGCACAGAAAGCTGGAATAAAGAATCTTGTCATTAATGTTAAAACCTTATGTCTCTGGCCCACTCACACTGTTTAGAGGTGTTAGTGTATGAAGGGAAGTTTTTCAGTGGTGTTGAACCTTTCTATGTGTCTTTATTATCCTTGTTGCAGCCTTTAGAGAACAGCCTTAAATGGCTTATGCTGTGCTCCCTGCACTCCATGTGACAGACCACGGCAGTCTGCTTTGTTAGCATCAGGGTTTGGTCAGAGCTTGTGGGAGCCGTGGCCAGATCTCTGAGAGGTCCCTGACCTCGCAACATGTACATTCAGCAAATTAGAATCTTGTCCTAGAGGACTACTCTATCTAAATATCACTTATGCATATCTAACTGCAAATAGAAAAGAGAATTATACCTTTCCATTTATTAGAAAGTCTATCCTTGTATTTTATGTGCAACAATTAAAAAAAAAAATGAACAAACCTAGGCAAGAGGAGTTGAATACTTAGCCATTTTAGCTTGCCTCTCATAGATTTGCAAATAGATGGTAGATAGCCAAAAGAATTAAAGAAACCTATGGCCGATAAAGAGGGCTATAGCAGATAACTATAAGTATAAAAAACAATTAAGAGAAACAGAAAAAAGAATCTGGAAAAGAACCTGGAATTCTCACTTTTCAATTGTCCAAAACTGATGAGGTTCTTCAGGCGATGTCGGAATGTGGTCTGTCTGCGCCCTGGCTCCGGATGTGCTGGGGATCTCCAGTGGTGGCGGTGGAATTTCCCCAATGAACACTGTCTGAGCCCATGACTTTGAGTATATTGGAGAGTTAAGTAGATTGCAATGAGGATAGACCCTAGTAGCTTTAAGGCTACGAAGAATCTTCTGTAATACCGTCTTGCCACGTTACATCCAGTTGTTCATTCCAAGGCAGGATAGTAGGTCAGAGCTGCAGGGAGCTGTTAATCAGCTTGTCCACGTAGGAGGTCCTGGAAACAGAGGGAGACAAATGTGCAGCGGAGGCAGCCACGCAGGACAGCAGAATACGAGGGGCAGCAAAGTCAGACTGCTTTTGTATCTGTGTAAGATTATAAAAAGCCTTGCACTGAGCCTGCCTGCTTGTAACTGCTCTGAGAAATGTGAAATACATTTTCCTATGCTTTCTCATTCTTAACAGCATTATTTTATCTGGTGTTCCTTCTATGCATCCTTGAGGAGTAATTTTGGAACATACTCCGTTGAAACCAATAAAACTTGTGGGTTTTTTTTATCTCCTTCCTAATATCTACTGGAGTCATTACACTGGCCTTAAGTCTGGTGAATGACATCTAGTGCCTTTTATTTGAAGAAAGCCCTGTGCTGAAAGTGCAAGAAGTATCCACTGTTTCCTTTTCCTCATCCAAGATGGACATATGTGTCCTTGTCTTTTGATTACTTGGTAAAGGGATAGCGTGGCACATGCAACTGCTAGGCAGAGAAGACTTTCTATAGCTAAAATGCAAAACTTAGCAGCTTAGCTGGGTGGAAGCTTAAGCATAGTGCCAGGCTGTATTTGTACTCTCTGCTGCCCTGTTTGGCACTGGGGGCTGTACATAACTTGCAGGGTTAGTGTCTCAGTGAATGACTTCCCCCAAGTCAATGTAGGCTTCAGTGGAATAAAATGACTTAACGCTTACATATTTAAAATAAATTACCCTTATAGAATTGCTGACCTGAAGAATTTGAAGCCAGGTTTTCAGCTAGTGCATAAACTACCGTTTTTTTACTTTTAAGATCAGAAGAGACCATGTGTTTCCCTGTATTTAAATGCTAGTTATGCTTACTACAGCATCAACAGTGTTCCTCTGCTTCTCATAAAGACAAAGTAGCAACCTTCTGGTAAAAGGAAAATATCATAGCTGTGTAACAATCAGATCTTTACCAGCATCCTGTGCAGGAGAGTTCTTTCTCGACAATCTCTTCAGAACATTTGATTATTGAGCAGTCTGTGTAGCTGTTGACAAAAACTGTTCTTGAGCAAAGGGCCATGACTCTTTTCAGGAATAAAAGAGGCACCACTTCCTGTCATAGTATATGTCCTTGAGTTTTTTACGCTCTTAGAAGTATGAATTTATGAAGATAAATTCTCAGCTAGCGTGAATGTACGTGGCTCCACAGTAAGCTCAGTCAAAGCTGACTTGTGGTATTTTATCCTTGTGTAAAATTATGTGTTGTGGCTGAGCCAGTTGTATTGTTCACTATGACTGAAAGGAGCATTTCTGCTCCCAGTCCACAGGCCTATTCCCTTCCTTTGGGCTAGCTCCGGTGGCTGTTGCACTCTGCTGAGCCACTTCAGCTGGCTAGAACTAGGTGGGGGGAAGAAAATAAATTAACTGTAGAGTGTAACTTCACCCTGGGCTGGAAGTGTTTCCTTTGTAACTGAGTTCATGATGTTAGTGTAAAATAGCTTGCTCAACTGAGGAAAAAAACCCAAATTGCATTAATCTGGAAAAAAACCAACCCAAACCCCAGTGTTGCTCACAGTCTAAAGCCAACCCAATGCACTGGATGTGGAACTGGTATAGAAGCGGATATGTCAGATAATAGCAGTCTGGTTTACTTCTAGAACATTAGGTATAGAATCACTTTAAAGACACAGGTTGCTTTTTATATTTTATTAGATGTCTGGGAATTTAGTTTCCTAAAAGATTTCTGGTGAGATTGAGTTCTGGGGAAGAAATAATCTGATTTAGTATGTAAGTACTCTTGCACAGAGAATTTCTTTAATATCAAAGCTCTGTGTGCCTTTAACATGAAGACTTCTGATAAGAAGATCTAAACTTAAAATAGTTCACTCAATGTCCTTGTCTTATTTAGTAAGGATTAAAGCAGATTTTTCCATTTATGTATGATAGACCTGCATAATGAGAGCTAATGATACAGTCAACAGAAAGTAATTTTGTTCCTGCTACATTGTGCTGTACAACAAAGTTTGAAATTCATGGAGCTTCTGTAAGTTTCGTTCAAGCTTATTTTGTTTTCTAAATAAAGCTTCTTACATATTGGAAGTGGAAACTGAGACCTGGGATCTCAGGTTTACAGTTTTAACCATGGGACTTAGTGTACAAAATAATTAATTATTTAGTGGAACTAAGAAGGTATTTCTGGGTTAATAACTGGACAGTGGGCAAGCAATGTATACTGTGTCTGCTCTCTTTTTAGGGACTGAGAAAGCAAATTGAAAGGTCAGCTGCTGTGGGTAGCAGAGAGTGCGTGACACTTCAAGGGTGGGCATTCAGGTTAACAGTACAAATGTTTGCTTAATCCATTTCTTTAAAACAGTACTGTGATTCTGTGATAGCCCTATCACAAATCTAGGAACTACAGGTGATTATACAGAATAATCAATATAATTCTTTTAGATAACTGATGCATCCTTGAGAGGGTAAATCATCCGCTGTGTGGGGCTTTTTCACCTACTGATAATCAGACTTCCAAAAAATCAATATGTACTTGGTGGAGAAAGAATTCAAGTTTTGCAGCGAAGTACAGCAGGCTATATTTCTTCCTGTTAAAAAAAAAAAACAAACCCAAACCAAAACCACAACCTATCAGAAGGGACAACGTAGTCTCTTTTGATTCACTGATATCCTTTCTAGCTGTTGTAACCATTATGTTAGTGACGGTCATTCTGTGGAAAAAGGATTTGATAATGCCTTTGTTTGCTTTTCAGACTGGAAAAATAGTCTCTCTGTCTACAAAAAGATCCTGTCCTATGTGCTGTGTGTACGTGCACATGTGTGCACATACTCATGTGATTTGAAGCTGCACATAGTCACATTTTAAGTGAATTAATGTACATTGGAATTGTGAAAGTGTGAAGTGTAGGTATTATCTTTTTCTGACAAAACCTCAGTTAGTCCCCGTTTGGTATGCTTTCCTTGATAAAAATACTACTACTGTTCAGACCATCACAAAATACAGTTTCTTAGACTGTACAGCAGATAATCAGAGAAATGAAGCTCACGCAGTCCAGTAGTCTCTGCTGTATGTGTGAAAAGGTTAATTCACACAGGCTTTAACTTTAAAGTGTTAGCTGCTAGAATGAGCCTCCAGGTCTTGGAGCAAGAGTTTGATCTAACGGTTGAGTGGTCCTGGTTTTGAGATGCTTTCATCCATCGTGTTGCAGACTTCTTCAGTTTCTGCTGAAGCCCTTTATTACTAGAGATGGGCCTGAACATTACAGTTCAGGCTGCCTGCCTGCTCTGAGGACTAATGGGCAGATGTGGTCGGGCTGGAAGCTTGGCCTGCTTCCTGCTCTTGGCAGTTAGCTCAGATGCCAACCCTTGTTTGCTGGTAGAGAATCTTTTGCTGCCCATTGACGTGAAAGAATATAGCCAGAACTGGCTCAAAGCAATAATAAATCAGATTTATCAGCAAGAGTTCCCTCTGTCAGCAGATGCCCAGAGCACTTTGCCAGCATCATCGTTTTTCAGCTCCCAGCAACCATGCAAGCACCAGTTGCTTCAAAATTGTTTCCAATCTTGAGCCCAAGGTTTTAGCTTTTATTGCGTCCCTTAGCAGCAGCCTTCTGGGAAACCTTCATGGAAAAATCTAACCCTCTCCTCCAACAAGGCTTGTAATTTCCTGCCAACAGTGGACTGTCAAGGCTCAGAGGGGAAATGGCTGAGGGTTTTTACACTGTTAATTATGCAAATTAGGATCCACAAACCTTCCTTTGGACTCCCCTCATCCATAAAAGACCCCAGTTATCTCATTTATTTTAACTGCTAAAAAGCCAGTGTAAGCTGTGGGGGCTTTCAGCATCACTTTCATGGCCTACTGGCTGGCCTCAGCAAAATGAGTCGAATGACAATGGCAAAGCTTTTAACCTCTTGCCGTTGGAATCATGCTACCACTAACCAGCTGCATCCCTGGAGAGCAGCTATTACAGTGTTTCTAGAAATGCAAGGAAAGCCCTGTGCTGGTGTGACTAACTGGAATTATTAAGCTGAGAGGAAGTTGGTTCTGCTGTGCCAAAGATTTTCAGTCTTTGGTCTCAGGAACCCTAGAGAGCCGTAGTAAATTTGGTAAACCATGTGGTTCGTGGTCCCCGGTGCTGATGGTCCTGTGGTTCAGGAAACTCTTCTCTGCCATGAGAATTGACCTGGTTGTCTCCAGGCTACGTGCAGCTCTGCACCTCCACTGGAAGAAGGGTGGGGAGGAAGCACTGAAACCAGCTGAAAAAGTTTAAGGATTGCTGCAATAAGCACTTGCAACGTTTTTCATTTCTCTGCTGTCTTTGGAGGTTATTACTTACACATACAACTGCAGCGTTCCTCCCTTGCTGCTAATTTTGTAAAATCTGCCTTTGAGAAGTGTGTTTTCTATTTGAGCTCTCAACACAGCAGAGCGTGGCAATGAGCTCCAAGTGGAGATTCTGCAGGAGGAATGATGATGTGTTGGCACCTGCAATATTTTCTGTGTTAATTCAGTGAAATAACTACTTTTAAGTGGAGGAATCAATCATTAATGAGCTACATTGAAAATGTCAGGTTCGTACTGGACAA
The DNA here is from genome assembly GCF_030463565.1 of Pelecanus crispus. Classification (NCBI taxonomy): domain Eukaryota; kingdom Metazoa; phylum Chordata; class Aves; order Pelecaniformes; family Pelecanidae; genus Pelecanus; species Pelecanus crispus. The sequence continues at coordinate 5,676,697 of NC_134646.1, forward strand.
ATACATTGTAATGCTCTTGCTTATCTTTTTTATTGTTTCAATAATGTGTATAATTTTCTGTTAGACCGGAAATACATGTGGAGTTTAATGGTGTAGGTAGTCTTGATTTCATGACAGTATAAGCCAGTGCTTTCATTACATTTAATGACTTTATAAATTAAACTGATTAAATTGTTCAGTAGATTTAGGCTTGGTATATAAAGTAGCATATTCTAATCTGAAACATAATTGAATGTGTATCAGTTGTCCTTCATATCTTTCATGTAAGAATGTAATGTTATTTGGTACCTATTTTTTTCCGAGTAAAATGAACATACTTAAGAAGTTCTTAATTAGCTGAAGCATATTTTTGGTTTCATTTTGCCTTCATTCCTCACAGAATTGTCTTTATTATCTCTTAAGAGAATTGCTCCCAAACTATTAGCACTTATCATATCGGAAAACCCATTTTAATTGTACAAACTCTTAAGGTAGATATAGACAAGGAGAATGTCCGCTGAGTTAGTACAGTGTTATATGTAAAAACTCTGGCTTGTGTAGTAACTACAGAAGGTATTGTGAGGTGACAATGGTGTCCTTTATGGATAGTGTTAGACATGGGTTTTAACGGATGTCTGAAAATGAGAGAGTAATAAATGAGAATAGCTTGAAACCACAAGTGTTCTTGAAACCAAGTTCTACTTTGATCCAATGTTCAAATCACTTTCTTCCATGAAAATCCCTAAAAAAGTTTTTGTAGGCATAGGCAGAAGGTGGCATCCAGGCTGCACCAAAGGATATCTAGAGCCTATCTGCTAAGAATGGGTCTTGTCAGAGGAGTTGGTTGCCTTTAAGAAAATCCGTCTTCCATGTTCTGTAGTACTGCGCTAATACCTTCATCTTCGGAATTTGCATTGCTGTCTTTGCTGAACCAAAATAATGTTTTGTTTCCCTTCTGTTGTAATCAAAGGCAACTTGTATGTTCTTAGCCCTTCATCTTCTGTTTAGGCACAGGCTTGCTGGCCATGGCTCCTTCAGATACAGGTCTTCAGATCCAAAAAAGCAGCTCCGTAGCCGGTTCTGTTGCTTAAGATACTTGGTATTGTCTGCCATGATTCACATACCCTCACTGCAAAGTTATTCGAAGTTATTTATTTATTGCTTTTAACCCTCCGACTGCCTCTGGACAGACATCTCCCTCCAGCAGTTGGCAGTACTTTAGGTCAAATGTAGCCAGCTCAGCTCCAGGGTAGCATCCTGGCCAGAGCTCAAATCTCTGCTTTCACCTGGGTCACTCCTGTCCTTATCTGTCATAGGAATCCTGGTCAGGACTCATTGGGTGGTTATTGGCTGTGAGGGCCTCCCTTTAACCAGCTTGTCACAGCACAGTGGGGGAGGGTGAAGGTGTAGGTCCGCACCCGGAACCCCACAATATTCTAAAAACTCAATGCTGCTAAGCAGCGTGGCTTGCCCGCTTCCAGACCCGAGTGAGACGTCAGAGGAGCTTGCAGGCAAAGGCCTGGAAGTCTAGTGGCTTTGTGATGAAAACTGCCCTTCAGGGGAGACTGTCTGCTTTGAAACAGATGTAATATTATCATTTTGCAACTGGACTTAATAGTCTTGGGGGATTTCACAGCACCGTCAGCATTTGAACGAATAAAATAAGTTTCTGTCATAGCTATGAGCTCTGGTTTGAACTGATTTTTCAAGTGGCTAGTGGCCAGCTTGTGTTTTTAACGCTCTTACAAATGCTAATGCCTGCATGCTAGAAAAATATCTAAAGACGACAGACTCAGATGACAGAAATCCAAAAGTTTTCAGGTTTTTTCGGGGTTTTTTGCAGTTTAAAGTTGTTCATTGGGGGTGGTATTTAAATGTTTTTTACATAGGGAATGTTTTTTTGAAAAGAAAACAGATGAAAATTTTATGTAGGTATAAAATGCTATCATGAAATCTTGTATTTATAATGAGAAGTAAAGAAAAATATATCCATCTCCTCTTGGTTATATAAAACATTATTAATAATTTTAATTAATTAGTTAATCACTTCCAGTTGGAAGGTGCTGTAGAAATACAAACTGTTATTTCTAGTTCTTTTGGTACACGAGTACCAATGAGTATTCCCTACATTCAAGGCTAATTACTTCAAAAGGTATATTTAATTAAAAGAAACAACCCTGCAATTTGTCAGTATAGATTCGTTTCACTGCCAATAATTAACGAAGGGCTCCTAGTTCAGCAAAGTCCTGCAGTGCTGAAAGATTCATTGCAAGCGTGTAACTTAGCGATACAGTTGCAATTCTCCTGAAAGAGAGGTGCAGAAATTTAACATGGCGCTTCCCCAAAGTTCTGATAATGAAAGAATGAAGAGACTTCCCACAAAGAGTTGGCAAGTTTATTGCAAAGATCCTTGCAAGTGAGAGAGCTCTTTCATTTAAAAAAAAGCCTAAGTTTGCCAAGTAGAAGACTTAAGAGGCATTACCTTGCCAACAATTTTTCGGTTTATGTCAGTTAAGTAAGAAATAGATGAATATTAACTCTGTATTTCCTGAACTGATTTCCTTCTTTTCTTTGGCTCCTTAAGGCCATAACTTGCAAAGTTTAGCTCACTAAATTGAGATGTGTGAAAGCATCGGCTGGAAATGGTGCTCACTGGAGTACATGTCATATTTGTACAGAGTAGGCTTTTGCTCCTCCTAAACACAATGGAGAATGTGCAGGTTTAGGCCAAAAATAGTATCCTGCGCTTTAAGGTTTGTGATATTTTCATTTCACTTGTATATTTTTAGTCACTGTTTGGCCAATGTTTGTTACAGTACATCTAAATAACATGTAATATTGCCTGTTCGATAGAGCAGTAATGTAAGCTGGAAGTTGTGGTGAATGGACTTAAATCCGGTTGGCAGCCGGTCACGAGTGGTGTTCCCCAGGGCTCTGTTTTGGGGCCAGTCTTGTTTAATATCTTTATCGATGATCTGGATGAGGTGATTGAGTGTGCCCTCAGTAAGTTTGCAGATGACACCAAACTGGGTGGGAGTGTCGATCTGCTGGAGGGTAGGATGGCCCTGCAGAGGGACCTGGGCAGGCTGGACCGATGGGCCGAGGCCAACTGAAAAGAATCTGGGGGTGCTGGTTGACAGCCAGCTGAACATGAGCCAGTAGTGTGCCCAGGTAGCCAAGAAGGCCAGCAGCATCCTGGCTTGTATCAGGAATAGTGTGGCCAGCAGGAGCAGGGAGGTGATTGTCCCCTGTACTTGGCGCTGGTGAGACCGCACCTGGAATGCTGTGTCCAGTTTTGGGCCCCTCACTACAAGACAGATATTGAGTTGCTAGAGTGTGTCCAGAGGAAGGGTCTGGAGCACAGGCCTTATGAGGAGCGGCTGAGGGAACTGGGGTTGTTTAGTCTGGAGAAGAGGAAGCTGAGAGGAGACCTTATTGCTCTCTACTACTCTCTCCTTTCTATCTCCTGAAAGGAGGCTGTAGCAAGGTGGGTGTTGGTCTCTTCTCCCAAGTAGCTAGCGATAGGACGAGAGGAAATGGCCTCAAGTTGCATCAGGGGAGGTTTAGATTGGATATTAGGAAACATTTCTTCACCAAAAGGGTTGTCAAGCACTGGAACAGGCTGCCCAGGGAAGCGGTCAAGTCCCCCTCCCTGGAGGTATTTAAAAGTCGTGTAGATGTGGTGCTTAGGGACATGGTTTAGTGGTGGACCTGGCAGCATTAGGTTAACGGTTAGACTTGGTGATCTTAAAGTCTTTTCCAACCTAAAAGATTCTACGATTCTAAAAAAAACCAAACAAAAAAATTAAATGTGTAGCTATTATTGCTTATTGGAAGTGGATGAAGTTACACAAAAGGGAAGCTGTAGACAAAGACACACTGTTTAATAGCTGGATGGGGATACAAAGAAGCACAGGTGTTTGAAGATTAATTTCCTAAAGTAGAAGGAAATAGAAAAGGAAGAAAAGTAGTGAAGGATACCCAACCTTGTATTCAATACAAAATTAGAGCATATATAAGGATTCTTTTTAGGGTGTTTGTAGCAAAATTTGATCAGGAGAAAGCTTGAATGGGGAGAAGGGAGCTACTAAAACCTAAATTCATGTCTCAATTTCCATGATTATACTAAAGCAAATGAAATTGTCAAACGTACTTACCTTTAAATTTTGAGCATAAGAATGATTTTGCATTAAAAGAACGTTGTAAAGTCTTTTCTTTATGTATAATTAACATAATTAGAAGAACTAGGGAGGCAGAGGTACATGGAGTTTAAGAGATGAAGACAGAGGAAAATGCAAAATGAGATATATATGAGACTTATGGAAAAAACGTATGCATCTCAGAGTAACTGTTTTGGATACTGTGATGATTAGAGAATTTCTCACATGGCTTTAAGGGAAGGTACATATCTGTGACACCATTTCGGGAAAGCCTAAGCCATCATCTCTAAAGGTTTGCTGTCCTTTGAAATACTGCCAAAATGTTTTTGAGGGTAAATTTTCAAATGGTGATACTGACCTTAGAATAAGTTTCAAGGAGCTCTGTGGCCTTTAACACACCTCTTATCCTTTCATGAAACGGAGAGGAAGCTCGCCCGTAGAAGACAGTGATTACAGTAAGGGTCAGAAATTACTCTCTCTCTTCTCACAGAAGATTATCATTAAAGAGTTGTTGAAATCTCAGTTATTCCTGGAGTTCTGTGTAATAATGGCAGCCAAAACTCTGAGTAAAGGGATGAAGAATGAATAGGTAATTGAGGATAAATTCCTTGCCTCAAGCTAGATTTTTCTGAAAGAATCCTACGCTTTACTGTGAACTTTAGCTTTTCCTTCTGCCCCTCAGAAATCTCATTTACTGTTAAAGCTGCCTAATTGGACTAGCATGAGAACAGTTGCTTATCCAGGCCAGACACTTTTTAATATTGAAATCTTTTTTTTTTCTTTGTGTTCTATCTTACTGCTTTTTATATAGATTACAGTGATTATAGAGAAACATTGAACCAGCTCTCCTACAGGTAGGAGATATGAGGTCTTGAAAACATCTACTTCTGATGTGTTTCTCAGCAGGATCCATTTCACTTTTATGAAATTATTGCAAGAAATCAGAGCTTTTTGCCTGTGACTCCAAACAATAATATGTGATGAACGCTCTGATAAAAGAACAGTAGACAGCTATGTCTGGTAAAGTGAAATCTGCAGCTGTGAAAAACAAAAGTTGTGGCACAGTAAATAGGATAATATCTCTGAGCTTTCAATATCTTTGGTTAGAAGAATAACTTGCTCTGTGACAAATAGAGGACGAAGTGAAGAATCAGATTAAACTCAGGAACATCAGAGTGTTTGGGGTGCCAAAAGGTGCGCAGGGAGATAATTCATTTTTTGATTGCTTGATTTGAAAGATACTTCATCGTTACATCAGAAACTTTGCTTTATGTAATGAAAAATCACACCATTTTCAAAGCAGACAAAATAGGAGAGGGAGGCAGGTGCTGTTTAGTCTGAGATATAACAGATAGAGAAGGGACATTTAGATTGATGGGAAAGCAAAACAAGCTTTTATCCAAGAAGAGATTTTTTTCCCTTATCTAGTATTCAGGCCTCCAGTCACACGTGAAGGGTTCATTTTGATTTCTCCATTAAAAACAGAAAGACAGACAGACACGTAGTGGTAGAATAAGTGATATAGAGGAGAACTTGTCGTCTTCCCTCATGTGCGTTTTCATTGTACATAAGCTCAGACGGGAGATGAACCAAACTGTACCTGCATCTAGATTTTTGCCCTGAGCAAAGCCACTTCTATATTTCTGGAGAGGTAGCATAAGGCAAAAAGCTGCTGGGTTGAACTCCAAGCGCCGTTTATTAAATTTTTTTTCAATTTATTTTTTCAGCAGAAAAGTATTAGTGATGATAACTAATAAAACACCAAAGGCAATGTTGGTACTAGCTACATTTTCTTTGACAACTGAAGGTGGGATTTTTTTTTTTGGTTGGCTGGTTGATTTTTCAGGTCCTAATAGTACTGTGTCAGACGGGATTTTTCTTCAAAATTCATGCTTCATGTTTGTCTTTAATCTGATGCCAGTAGTGTTCTTTCATTTGCTCTTTATCCGTGTAATAGGCTATTTAATAGTCCAGTGTTTACTTGTTCATCTTTTCCCCTATAAAAAGCTGTAAATCATGAGGTAGCAGAATCTGATTCCAAGTAATGGTATTTTTGAAACAACAAAAAGCAGATTTTTTTTTAAAGAAAAATGAACTTTTAATCTAGCAGTATTATTGGTTGTTTTATCAATAAAACATTTACTTTTGCACCAGTCCTCCAAACAATTTGGTTATAATTTGACTTTTAAAAGCTTGGCAGTCCCTTTGTCTTCAGTAAGACTACATCTTTTTCTCATCACCTAGATACTCACATCCATTTCTTTGCTATTTGGACGTTTAATATTTTAAAGGGAAGAATAAGGAGTAGGAATTATTATTGACATCCAGTAGTTTCTATGAGGGAAAAAGGGTATTGTAATCAAATGCTAATATTACAAATGTTTATGCACACATATATATATAAAAATAACATTTTTATCTCCTGAATAGTCTTCCTTGGCACTTTTTTCCTTAGTAAAGCAAGTTATCCACGTGACCATTTGGAAGTTTGAAGGTCTAAGACTCACATGAACAAGTCTGCTTAGTGCAGTTCCAGTTAGACTGGTAAAGTATGGGTTGAATTCGTCACTGCTCTTTGTGAAACAAAACAAACTTTGTCAGCTGTTTGGTCATTCAGGACCGCTTGGCATTGGGGTTAGTGTTCAACTACCAAACTTCAGACTTCCAGCTTTGATTCCTAGTTTAGGACTTCAGTCTTCCAGGACTTACATAGGTGCAAGCGGGGTGGGGGGGAGAGAGTATGATGGAAGGAACATGCGGAGGGACAAGAGGGCAGTTCTATGTATTAGAAGAGAATAGGTCTCTGGAGAGTGATTCAATGCACCTAAATTAGGCTGTCATGTCTCTTACATGACTATTCTCACTTTCAAACACAATTCTTCCATTTGCTGTCTTTCATGTGCCTTTCAGCCTGCAGTCCTCCTCTGCTAAAACTGTGGACTTTTTGGGGAATAAGAGTGGAGTTGTTCTAGCTGGTGGGTTTTGTCTTTGGAGCATCCTGAAATAGCATTTCACAAGTCTTTTGCCTCATGCAAGTCTGTTTTGGAAGAGTACAGACTCTTCGAGCCTCTTTCTAATGGTGCTTCCGGCAGGAGAACTGGCAAAAGCTTATGGAAGCTCAGGTGCCATTCCCTGCATCTCCTGCTAGTAACAAATGGTGATTAGAGAGCATTTCATTATATGTGAAACTATTACTTAATTACTAATCTAGTATATATTTAATTAATGAGAAAATATATGTATATTGTCAGTGGCACACAGTGTTATATATGTATGTGAGTGTATAAATATACAGATGTATGTATACATATATGTTTAATACCACTGATAAATGCCAAGCTAGATTTCATTTCTTGTGGCAATACCAGACTGTTAGTCCTCAGACACTCTTCAAACCAATTATGTTTGTTTATATGTGCTATCTAAGTATCAAGTACAGGAAGTCCAGTCTGTGTATTGTCCCTGCAGAAATACTTCCTTCTAGTGAATTGTCCCAAAGCTTCCTAATTTATTTTCCTCATCTGTCTTGGGTTATGTTAAAGCCATGCAGGTACTTAAAATCTAGCTTGGCAATTCAGAGTCTGCATGTATGTCTTTCCTGCTAACTCAAGTCCATGTAGACGTGCCCAAGCTTAGCTCTACATCAACTAGCTCAACTGCTGATAGAAGGGCTGCCAGTGCAGCACAGAACTCGGTAGGGTTCTGTGAAAACTCGTCCAGGACTTCAGGGAAATATGGGCAGATAGTCCATGGATCGTGATTATATGTTGCTCTAATTAAAAGCTAATTCAGGATGACCTCAGCATATGCTCCCTAATATTCAAATATAAGGGAAAAAGCAAGGATACAAAAATAATGTTTTCTTTGTAGCTCATCAAATTGCAAGTAACTGTGATCTTAGGGACTATGTAGCAGGCAAGCATTATGATGGAAACAGAACAGAAAAGGAAAGATAGTAAATCCTATATTGTGTACCACACTTTTCCCCAGGTATTTAGGGAAGAGAGAGAAGTAGTGCCAAAAAACATTGGAGTTCATGGCATAGGTTTTTAATGGCCTCAAATACTATTTTAAAAATGTATCCAAACACCTGATTTGATTTTTAGGTAGGCAGCATTTATTCATTTGCAGTTGTCTGTATGGAAAATATAGTAGATGTATTTTGCTTAAGGAATACACTTTTGAGCATCTCATCCACTGTTTCCCAATGGGTAGGTTTTTAGCTAGATTAAGTCTAATTTCACATCACCTTTTCCCCTCTCAAAACAAAAATAACAGTCCCTTTCCTGCCTAGTTCTTTTGTAAACTGGATTGTACTTTTGACAACTTTCCAGTTCAGTGGCTTTTTGGCAATGCAGCAGACTATCACTGTGATCTTCAAGCTAAACGTAATGGTCATATCTTGTGATTTGGAAGCTGACAGTCTCATGTAGCCATTTAGAGTGAATCTGAGCATTTGAATTTGTGTTAACGCTTGAACCTTCTCATTATTAAGTCCAGTTCTTTGCTTTATTTTAATTATGCAAATTGGGTATTGGGAGTTCTAAAGAAATAAGAAAAAGAAGAAAAAGCAAAACAGAGGAGATTATTACAGGATGGTATAAATCCATGCTGTGTCTGCTTCTTGAACTTTGTATGCAGTTCTGGTCCCTTTATTTCATAGAAATAATGTAAGTTTGAAAAATATTCAGAGGTAGATTGCAGAATGATCAAACATATGGAAAAGCTTTTAACCCACATGAATTAAGTACACCATCACTCTTCAGCTTGAAAAAAGAGGCTGGGGGGAGACCATGAGTAGCACAGAGAGAAGGGTGAAAAGGCAATGAGCGTTCATTGGTTCTTCCAGTACAAGGACTTAAAGGTCCACAAATGAGACTAGTTGGTAGTGTGGTTCCTCGCAGGCCAAATAATGAAGGTTTATTTTCAAAAAGTCATGAATTTATGGAAGAGAACTGTACGCAAGGCTATCTAGTACAAATGTGAAGTCCGTGATGTAATTTGCTCAAGTCTAGAAACAATTTAAAGAAATATCACTGTATGCCAGCCATCATCTTCATATTCTTCACCAAGCATTCATTGTTAGTACTGCTGGAGACCTTGGATCTAGTTGGTAGGGCTATTCTTTCCCTTTTTTGAAGAAAAGTGCTCTAGAACATTTTAAAGGACAGGACCAAAAGGAAGTAGGCTTATCTAGATACAGAATTTATAAACCGGGTTATCACATTTTTTTCTGAACCTGTTTAAATGAAGAAGACCTGGAGTCCCCAGCTGGTGGTTGTCCTTTACATATTAAAGATTTTAAGTCAAATTTCTTAGAATTTGGAGAGATCAGGATTTCAGTAGTGCAAGATACTCAGTGGTCAGAGAGGTGGGGTTTCCTTCTCTTGTCTAATAAGATGCGTGACCTGTTTCTTAACCTGCAATGTTAGACTTCATCTGGTAAACTGGAATGAATTCTCCCAATTTCTGTTTGCAGGCACATTGCAGTTCACATCTTGAATGTCTCCATCAGCCTTTTATCCATCCCTGCTACTATATTTTGACATATATCTGTTAAGGTTTTGATGTATGTTTTGGTCTAACTACATATTTGTTAAAAGGTGACCTTTCGATTTGATTGTTTGGCTGACTTCAGTGCTAATAAGCCGAAGGATGAGGTGTCTAATGAATCCTGTGTATAGAAATAATGATAGATGACTTACTTGGAATTCTACAGACACAGCATGGCCAAGCATGCTGAGGAGTCCCTGGAACTGAACCAATCTTACAGTGGGAAGCTTTATTGATTACACAGAGACAGGGTACATTTTAATCATTTTTACAACACTGTACTGCCTAAGGTACTAAAATCCATTAAATGAGGATTATAAACTTTGTTTTAAACAGGATCCTAAATTGTTTCTTGATGTACAGTCAACAGCAACTCTGTGAGATCAATCACAGTTACTAAGGCATATTAAAATCAACTTGTTTAATTTTAATTGCTCATACGCCTGACCCTCTGTGAGGCAGCTGTTCATAAAGCTAAATTGCTTTTCTCCCAGACAATAGTTTCATTTCACTTCCTGGTAGATTTTTGCCTTGTACACTAACCAGCTTTTTGCTTTCCTTTCTCCCGCCTTCCTCCTGGCCCATGATTCTCATTTCTCTTCAGATAATTTTCTCTCTTTTTTGCCCTCTATCCTCATTAGCAGAAGCTGCAGCCTTGCCAATGAGTCAACTGTAATAAAGTAGGTGGATCGTTTGAATTATTAGTTGATGTAAAGTTACAGACCTGGAGCTCTTTTCAGGAGTCTCTGTTAACCTATGCTACATGAGTGATTATGCTTGCGGACTCCTAATCAGATCATAAAAACTGCTGGCTGTACTGATGGCTGTATTGTGAAGAGGTACATTTATTTTAAACTTGTATTATATTTTCTCTTGAGCTGCGTGCATTTTAGTGTCCTGTGCTCTGTTTTTTCTTAGGGGAGTTCTATAAAGCTATTTCGTAATTTCATTCCTGCTTTTGCATCTTTTGTCATCCTGTGTTTTGATGGTGAAGGATCCCTGTTCCCTTGGTATCAATTTATTTCCTTCCTCCAGTATCTGAAGGTAATCATAGACTTTAGTATCGGAAAAGGAGTAACTCACCTGAGCCTTAATCTCACACATAATGTATTAAATGTTACTGTTGCCCTAATGTTCTTTCGGTAGAATGGGCTTATAAATACCTACTTACTGCCCAGCATGGACACAATGAGATGCTGCTCTATTCTGAAGGGTATTGGGTGCTTTCAAATTTCCAGTCCATTTTGAGGATTTTCCATGTCCTTCAAGAGGGGGTTGAAGCTTCTATTTCTGGTCAATACTTTCAGGTTGATAGGAAATGCAGGGAAATAAGAACAAAATTACTGCTTTTCATTTATTGAAAGGCAGCACTTTTTTGAAAGGGAACAGGGGGATGCAAGAGACAGGTGAGCAAAACCAGAACACTGCATCTCTTTGGAAAGACAGCAATGGTTCCAGCACACCGGTTTTACAACTACTGAATTTGTATAAGGCATTACGGTAATGGCATGTTAAGGCAATAAATGGAAGAGATTAGGATGATTTGGACATGTTATCTGTGATTCTTGATGCAAAGGGAATCAGTGGTATGGGAGAAAAGATGCACGTCCTTGAAAATTTAACACAATTTGAAGTTGAAGGAATAAGTATTTCTTCTACAGTAAAAGAAGAAATGAAAACCTAAGTGGTATATAAAATAATGTAAAATTATCAAGCACAATTATAGGGGTACACAGAGCCAAGTAATTCTGTATTTGTAGATTTTACTAAAACTGTTACCCTAATGATAGCCTTAGACCCTTTACGTTTTAGAGCACTCTGCGTTTTCCCATAGTTTCACTCCTACTAAATAATGAAGGGGGTTTTTTTTCCATATGGATGATTCCCATAATTTCAGGAGTTTAGTTCAGGTGTGACTTGTCTGTTTCTGCTTTATTTCTCATTTTTCATGTACATTCTGTGCTACTTTTGCAGTAGATTCTAAAATGCAGGCTGCCATCTTCCAGCAGGTGTGGGAACAGAGGGACTGTGGTAATAGAAAGCTTGACAAAGCAGGGAGCTCTTCAGAACTCACTTTTTTTTTTTTTTCCCTTGGCTACATATAATAATTTACACTGACTTCGGATTTTTGGGGTTTTCTAAGCCAATAAGAAATGTTGGGAATAAGAAAAGCATTCTATAAATACGGGTGTCTTGCAGATCTCTAGAGAGATCTGGAGGCCACACTCCACTGAGCTTCACTTATTTATATATAGCCCATCCTTTGTGGCTGGCTTGCCTTCTCCTTAAGCTTCCTCTATCAAGGGTTGTATGAGAGCAGACAAAGCCCAAACTCTTGTCCTTTGGCCTCCTGTCTCTTCTTCAAAAGGTTGCTAAAGCCACGCTTGAGGGTTATATGTTTCTGTGCTGAGTTTCTGGAGATACATGTCCCTTAGAAATGCTGAGTGTGCCTTAGTTCATTTTCTCCTCACTTGGTATGCCTGCTGAACTACTGTGTGTGTCTTCAAATACAAAGAGGGTTTGCAAAATTCAGCAAGAGTTTAAAGGAGACTATACCATTTGCAGAGATTGTTCTGTGAGGGTTCATTGGCTTTGGGATGCGCTCCCTCGTTGATCTTAAATAGCTTGAATTTGTTAATATGTTTTTGGAATAAATAGCTATCAGTGTGCCTTCATTCTTAATTATCCGGAAGGGCAAAATTTTAAACTAGAGGAATATTGAGGTGAACTTAGCCTCTAAGTAGAGCACAAATCCTCTTCTTTTTACTAAGGCCTGACAAGTTACCAGTTTTATTTAGGTAGATATTTCCACAGAACTGCCAGATAGTAAAACAAATCCATGATTTAACTGTTTTCCTCTGACTGGGCCAAATTCAGGAAAAGATGTTTTGCTGTAAGAAGGGGGTGAGATTTGCTTCTATGTGCATATAATCTGAGAGAGCCATTATTATGAATAATGGGCCATCTGAATCAAAGAGCCCTGTGGCTCACATATATCAACCAACTACCATGGTGATGGACATCGTATAAAAAAATCTTACTAAAATAGAACTCTAGGATATTCTCCCTAGTTTTTATTATAAGTCCCAGGCAAGCACTCCCGGAAATGAAAATCCTCTAGGCAATGTTAAATGTAACTCAACCTTGACTTGCAGGAATTTGTCTTCAGAATGGAAAAATTGTTTGTCTCTATGTCCAATTAATTCTTGGCTTTCATTTGAAACTGCCAGCAAGTTTGCCAACCCAGTCTTGATGGGTTTTATTTATGTGATATAACTCCTTGTCGGCTGAGAATTAGTCTCATATATTGGAAGGTGTTTTTTTTATTCACCAGCAACCTTGATCAAAATGTACTCAAGAGACCTGAAAATGAAAGAATCTGTCTCGCCTTATGAGCCACAGAGCCAATCAGTCTCTTTGAATAGCTTTCAACCCAGCATGCCCTGTACAGGCAGCAGATAAACCAATGAAACATTGATTATTAACAGAAAACAAAATCAATGTATTATCATCTTTCTGCCTAAAACCTCTGTTAGCAAATAAGTTTCCTGAATTCCTCGGACTTGCTTTATATGAGGGAAAATGTTCATTTTCTGCTCTTGCCAAGATCTCTCAATTTATTCTCAAAATGAGAAACAGTAATGACTGTAATGTTTTTGATCAAACACTTAAGACATATTGCAGAGTGTTTGAGAGTTATTGCAAGTTTCCTTTGCAAATTCTACTTGGATTCATTCCAACATTTGGAATAGGCCTGTGGTTTTTTTGCCGTTATCAATTTTAATGTTACGCTCCAATACAGATTTCCCACTCGTAATCTTTCTCTTACCACAGCAGAAGACAGCAGCGCTGTCATTCCCACTCTCAGTATGTGGACATCAGTCCTAGCTAGATTATTTTGCCCTTGTCTGAAACTCATGCTCAGTTCCCAACTGTCCAGTGACTTAGTCAAGCATATAATAACCAGGGTTCTTGTGAGCTGGAACCTCCTGGTTCATTTGGTGCTTTGGCAAGTTGTTGATCTTCTGTGGCAGCCTCGGGGATTTGCTTTGACAAAGTGCCTGAGAAAGGCTGTATGTGTCCAGCAAGAATAAACAGTGACTCAAGCAGTTATCTCTAAGGAAAGGTATTACTATTGAAAAAAAACTCAACCATATTTTGTGACTTGCACTCCTCAAAATCACTGTTACGTTCTTGCAGTATGTTTATTCTCCTCAAGCTAACGCACAGAGTTGTGTGTGTTTTGAGTCGGTATATACCCTGATGTGATGTGCCAATGTCCACCAGGAGAAACCTGAGTGTTAACACCGTGGAATAAATCAGGACCAAGTCCTTGACAGTCCGTAGAAATCAGTATTGTTATGAATGCATGTTGGTCATGTTTAAGGATATATTTGAGTCAAACACTCATTTCATGCTTTGTTTACTGTTAAAACAGCCTCCATTAACAGCTTGTCTACCTATTTACTTGCCTCCAAACCATGCTGTACCAAAAAAGCTGTAGAGGAGAAAGTGTACATAGAAAAGTGTGAACTGCAGAAAAAAAATTATGCCGACTTCATAGACTTTCTTGAACTTAATTTGTATTTCTGTATTCTCTTGTTATTTAATGTGCTTAAGAGAAAATGAATGTGGAAGAAACAGAAATATAATCTAATATATAGCAAACTTAAAATTTATGTGCAGAATTCTAGATGTCATAGGCTTCTGAAGAATGAAGATGGACAAGCACAGCTAGCTGACTTTTTCTGCAAATACGCAAGTATCTGAGTTGTGTATAATCACATAATATAACGTATTGTGTTCCCAGAATGCATAAAATACCTTAGAATTATGAAATTATTTGTAGTTTTAGTCCAAACTAAAATCAGCAATTGTAGCATGAAAATAAAGAAAATATTAAATTAAAGCTTCGACTGATAGAAACAAATGGAAAATAAAAGTTAAGCAGCGGAAATGATAAAATGGAGATTCTAAATCAGTAGCTTAAGATTTTACCAATAGCAGATACGGAGTCTGCCCTGAAGATAACAGAGCTGAATTTCCAACAATCAGTTCTTCAGAAAAGGATCTGGGAGTTACGGCGTTTGCAAAGAACGAACACAGGCTCTTACCAGGAAAGCAGTTATATTGGGATTTATGTGGTAGGCAGTACCCCTCACAACGAATCATAGAAACAGCAGACCCGCTCCCTCAAGCAGCTTCTTTCTGGTGTCCAGACCAGGCAAACTCTTTGGGCAGAATAAGGGGCCGTAACTGAGGGCTGCACACCTTGCCCCTCTTCATGACTTTGTCCTCCACCCCTTGCTTTTAGAGGAATGGGTTTGTGAGCGGGAGACTGCCTGGATGGCGGAAAGGGTGGTGGGGAGGGGCTGGAGCTTTTCTTCTAGCTCCCTGCTCTTGGCTTGCAGCATCCTGTTCAGGCATGCAGCCATGGCCTCTCAACTCCCATCACAGATCTGAACATGGTGGCCCCAAGGAGAAGAGCAGACCAAGTTTGGGAGGATTTTTTGTCAAATCCTGAAAAGTCTTGGCAAAACTAAAGTTTGCTGAAAATAGAGGGAGATGCATGAGCAAGTCCTAATGAGAACTGATAAAGGCAGGAGTGTGGGGAGCCTCCATCACCGGAGTTCATTAAGAATGGGTTTGACAGTCATTTTAGAGCTGTCACTGCTCATGTCCTGGGGCAGAGAGATGGCTTACGTGGCCTCTTAATTCCCTTCCGTTATTCCTTTGTCATCTGCTTCTGTAGTGAGCACTCTTACAGAAAGGGGTCTGATTCCAAATACAGCTTCTGTTGGGGACTTCTTGTGGGTGAGATGGCAGTATAAAAAAACATCCAGAGAAGGAAGGTGATTAGCTAATTTAGAGTATTTTTAAGCTATTCAATACCCCTCTCAGCATGTTCCTGTAAAAGGTTTTACAAAGATGAGACTTTTTTATATTTTTGTAAATTCTCTGTTAGAATATTTCTAGGTTAAATGTATACGTGGAGTATCTGAGGAGTTCCCAAGACTGTCCCTACACCCTCAGGTTACCTTGAAAATGAATTTTCTGATCTCTGCATTGATTTCCCATAGGTTTCCTAAAGGACAGGACAGTCTTCCCCCCAGGTAGGCTTTCATGGCCACATTATGTGTTGGCATAATCCAAGTGAAGCTAATAGAATAACACAACGGGAGAATTTGTGGTTAAACAGATAGTACCAAGTATGTAAGATACCGGGTTGTTTACTGAGGTGCTACCAAGCAGTTGATACTAGGCTGATAAGATTTGTTTTACGCAGGTAGTTGTATGGGTGAAGCACTGAAACAGAAGGTGACTGAAAATAATTGATTTCCAAACTACACTTCTTTCCCAATTAAAATTATCCTGAGGCAGTCAAAAGCTATAATTTAAAGTTGTAATAGAAATCCAAGCAAGTCCTCACTTGCGGTGGTTTTTTTTTAGATACAATAACCATTTTGAGTCATGCAAGCAGCAAAAAACCCTCCTTTTTACTGTAAATTATTTAACTTTACACTTTTTTTTTTAATTGGATTGAAATTGATTTTGGTTTGGTTTTCAGATGTGTTCCAACCAGGAAATTGGAGGCCATTTTTCATACTGGGGAAATAAAGGATAAAAATCCCCACTCTGGTGTAATCAGCTGAGACTTTACCATTGGTTTCGATGACACCAAATCTTACCCAGGGCCCTAAACTAGCTTTCACTAGAGAACAACAGAAGCAGTATCAGGCCTGGTGATGTGAAGTCCCTTCCTTTCATGAGCTTACTGTGGGCTCCTAGTCTGGTCACTTTAGTTCCAGA
This sequence comes from Pelecanus crispus, assembly GCF_030463565.1. Lineage (NCBI taxonomy): Eukaryota > Metazoa > Chordata > Aves > Pelecaniformes > Pelecanidae > Pelecanus > Pelecanus crispus. The sequence continues at coordinate 5,693,199 of NC_134646.1, forward strand.
GTGTTTTATACAGACCTGCTTTGTGTGTAGAGGTGAGAGAAGCCAGTATTTCCAATGAAGAATTTTAATGCTTAAGGCATGGGGATTATCTCGTAAAAGAAAGCTGTTACATAGTAGCAATATCCATAATATACATGTGTTGGGAAAATAAGGGGGAAATTTAACCCAGGCTCTCTTCCCCTCTGTAGCCCTCCTGCTTTTGCTCCACATAGGATCATTCCAGTCCAGTTTTAAGACTCCCGCTTCTGTTCACTCATTAATCTGCTCAGCAGCCTCTCCTTTTTCCAACCTCGCCTCTCATTCGGTGCAAAATTTTATATAGGCTTATTTTTGTGAAATGGAATTTGTAAAGGGTTGTGGTTATTTGACATGAGAACTTATAAGAGAAAATGATACGCTTGAGAGAATGCTTATGTGAAGTAACATACAGTAATAGTTATTGTCAGTTCAAGAAGAGGTGGCATTTTTTTTTATTTCCGACTCAGGTTTGTCTGACTCGCTTCAACAATAGAAATTATATTTGTCTGTGACAGAAATAAATCCTTGTCCAAGATGTTTCCCACCCCAACCCTTGCTTGTGGGCTCTAATCATAGAGTAACTTCAGTATCATTATGTCTACTCAGTGCTTTGACTTCACCAGAAAATATTGATCTGTACCATGATCTGGCCAAGGGCAACAGCATCATTAATTGCTAAGTGATGTGCAAAACAATTAGAGACCTCCTGGCTGTTGTACAAATAGATGAATGGAGCTGTCTACCTAATCAGATACGGTTGTATCTATCTATGGACCCAATTGTGTTGTTCAGAAATGTCTTCAACATCTGTCACCTTCCCACTTCTCACAATAACATATGCTCTGCTCTGCTCTGCGGGGCTCCCTCTCAAAAGCCTTTGAGGAGAATTTTCTTGGAGGGGTGTGTGTGTGTGTGCAGAGTTTTTAAGGAAATTTTTATCCCATATCTACATTCTCAGATTTGCTTTTTGAAAGACAAGCAGGATTAAGCTAAAGATTATAAGCATACAAGAAGCTGTAATTCACATTTGCATTAATGGCAGGAAGGCAGGACAAATACATTAAAAATGAACTCGCAGCCTGGATGCAGTGAATTTAGCACTTAAGGAAATGAATAGGACTGATTTTGTAGGCTGTGTTGTTCAGCACCTAGTGCAGCGGGAGTCTGGCCTTAAATTGGGTCTCCAAGGGCTAAATGGTAAATGGTAAGAGTAAGACTGTGCATTTATCAGTGTCATAATTCTATATGAAGGAAACCACTTTGGGAAGGAAATATACAATTTGTAGCAGTCCCCTTGAAGTTAGATGGCACAAATGTTGCATAAGTATCCTCCGTTTCAAATGCTTGTATTGAGCTCCAGGTGACTATCGGGAAAAGCAGAGCAGCCACAGGCAGGAGTAGTCTGTCGGACAAGTAACAGGGAACTAAATTTGTGATGTGGTGGAGTGATTCTGGTAAGATGCGTTCCTAGGAACGCACTCATGTTTTCCTAACTATTCCTATTGTATGTTTCTAGAGTCTTGGAAGGATTTAGCCTACTGTTTGGGGGAAGGTGGGTGAACTGTATTTTTTTTTCCAAGACAAATTGTATTTTTAGTAGTGTCTTACCGTGTTTAAAAAGTAAGCATAAGCACTGCATGCCGCACATTGACGCTGTTTGTGCGTGATAGTTTAGTGCCTCTGGACAATTCACTATTGAAGATTAGATGCTAACGTTTGACTTTCTTCCCATTCTTTGTTGACATATGCCATTGCTTTAAAACTCTCTTTTTTTGTTATCTGGTGATGAGATTTGCTACCAAAATTCCTGTGGTGGTCACTCTGTCATTCCAGCTAGAGTTTGAAGTGGCTTTTGGTTTAAATGATAAACAGATTTTTAAGATACTTTCCTCTCTAAAGTGCTGGTTTAGCACAAAACCAATGAGAAATATACCCAGTGGGTAACTTCCAGTATTGTTATGGCTATATCTGGCCTAATTCTAGTCAGTAGAGCTCTTCAGAAAAGCTCTTACTTCTTTTAGTACATACCATGTAAGGGCCAGGAGATGAGCACAAGCAGGAAAGCTCATACTTGAGAACAGAAGTGTGTAGGCTGCTTCTTTATATGTGATTTAGCACCTGCTTCTTTTAAGGAGTGGTTAATCTTTGTAAATTAGCCGCAGATCCACTGCCCATCCTTCCAGTCCCTCAGAGGGAAAAGGGGTGGGGGAGTCACTGCAGCGAGTGATTGAGTGCGATCCCCCTTATCCTGTGTCTCTGGGCAGGGCGCTGGGAAAGAGCCAAGAGATTTTATCTGGTAGGTAGAAGGGTTGGAGGGAGAAAGCGATTCTTTTAAAACAACCAGAAAAGCAACCTCATTATTGTTCCTTTAAGAAGCAGGTCCTAAAAAAAAAATTGAACTTTTCTAAAAAAGCAGCTGTGTGGTTCCTGTTCTTATTTTGTCTTTTAAACATCAGTATTCTACACATGGATACAAGCAATACTATTTTTACAAAAATGATCCCTATTTCAGTAGAACGGCTTCGTGATGCTCTCATTGACATCGCATCAGGGGTTAGGTGGTGCAACAGAATAATAAACTGGCTTTCCACCTTCTGCAGACAGGTGTTCAGATACACCGTAGATCACATCTAAAAATGAGTCTGGTGGTCCTGTCCCTACCGCTCTGTTTTATAGCCCAAAAAGAGGAAGAACAACCTGAAAAATACTTAATTCTTGGCAAGCTCCCAATTTAATTTTCATCTGTATATTCTGCTGCCCTCCATTCGAATAAAAACAAACGCAAATCGTAACGCAGGTCACAAGAAAGGGAACAGGAAGTCTGAAGCAATAGCCTAAACAGTGACAATCGAATTTTCTAACAGCACAGCACCGCAAAGGGTGGGTGTGTATAGCAGGGGAGATTTGGTCTTTATTCATACATGATTTTAGTTTCCACAGTTACTGAGATGGTTAGAATCGGAGAAGACTCCCACAACGCAGCTCTGCTTTTCCTAGCACTGCTCTTGTGTTACTGGCAGTTGGATTTTGGAGCTGCAACAGTGCCATTTTACATGCATAAGCAAAGAGCTTTCTTGGGAAAGTGGCATTGTACTGACTTAGTTATACATAACGCAGGAATTCTTCTGGAGTACAAGGTGTAAGAATGGAGGATGTGGGCCTATAAATATTTTAGACAATGAAAATAATTTCCTCTTTTCCTGAAGAAAATGCTTTGATTTTTTTTTTCTGGAAAAACCCACAAGTATTTATAGGCAGAATCTTACGGTCAGAATATTATAACTGAGGTGGATCATTGTAGTGCTGCGTAGGGATTCTGTGTAGGTCAGGCTCTGTGTCCAGCCTCATGCAATGTGCCGTGTGTAATCTCTCTCCCTTCTGGCTAGCAAAAGTATTATGGGTGTCTGTCCCAACAGTCCAGAGCAACGTTTGCTCTTGAGATCCTGACCCAGAAACGCAAGAGGGTTTCCGTAACGCTCTACGTCATTGCATCCTAGTTTGAAAAATCAGCCTTTCACGAAAACCAGAAAGCTAAGTGTTTTCAGTAAAAACTAACCCTTTTTCCACACGAGAGCCCGTGTGCTGTTCCCAGGGCATGCTCTTCCCAGCAAACAACTTGTAAGTCGCGACCTTTGAGCTTTTCCTCTGGACTTTGTGGTGACTTCCCTGACACTTGCACAGTCAGAAAGGGCTAGGTTCTGCCACCCTTATTGATGCTAAGTAGTCTTTTCCTATTTAAGTAAGCCTATGGTAGTCAGCTGGGCTCTCTGTAGATTACAGTGATACTTACTCAGGAGATGGGAAATAAAACTCGGTAGCGTATCATGCAGCCTTTTGCTTAAACTGAACTTTAAGAGGAGCCTCTGAAGCTGCCTGTGGCTGTTTAGAGTTGTGTGCAGCAACATTTAGTAAACAAAATGAGTTGTAGTGCCCTTGTGTGTTACTAGCCAACAAAGCTGAAAGAAAAACTTGATTAAAAGCAGAATTACTTAATTAGTTCAAGTTTTTTGCATCCGTGGATAGATGTGGCTGGAAGGGCATAGGAAGAGGAGAACAAGAGTTCCAACTTTGAACAGGAATTTTGATTTTAAATGTAAATGCTGGACTCAAATACAGAAGTCCAAAAATGCATGTAGTTGTAATTTTTTTCAGGATGGCCGCTATTTATTCAGCTGCATGTTGTTCTGCTTAGGGTAGAACCTGACTCGTTTCACGCAAAGTCCTTCCTTTCCATCCCTTTACTCTGTTTACCAGCTCCCTGCTCCAGATAAATTCTTTGCTCAGTGTCATCTTCCTCTTCATTTCTACTTGCTAAAATGAATTAATAGCAGCTAAAAGTATGTTTTTTCTCAAAGAAAACATTCTTAACTCTTTCACTGCTGTCACCTTAAACATTGACTTAATCAGCCAAACACACAAATTGCAAGCAGTTCCCTGTGTTTTTTCAGAACCTAATCCCCAGCTGTTCCATGTCTACCAGCTGCTAAAATGACGAGCATTCATCATGAAGATGTCCGTAATTCAGTCATACATTACCAGTAAAATATGAATACATTAGCTGTGAAAAGTGCCGGGAATTTAGAGAGAATACTAAAATTAAATCACGTTGGAGGTAAAATAAATAGTGTTGGCTATTGCAAAGATTATTCATTTCTGTGTTAAATGCTGCAGCACCTTCATTTGGACTGCTGAAGATGTTCCATTTTGCCTCACCGGAGAGCACATGTCCGAGATAAAATTGTCATTCAGGTTCTGAAGATCACTGTAGGGCACTGCCTGTGCCGGGGCAGGGCCTGCCATTGCCTTCCAGTACACTTTGGCCAGGGCAGTCCTCGAGACGCGTAGGACCTTGCAAGAGTACTCACTTGCTTTTGGTAGGAGAAATGATCACAGAATACTAAGAAGTGCTTTCCCCATGCTTGTTACTGTTGCCCAGTGGACAGTAAATGCGTGTTGCCAGCCTGGGCGGTTTTTTAAAACTGAAAACTTGCGGATTATAGAAAGCAAAACAAAAAAACCCCCTCTGCTTGTGCTTTTTCTCCACAATGTTGCTTTTTTGTTTGTTTGTGTGCTTTGGTTTAGAGTTGCATGGGAATATCTTATTATTTAATGAACGTATATTTTCCTGTAGAAGGGAGAAAATACTGGCATGGATAAAAGAATTAAAAGCACTGGAGTCTCTTGAATTTTAAGAAAGAAAGAAAACTCTGCCAGTATAAATTATTTTGAAAAAATCTCAAACTTTTGCATCTCTCTTACACAGATACTTTCTTTTTTTAAGGATTTGAAAAATACATACTTTAAAGAAAGTCGTTCCTCACAACTTTGACATTTCCGAGTTCCAACCACAATATCATAAATTTTAGGCTTCTTTGTAAGTTTTATAGTGCAGCACTTGGATGCCATATTACAAATTACATTTTAAAAATAGACTTAATGTAAAAATTAATCTTTTCAATTGAAACTATTGAAATACCCATTTCCGTAATACCACCCACAATATTTATGCATTTATAGTTCCATTTACAAATAAAAGACAACTGCCATGAATAACAAAGAAGTGTAATGAATAGGTAGTTTTAGCTTCTCATTGTCCTGTCTGTACTTATTTACTCAGGAAAAATTTCTGCTGGTTGAGAGTGCTTATAATCTCTCATCTGAGGAAGATTCATAGTAACTTTTATAGTCTTCAGAACAAAATGTCTGTCCTATACAGAAGTTTACCTGAGTCAGGTAGCTAAAAGTCAGTCAAGTACTTCAAACTGATTCTTTTCTTTCTTCACGCTGATCCACTTTATCCAAGAAGACTACTATAAATTTGGGAGTCGAGCATCTGATTTTAAATTTCTTTTACTTCTCAGACCTGTTGTGTGTGTGTGTGTGAAAAAATTTCTAAAAACTTAAAAGTGTTTGGCTGTTGCAAACACACATTGGCATTGCTGGCCAGAGCAGTAATATCATTAGTATTGGATGCTTCCACTTTCAATTTTTCTTGTAAGCATATTTAATCTGCTACTATAAATATAGAAAGAAAAGACAGAACATTCTAGCATCCATTCTGATTGCAACACCAGGCTTTATGCAAGAAGTGTGCTGTTTCCAAGGCCCGGGGTAGCTGTTATTGCAGAGGAACTGAGGACTGAACTGTGAGAACTTCAGGTCATGTATGGAAATGTAACTTGTTCTGCCAGTTGCTTAGAGGAAATCCAAAGTGGTTCCAGTGGGATTGTGCTACATTTATTCTTTGTGTGACAAAGTATCTGGAGAACATTAGGCACTGTGGAAAAGCAGATTTACATTTAGAAATGTGAGAGTATTAGAATTCTGTACCTAGATCTAACTTCAAAATAGTCTCACCTTAGCTAATTTGCTAAGAGAAAAACAGTTTCTGGAAGTTTTGTATCACAAAATAGCACTATCATATTTATAGTCAGCATTTCCAGAAATAAGACATTCCGCAGCATCTTCACAGGCAGGTAAGAAAAGCCTATTCCTGTTTACAAGATTCTGGTAATGAACCATGAAGGATAGTGCTTTGAAGCCATCTGTCAAGTAGCTTACTTTTTTTGGTAATTGAAAGTGATTTAATACATCTTAGAAAAGGAAGGTCGAATCATGTGCTGTAATTCTTATCCTAGTGACTCCCTGTACAGAATTGGGAGGCAGCAGTTTCTTGAGGACAATAAGGAGAGAGAGATGCACTCTGTGTATGTCCAAAACGTGCAAATGGAGCTCCTGCCCTGTGGTACTAATTGAATGTATTAAGAAATACAAATCTTAGCTAGCAAAGAACTTAAAGGTTAGTTTCTTTACAGCATTTGCCGTCTCCTGTGAACAGATGTTCATTCTCTAGTATTTGTAAGGCTTTAATACACATTTTTTGTAAAAGTGAATTTCACCCAGAACAATTTCACTTTGTGAAAAAGATTTCTTTTCCCCCTTTTCCAGTGGTAACCCTTCTGTTGATGATAACTATATTAATTGAAACCTTAGCTTATCCAAACTTGACTATATCATGCGTGAAGCTGGTATTATTTTCCACTACCATATAAAGTATTTTCATTTTCACTGTGTAGACTAGAGCTTCTCCCACTCCTTGCAGACCTCTAGAGATTATAATTGTGATGGGGGAAATACGTCCCTGCCTGGGAGATGCAGTTGTATCAGCCATCCCAGGAAATCACCCTTTCGGGTGATTTAACCGACAGTGAAGATGTCAGACAAGTCTGATGAAATGCAGGACTGTTAGCAAGGGAGCTGGGTATCCTGCCCTACCCATCAAGGGACTCGTAACCCTGAGCCATCTCCTTGTGTGTGGTTACACAACAGAGGGGAAATAAATATCTCCCAACCGTTCTAACTCGGTCGAAATACTCATCCTAGGAAAACAAAATATTCCACATTTTTAGGAGATTTCCTTCTTCCCTAGCCAGAGTAACTGGGAATAAGACAACTGATAAAATGAACCCAGTATGGGATAAGATTCTATGAAGCTGTCATTGTTATTTTTTTTTTCCTGGACAAAGACTGACTGTGCAGCTTTTTATCCACAGTATAGTCTGCCCTGTGCCTGGCTCTCTTGTGCTAATTTAGGTGACCCTGCCAGTGCACAACACTAAAAGCTGGGATTTCAGAGAGGGAAACCTAAGCGTGCTCGTTTCCATGCTTACAAACACTGTGAACAATCTTTATAAGATACAGAAAGGAAAACTAATTGCTTATTTCTATTTTATTCCTAAAAGTCTTTACCGTGTAGAGCATTCTTCTGTTTCCCAAGTGAAAGAAGTTTTTATAAGGAAGAATCTCAATGCGTTCTCATTTTTGGGAGAGCAGAAATTGGCTGATGTACGTTAGTGCTATTATTCTTCCCATCCTTACTGAAGTTCAGGAGCTTCTTGAAGACAGGCTTGAGCATATATGCTTAAAAAAGGAACAGAAATGTGTAGCAAGGATGGCTTCCATTTCTGGTTCTATCTTCATAATTTCTTTCCTGGAAAAACATGGGCAACACAAAAAATGTACCTGCGAGCACCTGCCAGAAAAAAGGCTTATGTTGGGGGGGTTGACCACAATAGTCCAAATCTCCTGTTGAAGAAGTTAACCAAAGTTAAGAAGACTTAACCAAAGCAGTGATGGTGGTAATGCCATCTCTACATTCTGAGCTAAACAGCGATTTATCGGTGATCACTGCATATTAGAAGATAGTGAAAGAACCTTGCCCCTTTACTCCTCCCATCCTGTATGGCCCCACTCTCTGAAAACCCTTCAAGGACCCAACTGGAGAATTCTAGATAGAATGGATCATCTTTACGTTACTCGGGCCAGTCTTGTTTAATATCTTTATCAATGATCTAGATGAGGGGATTGAGTGTGCCCTCAGTAAGTTTGCAGATGACACCAAACTGGGTGGGAGCGTCCATCTGGGAGTGTCGATCTGCTGGAGGGTAGGATGGCCCTGCAGAGGGACCTGGACAGGCTGGACCAATGGGCCGAGGTCAGCTGTATGAGGTTCAACAAGGCCAAGTGCCGGGTCCTGCACTTGGGTCACAACAACCCCATGCAACGCTACAGGCTTGGGGAAGAGTGGCTGGAAAGCTGCCTGGCCGAAAAGGACCTGGCGGTGTTGGTCGATAGCCAGCTGAACATGAGCCAGCAGTGTGCCCAGGTGGCCAAGAAGGCCAGCAGCATCCTGGCTTGTATCAGGAATAGTGTGGCCAGCAGGAGCAGGGAGGTGATTGTCCCCTGTACTTGGCGCTGGTGAGGCCGCACCTGGAATACTGTGTCCAGTTTTGGGTCACTCAATACAAGAAGGACATTCTGGTGCTGGAGTGTGTCCAGAGAAGGACAACGAAGCTGGTGAAGGGTCTGGAGCACAGGCCTTATGAGGAGCGGCTGAGGGAACTGGGATTGTTTAGTCTGGAGAAGAGGAGGCTGAGGGGAGACCTTATCACTCTCTACAACTACCTGAAAGGAGGTTGTAGTGAGGTGGGTGTTGGTCTCTTCTCCCAAGTAGCTAGCGATAGGACAAGAGGAAATCGTAGAATGGCCTCAAGCTGCACCAGGGGAGGTTTAGATTGGATATTGGGAAAAATTTCTTCACGGAAAGGGTTGTCAAGCATTGGAACAGGCTGCCCAGAGAGGTGGTGGAGTCCCCATCCCTGGAAGTGTTCAAAAAACAGGTAGACGTGGCACTTTGGGACATGGTTTAGTGGGCATGGTGGTGTTGGGTTGATGGTTGGACTGATGATCTTAGAGGTCCTTTCCAACCTTAATGACTCCTAGTTTTTACTTTCATTATAAGTAACCCAGCCACCAAGCCAGGAAACACGAAATTACTACTCTGCCCTTAATTGGTTTAATGGTGGACTTGGTAGTGTTAGGTTAATGGTTGGACTGGATGATCTTAAAGGTCTTTCCCAACCCAAGCGATTCTATGATTCTATTCTATGCTACTTCATCTACCTTGTTAGGTCTAATTTCCAGCACAAATACCTTGGTCCACTGAATTTGTAATGTCCGTTCCTCTTTTCATTACAAATTACTCTGTGGCATTAGTAGATGTTAAGTTTGGACCAAGCTAGTGTTGTCCTTCTCTTGTTATGACATAGGGATTCTGACATTTTGTGGCTTTCATCCACTTTCCAACTTTTGAGCTCATCATTGGGATAAACCTGCTGGAATCTATTTAGCCCCCATACTTAAAAAAGTAGATGATGTTTTTCTACCTAAGGACATCAGGGTTAAAAATAAACATCCATGAAAGCTTGTGGGTCTTCTAAGCACTATGAAAGATCAGTGCCATTGAAGTACTTGATTTCCTAAGTCAGTTTACTTATTCCATGATTAAATTAAACCTTGACCATTTGTCAAGTTTTTCCTTTATAACTACATTTATAAAACGACTGTCCCATTACACTCTGTTTTCTAAAAGCACATTACTTGACCTCTGGCTGGTGATTTTATCAATGTTACCCTTTCTTGGGAAGGGGAAAAGCTGGAGTGACTTTCTGTGTCACCGTTTCTCCATGGAATTTCTTCCCATTTAATCCTTGACATCCGGATTGTGCCACAGTTAACCAGTACATGTAATTAGCATAAATCTAAGTGTAAATATGCACATGTAACTAATTTTTTAGAAGACAAGAGTGTAGGTGGCTCCTGGTTTTTCTTTTCCTTGATATAATTTGTACTTCAAAAGGAAAAACTTGGCGGTTTTTTTGCAGGACAAAAAAAGAACAATTTAAACCAGTTAAAACATCTTTGTTTTCTTCCATCTTTATGCAGAAAACAGATGAACAGTTTAAAACTAACTTTAAAAATTATATCTCAGACAACTTATATGTCAAGCTTCAGCCAAAAATACTTTTTGCAGCCAAATTATCAAACCCTCTGAAAGAGCATTTATAATGGAATTGCTGATGCAACCTTTCTCATAGGGATATGAATAGCTATAATGAAGGCTTCAGCTGATGCTCTGGCAAGCCTACTGCTAAAAATTATTCTGAATTTATCTGGCATTCAGAAAATGCTTGAAGTGGCCAAAATGTTTACACCATCATTATCATTTGGACAATATCTCTTTTATCCCAAAGGAAGTCAGTGATGAACAAATTCAAGCAATATGCGAGACGTGCTTATTTAGCATCTGTTATGCATTCTCTCGGCAGCATTGTTTTAAATGAGAAAACCAGAGCCGAGGGCTCAACCACCAACTTACAAGCAGTTGTGTTGAATCAAACATTATTGCCTATTGTGTCATTTTAAAGTATATTAGTGAATGGCATTATGTTTTTCCTGATTATTTGATTTTGGTTTATAATCAGGAAACTCCTGGGTCTGAGCAAGAGTGTTAAACTCAGAGTGGCAGTATTTTGGAGTTCCGCGTCTCTCCTTTGGTTCCTTCATAGCAACTCTTTGCACAGATTTGAAATACCATTCACTCTTACCTTCAGGAAAGTCATACAAAGCTTTGTAAATCAGGGGCTAATTACAGATACAGCATTTTCCTGTGAGTGCGTAACTTTGACTCCCAGAGCAGATCCGGTAGATATCTGACGACAGCAATTAATGGTTGGCTTTTGGTGCATCATAGCATAGGATGCATATGTGCAATTGCATCTTGTAGTAGCCTCATCTCTTTTATCGTCTTTCATTTTTCTGCTAGTGTATTTTCAGATGATAAAATAGTGCCACTTCCTCTACATCTGATGGTTTGGCTACTTGTGAGATTGCCCTGATTAATCAAGTTTGGGTGCTAAATTGATTTTATTAAACTCTTGTTCAGGGAGCCATCAAGTGAATTAAACCTGTCCTGTATTGACTTCCCTTAAGTTGAGATGGACTTGACTTATACTAGATCAATATAAATCAAATTTAAAATTATTTAAATGGGTGCACAGAAGTGTTTGTGCTAGTATAATGAAATAAATTTTAAAACACAGTTTAGACAAGTTCAAGATGATGTAATTCAGGCTTCTGGCTGCATTTTCTAAGGAATTTAATGCTGATGGCAGTAGAACCAGAATGTCTTTACAAAAAACCTTCTACAAGAAATTTCTTAAAAGATATGTATTTTTTAAGAAACAGGAGTTTTTGTCATAGAATTTTCACACAGCAAATGCTAGAATTTCTATTGGAAAATTTCTACACCATTTTAGAAATGTCAAGAAAAAAGTGGTATAGCATCATTTTGCAATAATTTTGAAATTAAATGGTTTTGTTAAGTGTCAACTGCAAATGCTGTTTTGTGCCACTTACCACTGAAAAATATAGTTCTGTAAAATTTGTGAATTCTTCATCTGTCCCTTTTTACTTTGGAAAATAAAAATCTGGAAAAGGAAATTGAGAATGGACCAAAAAATTATCACTTTAGTTGGAAGGCTTTAAAGTGGATTTGATTTGAGGAGCTTTGCTATTAACTAGATATGCTGATATACTGGTTTTAACAAAAACTCTGTCTCAGTGCAGCTGGGGCACTAGTCCAGGAGGAGGGAATCTCTTGTTTATTTTCTGCTTGTCATCAGATTCAAAGCAGAACGTATTTTTTATACCAAATCATTATGAATGAGATGGGAAGATATTTGAAGTTTTTCTTGCACAATCCCTGTGTTGAAGGAGAAGTCTTGATACATCTTCACACCTTCAGGAATTAAAAAGCCTATAGTGTTTCAGTCAGGAAAAAACTTGTTTTCATGAAAGTGTTTGAAAAGTTTGACTCTACTACTGAGGAATAAAAGTATATTCTGTAATGAGGGAAGTTGCTGTGAAATGGAGTTCCTCTTTGTTGCTGTATTCTGGTCCACAAATCCGATTTAGCTCTGGAGTTTTCTTCAGTTATTCAGATTGCGCTTACTCAACGCCAATTGTTTGATTTACCAGGTTACTACTGCCGTTTTCATTATCACCATTTTACCTTCTTCCCTCCCCAAGCAGTTGGATGTCTTTGCTCTGAAGTTCATGACTATACATGAGAAAACTGGAAATTACTGGCTACATTGTGTGATCCTAATCTTTTCTTCAGGGGCATGCATTGCTTAGAGAAGGAATCTCTTGTATTGAACAACAATAAAAACCAAAAATTGGCTCTTAATGATGGTACTTGGCACAGTTACAGCTCATTGCAAGCTTAACTGATAGTGGGTCCTTTCTCAGTGTGAGATTTAATTTTCTTTTAGGTAGCTAGCTGTGCTTGGTGTCAGTACATATAAACCAGCTTGTCAGCAGTTGCTTGCACGCTGAGATGGGAAAGTGCCCCATGGGTAGGAAGAAGAAAACCACTTCTTAGCATCCTATCAACTGTAGGACTCTGTGCAGCGCTGTCATCATGTCAAGGTTGAGCTCATATATTATGGATATTGAGCTACAGGATAGCTCATAATTTGAAGCAAAGAAGCTGAGGTACACTGGGAGAGTGGGAGAGGCAATACTAAGCACTGTCACATTAATAAACCACCAAAATTACATGGAATTAGTCAAAACACCAATGACAACCCAGCCCATAAAATAGCTGAAAGCAAACCAGCATCTGTCTGCTTTCCATGTATATATGTGTGTGTGTATATATATATTTCTGAGTGATTAACTACAGTACTGTGTTTTCCATGAAATTTAATGGAGAACAGAAAAATTACATGACATAACTGTAGGTCAAAGCAGAAGCCACTTGAAGAAGCCTTTTCTTGTGAAAAATACATAATGATATATTTAGTGTGTGACAGTGTAAGCCTGTTACAAGCTTGGAATAAAACAAACCAAAAAATGGAGTAATTGGAAGAAAACAAAAGGGTTGTATTGAGGATATTAGCTAGAGCAAATGCTCAGTTTGTAATTCTTGGGTTCCCAGCATCTCTCAGGATCATGTACTTTGAAACTGCTTGAACAAGTCCAAAATCACATACCTGTCTTTTTCAAGGGATCATAAGGTGATAGATCAATAATTATCTTAATTGGTCCAAGCTTTTCAAACTTGCCATTTGGAAGAAAAGGTCAACTTGAAGCCCATAAATATAACTTATAGAAGCTATATGTTATACTTCTCAATTCAGAAGAGAATTGTGAATTTCTGGGTTTTATTAACGAGCCTTATCTGCTCGTAAAATTCTGTCTTTTAGAAACAGCCTAGAACCCTAAAGGACTCTAGACGTTTCAGAGAATGCAATAGCTTGTTCAACAATATGTGTAGTTTACATTAACAAATAGCAGATAAACCTTTACATTTTTTTTATATAGTAACAGGAGGACCTACAGGTTTTTATTTGTACTTTCTGAGCTAGCTTTTTCACCTTTTTTGAGGGAGGCCTCCTCCACAGAAACAACTAAAAATAGCCACCAAGTACTTCATAGACTTCTGGCATTCAGTCCTTTCCAGGTCAGATTTTAACTTTGTCCTGGAAGCCAAAGAAAAAAATCTTCCGCTCTCTTTGCCACTGCTAACATATGTGGAAACTGTGGGAATGCTCCTTCTGCTGATGAAGTTGCGATACATAAACATGGCCAGGTAATCTGCGCACAATTCCATGAAACTACCAGCTGGCAACCAAATAGAAGTGAGAATTTAGCAGGTAATAGATGGAAGATCAGCACATACTATCTTTAATCAAAGATTACTGTCGGTGTTACAGAACAGCCGCGAGTATAATAATGTAGGTGGGGGGTCAGAAGCAAAGCTTTCCCATTGAGACCAATGGATTCAGGCTCCCTATACTGTAGGGATGATAAATAATAAAGCTGTTAGGCCTGTTGGCTCAGGACGTACATGAGAGGGTGCTGTGAAGGAGTGGCTAGTCAGCGGGAAGGAACTTGTCTGATTATCTTGCCCTCGTGCACCAGGACAGGTGGAAAGCTCTGAGGAGTGAGAGATGATGTTGCTCAGGGCAGCTAAGCATGTTCAGATGGGAAGATCTCCAGAAATACAGGAAAGGCCAGGCAAGGAAGGAGCTTGTGGCAGAGTTGTAGACTGGGAGATTTCTAAAGGAAGTAGGGGGCCTGCACGAAGTGAGGAGCAAACACAAGATCAGGCCTCAGAAATGACGGTAAGAACAAGACTTTCCTGGAAACTCAGGTGGAATTGTCTTGAGGGTGTTCAAGCTGGGAAGCCATTAAAAGTCATTGGCTAGAAGAGAGCCCAGAAGGTCTGGCATTTTATTAGAAGAGTTCTCTTCTAAAACGAGATTTCTGTCTCCTAGTAAAACATATCCTTAGAGATTGGAAGCTTTTGGTGTCTTTGGCATGTTTGCAAAGGGAACAGTCCTATTTCAAAACCAGGATTTCTGTTACAAGATTTTCGAAGAGAGTATTGTGTGCTCTAGATACTCTGTATACGTAGCAGGCAAGTTCAGCATTTTCAGGGAAGTGCTAACGACTTCATTAAGAAGTTACAAAGATCCATTTTCACATTCGGTGCAAGTTAATTCAGAACTATGGTTATATTTCAATGGCTGGTCCTTGACCAACCTCCTTGGTGGTTATTAAGACTATTGCTTGTATTGCGTGTCTTATTGCGTGATGTAAATTTGAAGTTAAGTAATCCCAAATAGAATATTCTTCAAGAGGACAACTAGAAGGAAAAGCCAGGCAATTTTTCTCTTGTTTGAAAAGTTTTCACCAAAATAAATATTTAACCATGTGAAAAAATCCCAAAACAAAAAGTGAATTTGAATCAGATTGGTAAATGTTCCCGTTGAAAAAAAGCTGAAAATACATTTCAAAACTTGTTTTAGAAGTGTTTCACTTTTTTTTAATTTGGAAAAAACCCACAGACTAAGCAAATTTTTGATTGACCAGAGAGAACTTGGGCTGTTTTTCCAAAAAAAATGAAAATGAAAAAGATTTGCTTCAACTGACCTGAAATGATCATCTTTTTTAATGGTGGAGGGTGCAGTTATTTATACAATTCAGCCTGTCACTCAGTTGAATTGACAGAGATCACAAGTTCTGACAATTTCTGGGTCAACTCTAGTCTTCTATCAATTTTGTAGTTAATATATGTTGACAGCAAGCGCACTTGGATACAGTGGTAATTGGGCGTCTTGTGAATACTTAACAACGCTGTTTAATTTGAAATTTGTTTTCTATATTGATATTCTGATTGGCTTTTCACAGCAGAGGGGTGGAAAAAAGAAGCAGAAGCCTGCTTAAGCTCCTAAGCCTGAACTGAAAAGACAGCACTGGCAAGAATAAATTGTAGTGTTACATCTTGTGTCTTAAAACTCCAGAGTAATCGTGTAGTAGGGTCAACCCAGGAATGCCTGTTGAACGTGTAATCCACATACCCTGCACATTTCAAGGTGCAGAATTTTTTTGCAACACCTCATAACTAAATGAGGACTATTAATATGAAATGCTACAAGTTCAGAAGTATTTTCCCTCTGGGGAAAAAAGAGAATTTTAATACTTTGTTTCTGGTAGATCCATTTTGATTCAATCTGCTTTGATCTATAAATCTTTTACAAGAATCCATTTCACGTTACTTTGTGTAACTGTTTTAAGCCAGCAGTACTTCTTTCTACAACAGTTTTTCTGCAAATTGACTCCCTTTAAAAAGTTGTAAAAATTATTGGAGTATAATTGATTTTTCAAAAAGCTTACCAAAAATACTGTGCGAGGATTAAATATTCCCCTAATATACCTCCTATCATATGATTCACAGCAGTGGAATTACCCAAGTATAATTCAGGGCAAAACTGAGCCCTAAGAGAGCAGGTAGAGTTAAGTTTAACTTTAGAAATGATAGATGCGTTCAACCAGCAATAGCTGTAGTTCATTATGTCATCTGAAATGTGTTTTAGTCACACAAAGTATTTCATTTAAATGATTCTAGTACTTGTGATAGACAAGAGCAGGGAGGGTGGCCTCAAATATTAACAATTCCATTACTCTTTAAGCTGCCAGTCATTAGCTAACCAGATGTTACAGGGGGGGAGGTTAAATGGCACTGCTGAAACAGTATCTTCTCCCTTGTTAATAATAATGCTTGTGTGATTCTGTTCTGAATAATGGATTGAAGATTTTCACCACCAGCAGGCAGGCCAGCGGGCAGTTGTAATTTTAAAAGCAGGTTAGTAAAACTATATTTAGGGAGCAATAAAAACAGTTTAAATGAAGCTGGAGCTGGCTTGAGGAGCTTTCTTAGGCAAAGGATGTTGACAGACGGTAGCAGAGCTTGCCACTACATGCCAGAAGCTTTGAGATTGTAGACTTTATGAAAATAAGTCAAATGTTGAACCTTATCTGAAGAGTTATGCAAAGACAAATAAGAATGTAATAATACTACTTTTTATTTTGTTTTTTACCAGTGTCCTCTCACGGAAAGGAATATTGCCAACATGCCGACTGAGAGAAGGTATCGGGAAGGAATCGGTATTGGGAAGTTTGCAGGAAGAGCTTCCCAAGAGAGGCGAATCCAGTGATGCAAAGTATGATTGTTATGTAAGTGAAACTTGAATTTCTTTACACATGCGCGCATGGTATAGTTACAGAGGCAATCTCTTCTTTAAAGAATTCCACACCAAAGTTATTGCCTGCCTGCCAGGGGAAAACTGTCTCAAAAATTGATTGTAATTAGAGAGCCAAGTACAGAGCCAGTTCTACTGACTCCCTTACAAGTGCCCTTTACCCTGAGCCTGGTAAACAAAACCTTATGTGTTCATCCTCAAAAGGTGGAATCCTGCTAGGATAATAGGTGCTTCAGACTGTTTATTGGAAGAACAACGTTTCTGGGAAATGTACTGCTTTTTGATGGAGTAAGGCAGACTGGAAAATAAGAATAGATTAAAGCTTTAGTGTATGTAAGTGCAGGAAGACGTGGTTGTGCTATTTAACATTTTACGTTAGATGTGGCTGAGATGTCGACTTGCTTTGTTTCTTTGTGTAATCATTCATACAAATACTAATGCATCAGCCAGTCTTTGAGGGACTGTAGCTGTATTTTGCTGAATTTTGTGCCTGGGTGAAGTAAAATGTATAACCTGAGGCAAGAAATTTGTTTGGTTTGGTTTGGTTTTTATTTGTCATTGTGAATTCTGCATAAAATCAATTCTACAGGATCTGTTACAGGAGTTGGTAATTCTCCTAAACCAGGAAAACTTTATAATAATAACAAACACTACCTGAAACTCCTACTGCAGAGTCCAGAGAAAAATGTGGGGTTTTCTGAAAGACTATTACAGTAATAAAGATCATCATCAATGCTCTGTGAGCCCAATAAAATGGAAAAATCTGTGTGGTATTAGGACGACTTAAATTACTAAGGCTAGTTGGCATTCTTTCCAAAATAAGTGAAGACTGATCTTTGGACACAAGCTGTGAGCTGTGTAAAATTGCCTCTGCTAAATATGCGCTAATTGGCATATGAATGCGATTTTGTTAATCTCCTGCTTGAATAAGTAGGTAGAGAAAAGCTGGGAACGAGTCCTCATTTCTCCCTTATAAGAAAAAAGGCTTGCTATCATAATAATTTATACTAGCAAATAAAATGCAAATATATATTTGTAGATATAGCAAATAATTAGCAAGCATTATTTGGGAACAATGTACCAAAACACACGTTCCTTCTTTACTCAAGCATTTCTGAGGATTAAAATGGACAGAAAATCACCCAAATTGACAGGCATAGGTATTGAATGCAGTTTTGGGTTCCCCTGGTTTCTTCTACCATGAGGGAAAATTTTCCAAGAAATCCTGTATTCAGTTAGATGGGGTGCTGTGATGTCCTAATGAACCAGAAAATTCAAGTAATGGAATTAAATTTGTGGTCCAATAAGGGCTCCCATCTGCTTTTTGTCTCAATTCAGTAACACAATTATAAACTGCCATAATTTGAAGAATAAATCATTGCATTTTTAAGGGCTTTATATTCTTCCTTCAGATTTGGCATAGGACAAAGCTGGGGCTACTTGGCTCTCCCACACCTTGTCAGCTTTTTACCAGGCCACGCGTTGGCTGTTGCTTCACATACTCGTAGAAGGGCAAGCTTGCCGTGGCCTGGGGAGGAGGGACCAGCACTGAACCTGCGACGGTTAGTGGAAGGAAAAGGGGCAGGCAGGCACAGCTGCAGAACAGCGGGGAACCATACAGAGCATGGATGCAAAGATGGAAGTGTTCAAAAAACGGGCGGATGTGGCACTTTGGGACATGGTTTAGTCTAGTCTACCCTTGATTGGCTTAGAGTAGACTTGGTAGTGTAGGTTAATGGTGGGACTGGATGATCTTAAAGGTCTTTTCCAACCTAAACGATTCTATGATTCTATGTGAATGATGCGAACTGCCTTTTAAGGCAATTTCTTTTTTTTTTTAGGCAATTTCTTTTTTTTTTTTTTTTTAGCCCCCCCCCCCCCCCCCCCCCCCCTTTCTGGAACAAGTGCTTTCCTTTCTGCTGCAGCATTGGTGGTTACCATACCTTGGCATTTTCCCATCCCCAGGACTTCTTATTCGTTGCCTTGTGGTGAGG
Organism: Pelecanus crispus; assembly: GCF_030463565.1. NCBI lineage: Eukaryota > Metazoa > Chordata > Aves > Pelecaniformes > Pelecanidae > Pelecanus > Pelecanus crispus. Next base: position 5,712,163 of record NC_134646.1, read on the forward strand.
ATAATTAGCTGGTCAGCCTTGCTAGCAAACCCCAGTCTCCTGACTTGCAGTCTTGTTTCCTACCCTGGCAACAACCATGTTAAGAGTCTGTTTTCCATTTTGTTAAACTGTAGCTATTCCAAAATTGGGAAAATGTTTTGAGACACTGACCAGAACTAGTAAAGTATGTGACAGTTATGTTTCATGTAACACCTATTGGCAATATCTTGCTGCACTATCTAGATCTTTTAGCTTCTTCCTTACTCATAAAATACAAAAATTACATTGTATTAAACACGGTGTTGAAACTGAGACTGGAGTATAACCACATGTAAGGGTGTCTATCAATGGTTCTTTGCATCTTTAGGGTGCTTAGCCCTATAAGCACGTCATATTTATTATCTTTCAAATGGAAAGTGATTTAGTTTCTCACAATAATACAGCATACAAAACAGGCAGAAGTTCAAAGCGTGCATGTATGTGTGCGCACAAACGTGTTTTTATGCATGTGGACATCACCTGTAATGAGCTGAGCCTTTGCTGTGCCTAGGGAACGGCAGGCTGAATTCCTGCGGGCTTGAGCCTGGTTGATTTCTTTCCCTTTGTGGCACTATTTTGCATCAGTTGATGGTGGCCAACAAACTTGTTATCCTCAAGACCAATTCTGGTCTCTTCCTGCAAAGGTGGAAGCAATTGTATAACATTCTGTTTGTAGGAATAGGAGAAAAGGCCTTATGGGAACAACTTCAGCAGTTTGTTGGTCTTCAAACCTTTTCTTCTTGAAAGCTGGCTTGTCTTCTGCCATGAAGTTCAAGATCTTTTTTTTTAGTAGCTTCTCTTTCATCGTGGAAAGAAATTGCAACTCCCTGAAAAAAAACCTGTTAGCAATAGGCTTCTAGGGAAAAATATACACATATATAGTTATATAATATATTGGTGGGATGTATATATATGAAATTGTATATACTATAAACACATATATGTGCTTGCTATATACTTAATTGTGCTTGTGGACTAAGCAGTAATAGGTGTTATCAAAGGGATAAGTCAGGTAAAGCAAATTCTAGAATATTTCATTAAGAATCAGTCACCTGAGAATTGTAATTCAGTATTGCAAGGATATTCTGGTTTTCTTCACAATAAATGCAACTTAGCTACCATAATGAAGAAATCGGTAGTACCTTACACTACTTGTAAATTTTTAGCACACCTAAGGCAAAGTGCATTAATTATGTCACAAAATTACCTTTCTGTAAATTCAAAGATAGCATGTTATAAAAGAGGTTTAATATATGAATATAATGGTCTGTGTCTTAATACTATGCTCAGTAAAAGAGGGAAAAAAAAACTTTTTAGACTGTGTATGTCTGTACATATTTGCATCCAATGTTTTTATAATAGCAATATATGGTTTTACATATGTTTTTATATGTTTTTATGATAGTAAGCTTCAAAACCACTCATCCCCTCCTGACAAATGCACTTCTCAAAGTAACTTCTTTTTCCTCTATTAAGTAGACAAAATTGAGGAATGGCTCATTAACTGCAAAGCACACATCATTAAGTAATCTAGGTAGCCCTTCCTGCCAACTTCATGCAGGCATTGGTAATATTCAGACCTCCTCACCTTCGCCTTTGCTGCTGCCAAGAGTAAAAACATTGCCAAGTATGACATGGAGCCTACGATAGTAAAATTCGTTTGCTTTTATTTATTTCTAGTCTCTATCAAAAGAATAACACATGACTTTCATTTTCACTCAGATAGACTCAGAATTACATTCTCTGGTTACACCACCCTGTGCCGTTTTCTGTCTAGTAGAGAAATTTGAGCCCTAGAGAATAAACTTCATTCAATAATATATATTTCTTGTCAAAGTTTCCCACCCTGCAGGGCAGGTGAAGCTCTAAGACTCAAATCACACTAGGGAGACGGTGAGCCCTTTTCTGCGTTCCCAGCGCCTGAAAAAGGGAGCAGCACCTTTCATGCATGACAGCACATGCAGGTGGTCCATCGTAACACACCACTTTTTCTTTGTTGTGTAGGCTCAATCTTGTGAATATGTGGGTATCTTTTATAAATTACCAGAATTCCATCCTTTTCCCCTTTGTAGGGAATACAAGAACTATCTCCTATGCCTCTTAGCAGTTTGCATTAGAAGTAGAATAAATTCTGGTGCCTGTGTTTCTTAATTCATCTGTTAAGATGTAGCCATTAACAGGGGAAAAATAATTTTAGTTCTGTCTTACTGTAACTTGCAATTATTTTATGTTATAAATTATGTCTTATTGTAAGTTGGAATTACGTTTATTATAATTGGAAATTATGTCAGTATTGAGACAACAGAGCACAGTACAATATTTGGAAAGAAATCTTTGGTAGTTGCATTGGCTTGAGCCTCATTAGGGACCAGTTGATGTTCAGTTCTTTCACAAGTTTTGTCTTGTGTTCGCCCAGTACAAAACATGAATGCTAAATACACATCTAGAAGAGGTGATAATGCTCTGATTTAGGAATCCACTGTTTTTCAGGTGTGCTTTTTAGATTTGAGCCTTTTCTAAGCAGTTTCAAGAAGTTCCAGTTGAGTTTCACTAAAATTTCTTTTCATAATAGTTCTTTGGAATACCACACCCAAATCTTCCACTCAAAATGACTTGGTAAAATTGTCAGTAGAAGATAGCTATGTAATTTTTGCTTTAGTTCTCAAGGTATGGAGACTTTGACGTTAAGAACATAAATCAAAATGACTTGGCAAAAGCAGTATGAAGATTAGCAAGCAACTGTTGGAAGACAGACCCAAGCATTTTGTATGGATCTGAACAAGGAAGCCTCCAAAGGAGTAGGTCTCTCTAGGAATACTTTGGGGGAACAGTGTGCATGGCGCCTGCATGAAGAGTGTTGTTGGATGAAGCTTCTTTACTCAGTCACCCCCAGTATGTATTTGTCTAGAATGAGTCAGAAATGTCTCCCTAGAACGAGCACAGATTTGAAGGAGCCAGAGGGGGAAAGAGCTAATGGTTCTGCTTTTTTGAAATGGAAGAACATAGTCTTAAAGTGGAGGGCTTACTTTTCTCGTGATAAAGCCTGTTCCAGCAGGATCCAGAGAAGCGGACAGGAACCCAGCTCAGTGCTGTGCTGCTTGTGCAGAAGGGGAGCGATGCTGTCTTGTAGCGGCTTAGCTATCCATTGTGGAGCTGTGGCTGTATTCACAGCTGTCTCGTATCTCTGTGCCCAGCGCCAGGTGTACAATGGCTGGCAGCCAGGTGGTCTGGGAGAGGAGCTAGTGATGTACAATGCTACATGGGGACCATTAGTGGGGTGGTGTGGTGGTCTTCTCTGAGGAAGGTGACTCAATCCTATCTTGGGGGATCCTCCCTGAGGACAGCCCTGGTTAGCGGAAATTCTAGTCTGCCTGTTGGCATGCATATGGTAAGATAAGCTGTAAATAAGCGCTAGATGTTGTGGTGGTGTCCTCTGGAAGTATCTTCAGGGGTTAGAGGTATGGGTATCTGCCATGTCCATTCAGTGGGTGATGAGGACCTTTTCCAAGCTGCTTTCCCATTTCTGTGACCAGCTCTGAGTCTTTGGTGCAAGCAGTGCGTAAGGGCCTGGAGGCTCTCTGCTGTGGCAAGAAGATGCAAAGCATGCTGGGCTGCCTTGGGGGATATGTTGACATGCTCAGCTGCAGCGGATTGTTTAGCCGTCTGTGACCCCTTTGGAAAGTCCTACAAAGGCCTGGTGCTCCTGGCCTTCTGACAGTGCAGAGGTCAAGGAATTTGGCCTTGAGCGTACTCTCAGTGGCATTAGTGCAGGACAGTACAGAGACAAGGGGGGACTTGTTGGGAAAGCAGATGCTACTCACTGAGAGCAAAACTAGGAGAAAGTGGCTCATAGCAAATTCTCCTGCATAATGAAAGAACGCATTTGAAAAAGTCAACAGAAATCTAATGGAGATGAAACCAGGGAACAGTTCAACAGTACAACTCAAAAGGCATTTGCAGAAAAGAACAGTAACTGGATGTGAAGCCATCAAAAAGAACCTCACCCCTGTGAGCACAGTATGCTTCCCATACTGAACTACACTCTTCCCACTTAAGAAACTGACTTGAAACAAACTTCACAAACAAAAATTACAACATAATGAAACCAAACAATCAGAAAATGGTCAAGAAGTAAAAGGGTAAATTTTTTCCCCTAGGAAAAGTAGCTAATGAAATCAAATACAGTGAAAAAAACCTTGCAGAACATAGTTCAAAAAGAATATTGGAGAGACAAAAATCCTCTCTTTTAGTGATGTCAGGGTGTAGATAAAATAGGGTCTAAAAGCCGTTTTCTTGATTCCTATTAAAATGTTTCTGCAGCAGGCTTTAGAACTGAGGAAATAATAGAAGCAACAAACTGTTCTCCAGTTGTGTCCACAGAGAGAGAGGTCTTTCAACAGTTATGCCACAGACTGCTCTTCAAAGCAACTTCAAGCTAGCAAGAGAACCCTGACAAGCTTTTTTCATTCTGTTTTCAGCAGGAAATAGAGTCTGAGGGCTTTAGACTCAGTTCCCTTCAAAGAAATACATCCCATCCTAAACGGAAGTGTGGAGTTACACCTAAGATGCTTCTGTATGTATTTCATTGTCCATCCGTTTGTGCTTCACTCTTGCACTGGGAGAACAGCTCATGTCTGAAGGCACGTTCTCCAAGCAATTAGTTATCTACCATATTTTTGTAATTGTACCGTCCTACTGGTTGTAATCGAACTACATATTTTTGGCAATACCCTGTTCTATACCTTTTGCTCCCACCTGTGAGTTGTGTAACAAATTGGTCCAGATCATTTGAAGCCCAGGGAAAGAAGTGCACATGGCTAATAAGTTCCACGATGTATGAGAGCAGCTCTGTGCTGGTCTGGCTTACTGAGTATCTAGGCTGCACAGACCTTTTGCTGATAAAGGAGCAGCATTTCTAAGAATGAGGGCAGACAGGAGATGCTAAATAAGTACTAACAGGCTACAGAAAGTATTGTACTCAGCAATGAGATTTTTTTTCTGTAATTCCAGATAGCAAACTGTAAGTCATGCTAATGTAATACAGTATTTGTGACTGCCTTGACATTGTCCATTTAAATATTCAGGAAGCTGCTTCTTCCACATATTCATGTGTGAGTACATCATGCTGGATTAGCTCTAGTCAATTAAGCAGTGTGTTGTCAACTGCAGTTAAAACAAATGGCGCGGGCTGCTTCATCACCAAGTGACCTGCACTCATTATACAAAAATTGGTATTTATAAAGAGCTCTCCCGTGAGATTGTCTTTGGCTCGCTAGTGAGTAAAGTAAGAGGTTACATCCTGGCAGCTGTTGTATTCTGTATCTGCTGAGACACCTTCAGCATCTTGTGCTCATTCAGTTTAAACAAACCAACCAACTTACCTGCATCTGGATACTAGAACTGCCATTTTACTTTCTGGCAACGAGTCTGCAGGGCTGATGTCACTTGTTTCTGTGGCAAATGTGAGATCGATAAACTCGCAGGGAATTCAGAGCTCGCACAACGTTGTGCTTCCTAGGGAGGACTAGCTGAAATGAAATGTCTGACAGCTCTGTGTCAGCTTTGCACATTACAAACCAAAACATGATTTCATTTCCTTCACAGTCTCTGAAGGAAATGAGAGAGATGTTAAACTGCCAGTCACTTAAATCTCGGCCATTCATTAAGCAAGAAATGTTATATCAAGTCAGTAATTTTGTCTGCCTGGAATAACCTACACTGTTAGCAATTATTTAGGAACATGTCAGCCAATACTGCCATAAGCTGATTAACTTGAAGATCAAGTCTCATCATTAGACCTACCAGCGTTACCCCTAAACCTTCCTATGTATAGCATTTCTTAAGCTAGTACCTGCTAAGGGTTCACAATGTAGAGTGATATGAAAAGGCCAGAAGCTTCCAGAAATGTCTTGTTGCTCTTTGCAGTTCGAATCTCCTTGATGAAGGTTTTCCTTGTCAACTAGAATACATAGCTAGATATTTATTGTACAGTTTTTTTACTGCTCCAGTGCTTACATATTCAGAACAGATATTCCAGGGAATGCAAGGGGAACTGAGGCTTTCCTAGAAGTCATGAGACAATATAAACAAGAATTTTGCTAAAGTCAGCATGAGGTCTTCCCTCTCTCTTGTCAAAATTCAAAACATTGATGAAAAACTAAACTTCATAAACATTGCAGATGCAAATAACAGTTTTAATTATATTTCACATGGCTGACTATATGATCGTAAGATATATTTCTAGGCCATAGCTGACTCTCTTCCACTCGTGAAAGTATATTCTCATGTTGCACAGTCAGTGGCCTTGCTTTACCAATGCATTGTGCTTTCCTACCAGTTGTTGGCTTGGAATACTGTGTGCTTTGGCAGAAGTAACAGCCCTCTGGTATTTGAAATGGAACAGTGAGCATGAAACTGTACGTAACTTCCTCCCACAATGGGAATGACCCTTCCTTCCTCCAGATGTGCTTTTACAAATACTGAGTAGAAGCAAATTATTCCTTTCACACTCATGGATTCCAGTTTAAGCTCAGTCCTTGCTAGTTGAGGTGACTGGAAGAAGTCATAGTAAGTTGATATGCTTCTCTTTTTTTTTTTTTAATGAAGAGAAATTAATATCTCTTACAGTGCTGTGAGACAAACAAAATGTGCTAAGCTTTTCTTTTAGGCAGGGGGATTTATTTTACTAATTTTGAAGTGGAAGCTGGTAGGTGGTAGAGAGCCCTATCTTTTTCTACAAATCTCTGCTGATGCTATTTTTGAAAACAAAATGAGTAAAAGTCCCTTAGGAAATGCAGAGTAAGACAACAAACATTTCCAGGAAACGTTAGAAGAGAACCAGATGCTTGCTCACTGTGTTGTACTTTGGTTTATTCATAAGTGTGTAGTATTTTGGCATCACATTTTATCATAGAATCATAGAGTGGTTTGGGTTGGAAGGGACCATTAAAGGTCATCTAGTCCAAGCCCCTTGCAATGAGCAGGCACATCTTCCACTAGATCAGGTTGCTCAGAGCCCCGTCCAACCTGACCTTGAATGTTTCCAGGGATGGGGCATCTACCACCTCTCTTACAAGGATATACATTCCCCACCAACAAAAGTAATTTCAGGATGGGAACGATAAATGCCAGCTGCTTTCACAGGATCTAAATGAAAGGGGAAACAAACGGAAGCAGCAACCTCCTGCGCCCAGGTAAGGGGAGAGAGAACTAGATCCCCTCGCTGAAGGTTTGACTCAATCTCTCTTCTTAAGGGCAGAGTGCCTCTGCTTTGTGTTTGGGTCACAGCAAGTCACTGCATCGCCGTCCGGCTGAAACAAAATGGGCCACTGTAATTCAGAACTAAAAAGGGTAACGGGGAAGTACTGTCCCAGTATTTTCAAATGTGAAAAGGACATAAGAAATACACCAAAAACTCTTGTGATTTGGGTTGGTTTGTGTGGAATTGCAGCTTGTCATATGTGGGAATTATTTAAGATTGTCAGTTTAAAAGTAATGATAATACTGGTACAAAGATAAACTTATTTCTGAAGAACTCCCATGCTTCCTCTTTGTTTTTTAAGGACTTTCTGCATATTTTAGCAGTGAATAAATCTTAAATTAATTCTGTAATAGATGATGGAAAAGCGCTTTTGAACATGAAAGAACATTCCACATCTGTTAGAAATTACTTGTTAGAAAAATAAATTGCATCACACCTTATCAGAAAAACTAGATTATTTGCATTTTATGCAGTTTTGGTGAAGTTTTCCTACTAATGTGGTTTCTGTGTTTATCCTAGAGATATTGTTAATCTGACAAAAAGGTTTTTTTCCTGGAAATTAGCCTATCACCACGTCTTTTTTTTTTTTTTTTTTTTTTTCCCCTTCTCTTCTCTCCTCCCTCTTGTATTTATTTCACATCATGCTTTCTAAATATCCCCAGACTTTCAGTACCACCTACTGCTGCTAGCATTTATACCTTTGGGCAAATCATTTGGCCTCTGTTTCAGTACCCTCCATCTGCTGAGTGGGGACAGTGCTTCCCTATCTCCCTGGAGTTGCATTTAAATGGACTGATGTTGATAAAATCCTTTCAATGCCTCCTGTCCAAAATTCAAAAAAGAAAAGCAGTATACAAAGAGCTGTGGATACTAACTACACTTTGAAGAAATTGCAAGCAACCTCTTTTTGTCTCCCCCATTTATTTTGTTTTTCTTGAATGTTGACGCATACAAAAGTTGACCCAGGAAAAAAAACTTGTACTCCTATTTGACAGATTTTTGCTATTGAATTAAAACTTCAAAGACAAAATGAAAATAACAACGACCATTGTTTAGCGCTCTGACCTTTTATCTTAGACTGAGTTCTTGAAGTCATTCCTGAAGTAGAGACATTTCATACATACTTGTGACATTACTCAAGTGTCACATGAAAGGACAGGCTGTTCCCATAACATTGCGATATCTACGTTAATGGAAGCCTTTACCTACATTAAAAGATACACCTGAACACCCTGTGGCCATGTTATTCTCTAATTACCCATTTTAGACAATTTGACCTTGCTTTGATAAATAAAAGTACATAGGGCATATATGCTTCCCCATAGGGGATCAAATAGAAAAAAGATTTATAGATCACAAATGCTAGTTACACAGTGTAAATCTAGTATTAAAAGATTTTCTGATACTGTAAGAATCTCAATCTACTAATATCATAGCAAGTTTATGTTAATTAGTGGTGACCACTTGCAAAAATGGATTGTGTACTGTTGTACTGATTCCGGGTGCTAGTTTCCCATTTATAGAGGGGCATAGGAAAGGCAACGGCTGAATAACTCTTAAAGGATGACATCTAAGAAGACACTGAAAGAACTAGGAATGCTTTGCTTTAGAGACTGGGTGTAAAGAAGAGAGAGAAGTGGGAGGAGAGGGATGCGGTAACGGTTTGTAAAAGGTGCGTAAAAGGCTGCTAAAAGCAAAAGGTATATGTCATGTCCTTGGGGAACAGAACAAGGACAGATGACCTAAAGCTGCAGGAAGAAAGATTTAGGGTAAATGATTGAAAACCTTTTTAGTGGTCCAGATAATGAGGCACTGGAGTAGATGGCGTAGAAGGGTTGTGTAGCCTCCTGCGGATATTTGCAAGTACATTAAGGAATTATATAGTTATTATTCATTTGTTAGGGCAAGGGGATAGCTTAGATGACTTCTTGAGATCTCTTCTAATACTAATTTTGTTTCAGACTATCGATGAACTTCATAGTATCTTTATTTAGGCCCCAAACATAAAAGAATTCTTTATTTATATTATCCAGAGGCTTAGGATCCCCTAATAGTAGATATGATCCTGGTGGTATCTTAACTGACTTGTTAGTACGATCTTATGAATGTATGAAATTAATACCTCACTATGACTTCTGTGACAAAGTAGAAAGGTAGTGTTTATACTGAGTTCCAGTTCCACTTTGTAGCTCTGAATGCACATCTGATTCAGGTGGTACAGACAGCTGTAATCACGTGCAGCTTTTGTGGCAGACATTCTTAGGTGTTTAGATTGCTGTAAGCTTAAAGTACTGCTGAATAAATATTACTAGCAAAGATCACAATACCTTTCCAAGATTTCTCACTTCTGCTAACCTGTCAATGCTAAACACATACTAAATCTGTTCAATATTGGGACAAAAATTTGTACAAGAAGAATTCCACTGTTTGTTGTCGTAAGGGGATGAGAGCAATGTGATTCAAGACATTATATACCTTTTGGTTTTTTATATATACATAGCTTATCCCTTTTGATGAAAATTGTAATTGCATCTGTGGTCATATATATGTAAGGTAAAGCCAATTTGTACATGCAGAAGCATTTAAGAAGAATATGTTTTTCAGCATTCATATTAAATGAACTGGAAATAGCCAAACCCTTATTAGTAGGTATAATGACAATTAGGAATGTAGTGCTACAGCAGGAAGTTGCTCTCTGCTCAGCGGGAGGGCTCGAAAACGCTTGTAAATGGTTTCACCGGTCCTTCATTTTGGACACTTAGCTATTGTGACTTGCTTCTTTTGGCTTCTTCACTGCTCATACTGCTCTTGTCACGTATGCCGAAAGTAAAATAGAGAAAACCTGTCTGTCTTTCCTTCTGTGTCAAGCAAGTCATTCCTGAATCCTAAACCTTTTACTTTTGGTTTTTTCCCTTCAAACTGAGCTTGAACTCCTTGGACTCGGTGCCAATTTTCATCTTTATTTTCTGTGATCCGCCTCCCACATTTTCAGTAAGTGCTGTATCTGTCACCTAACTTTCTATGATGTCCTCCAGTGTGAAACACATTCCAGTACTTAAGTTCCATCTTTTGTAGTTCTTTCCTGCAAAAATCGGCTTTACACAAGATCAGGTTTTGCTACCCTTATTTGCACAAAAGGCCCCGTAACATTAATAATAATAATTACTTTAATCTACAATTCTAAAAAGCTGCTTTTCTGCACCTTGCTGTTGATCATGCCATTTTCTGTGGTCTCTAGCAAGTTTCCAGCTGTGATGTACACTTTTCCAAAACCACTCTCCATTTATAGACGACTAGCCACTCCAGATGCATATATGAGATCAAAGGGACAAGTAAAAGATATTCCTATTCATCAGATATTAATGCGTAAATGACATTCTCATTCATTTTCATTTCTAAGTATTTTAAATCTAAGGGAAAAATGGTTTGAATCCATTAAAGTTCTCTCCAAGATTTAAAAAATACGAGTTGTCTGACTGTGGCAAAGCAAACACTGTAAGAAAAAGCCTGATTAAAGGACAGGGAGAATGAGTGGAAAAAAGCCATGAAAACCAAGCTGGCCCCGATTTTGGTCATTTTCCCTGAAGCTGGAAAAGATTTAGTCACTTCATTACTCAGGATCCTCCGAGTGGGTCACGGAAGCTGCTTCCAGGCCCAATGGGTGTCGCCTCTAAGGGCTGTGGTGCTAATGGCCAGGGTCTGTGTAAAGAAAGATGCTGTTGCCATTCCTGTTTCATGCTGTGGATCGTAGCCACCATGGCTGATCATTTGGAATGTGTGGTACTTTCCCGAGAGAGAAAGAAAAAAAAGAATCGTAAATGCTTTTCCGTGCTCTGTTCTGAAATGTTGTAAATCTGGCATAGGTCTGGTGAGCCACATTATATGTAGGCTTTCTACTAATGCAGTGAAGTCAACAGATTAACTTTATCTTGCTGTTACTGTTATAGGAATAGCACTAATTACACATTTTTCCTTTCATTAAGTTTGTGATTTTGATACGCTGCTTTTAGAAAGACACAGACTAAATCTCTGAAGTCCACCTTCTAAAAAATCATCCTCTCTGGGAAAAACTCTTCCAAAGGCCAAAGAAAAGCTTCAGCTTGCAGGTTTTTTGAGTTGTTTTCCTTGTGTTCTTTTCTTAAGAAACTGGCCTCTAATGAGCAGGTCTGATTTCAGGCTTGCATTGGGAAGAGTGCAATTTATAAGCTCCGGGTCAAAAATTGAGGGAATTTCCTTTTGTCTACGCAGAGTCTTTGTGCGATGATTTCCTCTCACTCTTTAGGAAGTATGCCTATTACGAGCTAATACGGAGTTTCTAAAATAAGGGCTGCAGGAGCAGACTGAATAAGGATTGAGAAGATGGATTTCTTTTTGCCAGTCTTGCAGCTGAAAATGTTTTTTCTTGTTATTTTTTTCCTATGAAGTAGAGATTTTGAGGTGATGACAGTCTGGTTTTTTTATGTGAGCTTTTCTGTATAGCTTACCTTTTCCTCCAGTCTACTCTCAGCCATGCAACCTCTGAAGAATAGGAATGAGGCAATAAAAAGCAAGGGGTAGTCAAAGTGTCCTCACTGACATAATTTATTTAAACACAAAAATCTATACGAGCTTTATTGTGGTGATCATTAAATAGACTGAGGGCTTTAAAACATGGGAAGGCAGAATAAGTAGGTAGCTGATTACTGACTGAAATGGTTATTTAATTTAGGTATAATAAAATAATTTAAAACCCAGGTGAGGTCTTATTAGCATGTATTTTACTATGCCTAACTTTTTTCCTAATATAGTGTTCTTTCAGCAGCCCTCAACTCCTCTGCGCTTCCTCTCACAGTACGTCTCAAGTCAGAGCATGGCCCTAACTTGCCGTGCACTTGCTGTCTTCTGGAGTGGAAATGGTGCTGATGCCTTGCATTTTAGGACAAAACCAGACTTTTCTTTGCATCTATCATCATCCTTAGTTCATTTCATTGAAGTGAGAAATGCAAAGCTTTTCTTTACCACTGATACTTATCTTTCTACTTTCTTATTGTATTTGTTTGAACTGATTTTGGTAAACTCGGCTATCTAGATTATGTGCAACCCCACTAACAAAGATTCATTTGGGGAAAAATAGTTTATTTTACTTCACTGACAAGGGATATCTTTGAAAATAAAAATGGGATCTAGGCTGTTAGGTTTCTTTTTTGTTTGTTTGTTTTTTTCTTTCTTTTTTCTGTATCTTTTTTTTCCTCTTTCTTTCCCCAGAAGAGACACAGTAGGCTTTTAAAAGTATATCTGGGAGCAGAATAAATGGTACAGGTTTGTTTTATGTTCACCAAGGAAAAAGTTTATCAGACTGTTTTGTTGATCTCTGTAGATTCATTTTGTGGAGAGAGGCTGCCAGAATGTCAGTCAAAGCTTAAGGCAGAGCCTACAGCAATCCTGATGCATTAAAATTAAAAAAATAAATAATGCTGCTGATAACCCTTTCAAGCTCAGATTCACTGCCCATTGAATTACTAGGAAGACTTTGTTTTTTCTTTATTCAGGGGATATTGTTGTGCTGGATCTGGCTGAAACGGAGTTAACTTTCTTCGTAGCAGTGCATACAGTGCTGTGTTTTAGATTTGTGACTAAACCAGTGCGGATAACATGCCGATGCTATGGCTGAACAGTGCTTGGGCAGCATCCAGGCTTTCTCTTCTTGCTGCCTCCCCCACCACCAGCACTAAGTAGGCTGGGAGTGGGCAAGAGGCTGGGAGGGGACACAGCCAGGACAGCTGACCCAAGCCGACCAAAGACATAGGCCATACAATATCACGGCATGCTTAGCAACAAATTGAGGTGATGGAAGAAGAAGTTTGAGGAGATTTTGGTCTTCCAAGGTAGCTGTTGCTCAGAGGCGGCCTGGACATAGGTCGACCTGTGGGTGTTGGTGAGTGACTGCCTTTGCATCACTTTTTTCCCCTCTTCACTTCACTTACTAAACTGTCTTTATCTTGGCCCTTGAGTTTTGCTTTGGCTTTTCCTGTTCCCTCCCCTGTCCTGCTGCAGGGGAAGCGAGCAAGCGGCTGTGGGGGTACTTAACTGCTGGCCAGGGTCAACCCACCACAGTTGGATAGAGGCTTAAGTGTCTCACTCATGTTGTCAGGGTCAAGGAATATTTGTAAATTTTGTCTGTGCCAGGGTTCATTTTTAAATGTTTACCACTACTCTTAGTGCTGACGTGGCTCTGCGGAAGGGGATGTGAAGTAGCCACCGTTCGTGTGGCCGCAGACATTTCTAACGTAACGGATCAAACAGACCTGGAGGTGGAACCGCTGTCATTTCTGGAGCTGCAGTTGCCAACAGGCAGGCTTGTCAGGTGTTGCTCCTCTTTTCGGGCTGATGTTTGAGAAGTCTGCAGTACAATTCACTGTATCTGAGAAAATACTACACCTTTGGAATAGAAAGCGAGCATACTCCCACCTCCAGTTTATTCTCTGTCCTGTGAGAAAAAAATGGGGAACAATTATGTATTCAGATCCATACAGATTCTTCAAACATCTGTGACAGGCCATACATTAACATGCCACATAAGCATTTTGCCAATAATAATGTGGAAATAATTACTTTTAGTTGGTGGGATGACTGCACCCACTTTCCCTTTGGAATGGCAATTGTGATGTGCTTTTTGAAACAGCATCTCAGCCCCTATATCGCACCCATGGGCCTTTTCCTGCCCTAAAATTTATGCTGAGCTGTAGGGGAAAAAAACCCACGTATGATGGATGTGCTCATTCACTCACTACTCTTGCAGCTTCTCTTTTTTTCATGACGCTTGGTTCGTCGAGACCTCATTATCTTGTGTTGCTGAGACATACAGTCAGTCCCTTGCTTAAGATAACTTAGGTTGCCACAGACAGCTCAGAGGTAGTAGGGAACGGAGGCCATGTCCTTCATAGCACAATAACAAGTTCACGTCCAATTCACTTTGTCACACTGTCCACCAGAAGAAACACACTGGCTTCAGTGTGATGTGTCTGTGATCTGTTGATTATTATCTTCTTCTCAAGTCAGAAACAGAATCCCCTAATGTTTAGGTTTACTTGAAGTGGTGTGAAAAATTGATGGCACCAGCAAAATCAAGTGTCTAGTAAAAAATGCTGGGTTCTCAACAAACATTCGCTAGTGTTTTCTTTTTCACAAATCAAAAAATGTCCCAGATAATGAGATGAGAATTGAATTTTAGATCTTTTATATTTTTTCATGGCACACATTAATTGTTATCTAGCCAACTCTGCTAATAATTAGTATGCCAGTAGCTTCTTACAAATAGTTGTGTCAACCAGTAGCGGACTATCATGAGACTATCTCTGTAGGCTGATAAACAAAGGCAAAAAGAGTATTTTTCTTACTATTTATACCAGATTTTAAGTGGTTTAAGTGGAAGAGGTTTACTTCCGATTTAGAATTGATTTCAATTCTTTCAGCTTCAAGGGAGACCAGATTACACATCTGTTAAGGCAGAGATTTAGCTGATAAAACATGAATCAGGATCTGCACAGCTAGGTCCCTAATTACCCAGATGATTGCCCTGTCAATTACTGGCTCCCAGGCTTAGATGGCCATTCTGTCTCTGGGCGATCCGGGCTCCTAACGTTTCCTGCTTGCGTGCTCTCTCTTGCTGCAGTCCAGGCCAAGGCAGAATCTGTGCTTGTGCCCCGTTACTCAGAACCCTTGTTGCACAAGAGGATGCACTCACTGATCTCCATTAGCTGCCTACTTGCTGATATACTGACCTTATTTTAAAATTAATTTAATTTCAGTTACTGACCCAGACCCTTTTTTCCTCCAGTTTTGTGGGAATTCCAGTTGATTAACAAAGAAATATGCATCTGATTTCTAAACGCTTCTTTATTTTTTTTCAAAAATAAATGGGGGGGTGTGTTTAATTGCATTAAATTCCTTGAGATGGAAAAGCTTACTTTAATTTAGTAAATTACTCTGTGGATAACGATAAGGAGGATCGACCTGTTCCACTTGTGTTCTGACTTTCTGATGGCATCAGCAATAAAAAGCACAAAGGACCTATTTTAATCACTAAAATTGCAAAGGCATGTCAGAATGCTCAAGTAAAACAGGTCTTCTGAGTAGATGGCATATTTGTGTAAGTGCTTTCAAAGTAAAAATGCTTTTTATGGTTGTATTGTTAAAAGAACAAAATGAGCACAGCAACAAAGTTTTCAATCTTAGTTATAACTCAGCTCAATTACAGATACAATGTAACCTGTATTTCTAGTTTTCTGCCTATAAAATTAAATTCTCTTTGTTGATATAAAAGCATAGTACCCATCTGTCAGGTAGATGAGTTAAAAGCTGTAAGAACTTCAGATTTCCCTTCATTTTTTGTATTTGTAACTACATGTATCTGAACAGTGAACTACCATAGAGTTTTTACAATTTTTCATTTAATTTCTCAACCATTAAGCTTAGTTATCCCAGAAGTGAATTAACCCAATGTTGCTGTCTGGGTTGTGGGCCGATGAATTATTAACCAAGTAGAATTAATGAAATGTACATATTTGTTTAGCGCTGTAAGAAATTTTGCAGTCCGATGTCAGTAATTGTGACCTAAGTGTACAAGCACAGGTTCTCTCCCTTCTAGAGCAGGTCTTCAACGCAGTAGAGAGCAGCGGTGAACACGTACGTGATGGGAACAAAGCTGAGTGCGCGCAAGTTATGGTGAGGTTTATTTAGTTGTTTTTAAAGGTCTGCAGGGGAATTAAAATTCAATCCCATTAGATGTGTGTGTCAGGCCTGAAAAATGTCACTGGGCTCACTGGATTCAGTAATGAACATTTGGTTGCAATAGGAACCAGGAGTGAAAAACCCAACTCCGAAGCCAAACTGAAGGCGGGGAGGGGGACGGCAGACCAAGTTGCACGATTCATTATCAGTCTCCTTCCAACTCTGTCACACGTTGCAAGGACCGGAGCTTTAGTATCTCACATTCTGGTTTGGGCCATGTCTGAATTTATATGGCTGTGCTAATAAACATTGAGTGAATTCAGATTTATAGCTCATAAATAAACTGCTTCTGAAGCCTTTCGTTAAGAGAGGAGAACGATCACTGGTGTCTGGGCAAAATGGGAGTAGGACCGAAGGGACATATAACAGATGCATTCACGTAGTGGAAACTTGCTGACAAACCTCGGGGGCTGTAGCCACAGCTTGTCAAGCAGGCTGATATCTGGGGTACAAGGTCTTGACCAGGAAATGGAAAGAGACCAAAAATTAAATAAGTGAGAGAGAAAAATCTGTCAAAAATGTAGATTTCAGAAAACAGCTGAAAAAAGTGTAGCTGAAAATTCAAGAAGAGAACTGAGCCAGTTTTACCCTTTAATGCCCTCTGTAATGAATAGCTCAGTGGGAGTTTAATGTGTCACCTGCGTTGGGTTATTTTAAGTGGACCTATGTCTTCATAGTCATACATGTATTTATGATATTGAAAGTAGTGATGGAGCGTTGATGGGTATAGATTTTCAGCTGCTTGAATCTCAGTGGATTATAATGAGAAAGGGGCAGTGCAAAAACATTTGGCTGCTGTTAGCTTTGTAGGTAAACTTTTCATAAGAATGAGAGTTTCCATAAGAATTCTAGATCTGGTTTGTGAAACGAAAACAAAAAAGAACAAAAAAACAGAGAGGTGAGGTTCATTTATATTCTCTTTTGCTATTAAAACATTCTTCAGGTGGCATTAATGTATAGGCAAGTTCATTTTTCAGCATCAAGCTCAGACAGATACTGAACATCTGGAGTAACAGGAATCTCCTTTACATGTTGACGAGCTAAAGCACTCTAAGATTACCCGGTCTAGAAGAGCCACTGAGAAAGATTTCAGCATCTTGGTCTTGAACAATAGTTTAGAGAAAATAACCCAAGTGAGCCAAATTTAAATTCTGGGCTATTATTTATTATTGCCGTTTCTACTCTAGACATTATTGCCGTTTCTACTGCGCTCAAGCAGCAGGATAGTAGTTCGCTGGCTTTCCTATGTGTAATTAGTTGGGTGAATGGACAGCTGATTGGAATTAGCAAAAAACTTCTATTTAGGAAAGAAGTCCTTTGTGAACTCTGGTGAATCCCGTGTGTGATTACAGAACAATGTAATTAATCTCCCGTAGAAAAAATGGCTCTTTCATTGCAGCAGGGCTCTAGCATGCGCTTGGCAGCGCCCATGTGCCCCCAGAAGTATCACACATACACTTGCTCGCTGGTTTTAGAAAAGCAAATGTGGATGAAATGTGGCAGAATCAAGTCAGCAATGAGCAGGCTTCCAGAGGAGATAGCTCGTGTGAGAAAAGGTGTGACTGTGTCTACGGGTAGGATCTGGAGTGTCCTCA
Source organism: Pelecanus crispus (assembly GCF_030463565.1). Classification (NCBI taxonomy): domain Eukaryota; kingdom Metazoa; phylum Chordata; class Aves; order Pelecaniformes; family Pelecanidae; genus Pelecanus; species Pelecanus crispus. The sequence goes on from NC_134646.1 coordinate 5,729,806, forward strand.
GGGCCTGTCTGTCCAGACCAGGGACCTGGGCAGACTATACCACAGTTCTTTCCTAGCTCACTTGCCTAATTATCTTCCAGAGTAAGGCTTTGCACAGGGGACAGACAGGAAAAAGATGGTGCTCATGTGTCCTGAAGTGAAGTCAGGTTATGGCCAGAGCACCCACAAGGTCTTGGAAGACCGATGTTTAAACATATTAGAAAATAACAGCGTTGAGAAAGTAATTATCAGACAAAAAGACTAGTGAGCCCTGTCTCTGCAGGGTTGTTAGGGAGCTGGCAGACCATCCCCATGACTCCTTGTTGTTTTAACTAGGTATTAGGCTGAGTAAGTTATGTTACATTGGTGTGTTATGTTATTTAGGTTTGTTTTCAGAGGTGAGAGAAACTGTAATAATAGCTCTGGGTAGCAGTGGATGCAAAAATAACTGTTCTTTTTAACCTGCCTCTGGTGGCTACAGTCTATTCACTGGCCTCTCATGTATCCCCAGACAGACACACAGTCTATCCGGGCACTGTCACTATCAAATAGTGTTACATTTCAACAAACGTAGGGACAATAAGGTATGCTGTTTCTGTGGGGTTCCAGTCAACTTAGAAACATGATCCTATCCACGCACTAGACTTCAAATGAAGGCTTGTCTAGCCTTCTAGCCTTGTCTGCCCGTGTCTAGCATTTGTAAAACTTTTAGCTGCAACGGTGTATTTTTCTGGACTTCCAAAACATACTTCTTCCAAATCTAGTCAGCAGTATCACCTAAACAAAACCATTTATTTCTTGGGTACAGCTTAGTTCTATTGTCAGTTACTCAGAAAAGCAATGTAAGCTGTCCAGAATTTAAGAGGAGGAGCATTTTTCCTTTACACCATCACATAGAGAAGTCAAGAGACAAGAGTCCCATTTGGCATGTAATTAACCCCTTCGGCTTCTCTCCTCTCCTCTGCCCAGTGGGATGAAATAGCAGGAGCGGCAGGGGAATTCAGTGGGGAGCTTTCACGTCCCCCTTGGCAAATCAGCTGGTGCAGTCAGTACCCCTTCAAGAAACGAGAGAAACGATGGGCTCCTCTGCTCCATCTTGAGAAAGCATCATCAAACCAGCTACCGGTCAAAAGCCACACAAACGTGTTGGTGCTGTAAACCCTGGCTCTCCGGATACGTTGTGCCCCTGCGTGCCTTCAGCTGGGCGTGCTTTATCCCCCGCCGCTTGCGGGTATGGAGTTTTCACGTCATCCTATTGCAGCATTTTGTATTGCTGTTCAGGAGTGTGTGGGGAGAGAAAGATTTGTTTTATTTTATAGTTTTATTTGCATTTAGTCTTTTCTCCACAGATTTCCTTTGTCAGTCTCTAAAACCAAGTTCTAATCCATCTTCTACAGGCATTTTGCGTGGATGTGGGGACAAAGAGTGGTTGATTTCCTCTCCCAAGACAGTTTTGACTATTCACGTACTCGATTCTTTTCTCATCTAAATCCTCCATGTGCTTTTGCAGTGGTGTTTGGAGTTGCTTCCTTGGCACCATTTGCGGCCATCCTTGATATTAAATATTGCCACAGAGCTTTTCTGAGATGTTTTTCCATAACTTTGTTTTCAAAAGTCAGTCCCTGGAATTGCTGTGCATTTGTGATGAAATTCTCTATCTTGATTTGTGACATAAAGCCTTCTCTCTTGTTTCTCCATATCCTGATCACTTGCGTAGCACCAAACAGTATTTCACATGTTAACTAAATCCATTGTTTTCTAAGATTTAGTGAATTTTAATTATTTTCAGTGAAAGCTTTTCTTTGGTCTGTAATTAAAAAAGAGGTAAAAGCCTTTCTTGTTAGTTGAGTTATTCTTAGAAAGAATTAATGTTTGCTATATTGTTTCAACAGTCTCTCCAGTTTGTTTGTTGGTAAGTTTTGTTACTGGTTTCACTATGTGAGTACCAAAACTGGGATCCTCTGCAGGCACTAAGCCAGGAGAGTGGAGCAGCAGGGGGGTGAACAACAGGTAAATAGGTAACGATAGAAATAGTTTCTCCCGATTCTCACACATCACGCATCCAGCATTAGCCTACAAGAGGAACCCATTCTCTCAGCAGTGCATTCACTGTCCAATGTTTCAGGCATTTTCTCTGCTTTTATACCACAAATGTAGAATTCTGGTAGTGCAGGGGACTTTCACCACGTTTCTGCAGGAGCTCGGTGGCGCCCGCAGCCATAAGATGTTTCTCTCCCATGGCAGAATGCTCTGATGAGACCTCCAATAAAGCATCTCTTCAGGCGCCTTTTCCCAGTCTCACCGCTTGCTGCCCCAGCGCCTGCGAGAGGTTTATAAAATCTCTTATCTTTCCTTTGGCGGTAATCAATACCATGAGATGTGTGTGCGGAGGTGGGGAACAACACGATTAGCTTGGCTGTTTTGCTGCACTTAGGATGTCAAGGGGGCATTCCTTCCTGATACCTTCAGTTTGCACTAGTAATTAGAAATGCTGTAGTCCTAAAAAGATTTAGAAATATAATTAAAATCAAACATAATACTTCCTGGGGCAGAAATTGGCAGTGATATTTTCTGTTCCCTAGGCTATATCCAAAGCAATAAAAACGAGCCCTTGTTTGTAGACAGATGGGAAGCTTCCTGTGTAGGACAGAGGAATATGTGTGGCTGTTTATACCTTCATCTTACCAAGAGGGACCAAAAGAGAAACATTGTTCAAGTGAAGATGTTCAGTCAGCTTTTATCTTCTTTGCGGAAGATGCAGTTTATCTGTCTGAGGGATAATTGGACACCAGATGACAAAGCGAGCTAATTTTATAAAAAGGCTGAGGAATAAAAATTTTGGTCTGCAGCTATGCCTAATTCTGTTCTGTTCGCAGTGAAAATAATAATGCCTTTCCTTTGACATGGCTGTTTTAGCATTTACGTTGCAAATGACTGGCATAGCAACTTGATAGAAAAAGACATAAAGGTTCGTCCTGTATGCAGCCATTTTGATCAGGAGATAAAAATGACCAAGGTGTGAAAGTAGTAATATCTGGGTCATTGAATCAATTTTTGCACCAATTTATGACTGTGCAGGGAAATGAAAATGGAAAACAGACAAATAGTCTTTAAGTCCTGTTAACGGATTATATCCATCACTCACACTTAGCTTTTCATTTTTACGGATATGAATACCATAAGCACTGAACACGACTCTCAGCTCATAAATCAGTTTTAAAACAAAAATCTTTTGAGGTCTACAGGGAATATTTACAGAACTGCTGTATAAACCAGCAATACAGATGTGCAAAAAGCAGATGAAGATTAAATGTTATAACCGTAGACTTCAGAGAGTTTTGGGAAGGAGGTTATCATTTTCATGGGCTGACAAAGGCAGAAACACCATTTGGTCTCTCCCTTGTTCATTATTAAGATTTCTAAAATTGTTAAGTGCTACTAAATTTCATCAAGGAGCTGAAGTGCCAGTCTACTAAATTAGTTGAATCTGCTCATGAGAAGCAGTGATGAGTATTTTATTAGAAAATCCATATGCATGGTGGATAGCAGTTTCAGTATCCTTCTGAGTTGCAGAGAAATTCAAGCTGATAGAAGCTTGATAGCTTCTGCTTACCGCCTGTTTGGCTGTTAAAGGAAAGAACATGTCAAATCATCCACTGATAGGATAACATGTTGCCAAGACCAAGATATTTTGAGTTAGCATTTACTTATATACCGTATAGAAATGTCAGATGTAGAACATGTTACCATGTTCCCTTATTAATTTCTTTTTTTGTTTGTTTGTTTATTGAGATATTGCTTCCACAGGCTCTGGGAATAGTGTTCCTGCTAGAAATGTAAAGCAAAAACTTTTTGCTGTGTTTCTTTCTATGGGATTCAGTTTGTTGATCTGCTAGGTGCCCTGCCTGCTAATTTACTTAAGCAATATCATCTTGGACTGGCACTGTAAGTGGGGATGTACAGGGTGTTTCATGAAATGGTGTTGGCAATTTTAGTAGCTTTGCTCCATAAACCGTCGCGGACCCAAGTGCTGACCGGTGGTAGGCGGCTCCATGCCACTGGAGGGTTTGTCTTTTCCAATTGTCCTCAAAACATTCAAGTGTAAAGAGTTTTGCTGAACTGTGGAGTTAGTTTCTGCCTATTTATAAGATTTTCTGGGGAACATGTAGGTTTTCTTGCTCATTTCTGATCTCAGTTGTTGAGTAATGCCTTTAGCTCAAGCTGTCTACGTTCCTATAAATAACTGTATTTTGGCTGTGGCAGAGGTGATTGCTGATTATGAACAAGGGCAGATGCTGTAATGCCGACCCGTACACAGATGTTCCATTCTCTGTCTTGAGTGGGATTTTAAGGGGGGGGGGGGGGAGAGCTTGTTTTCTCAGTTGCTTCTCTGTTGACAAATAAAATAGTCCCCAAAAATATTAGGCATGTACAAAATAACAGGATCTGATTACGTTATGCAAGAGTAGCATAGCAGTTCATGACTCGTGGCTTGTTCCATGTGCTGAAGGGAACTCAGCTGGAGGACACTGAGAGTGCAGGGAGTTGTGTTTTCGTCCCGTTGTACTTCCATAGCGTAAACAGGGTCCAGCTACTTGCTTCCAGTCTGGAACTAACTCGCACATATAGACTTCTTGCGGTTTTGTGCACGGGACAAGAGTCTGATCAGCTGAACTAAGCACACCTTGCTGCCAGAGCGACAGCGTTTCGGTAAGGCTGCATCTAGCACAAAATTGGCCTGCGAGGGGGTGGTAGGTTCAATGAAATCTAGTACAGCTTTCTGTGGGATATTCTGAGATTTGCTAAAGATACGTGTCTTTACACCTTCACTGCTTCTTGATTGCTTGGAGAGGAAAAAGGTTGGGTTTACTTCTATTGCTGACAGACCTTTTTGAAGTTTGGAGTGGGTTTTGAATATCCCAGCGGAGAAACCCCTTCCTTCTCTGTCACACACAGACATGATTTTGGGAAGGGAGCTGATGTGTGACCCAAAAGGGGAGCTGGAGCTGGGGATCTGTGCCAGGGCGATGGAAGTGGAGCAGATGAGGGCTCTCTAGAACGGGTCAAATGAGGAGGGAGAAATGCAGACTGGCCGGCTGCCTTGGGCCGGAGGCAGTGAGGAAGGAATTGCTAGGGGAATTTTGATACAGTTCTGACAAAGATTTCTGACAGCACAGCCAAGTCATTTGCTGTTTCAAAGGCCAAAGAACACCTGCAGGGAGGAAGGGGGGAGAAAGCGTGGGAGTCCTGCAGTCACTTCCTGAGCCGTTCTGCCTGGAAATGCCAAAATGTCACCTGGCTCGCGCAAGTGCCACACGCTGCGAAGGAAGCTGCAAGGCCGGAGCACGCTCGTTCTTGCTGGCTTTATGCTACTCAGGGGCCAGTGAGCCTGCAGTTGTAGGAAATGAATCAGCTGTAGTACCTGTAGGGCCTCAGGCTCCGTGGGGGTCATTCCATTGCTGGGACCTCCCATGTGGCCAGTGAGGTTCGATGCTCGGGACTCTCTTCACAAAAGCAGGAGTAGCCACGTTCACGCACTCTTCTTGGCCGGAGGTTTAGGTCTCTCTTTACTGCAGAGAGGTTGTAACGTGAGGTTAAAAACTTGAGTCCTTCCTTTCGTCTCCTGGTACTTTGAGGCTTTCCATTTATGGAAACTCAGCAAGCGTGAAGTGCTGGTCTGGTTTTGAAAGGTAATGTCTAGCCTACATGCAGAAGGGAAGAAGCTTGTAGCGTAATGCCCAGTTGTTTTGGCTTCTTGCCATGTCTGAATTCTCATGACTTTGTGATTGTAACTCTCAGATTATCTGTAAATTACAAACGTTTGAATAACTGATCAAAAGGGAGTATAAATTACACGTATTTACAGGTAGAACAAGTGAAGTAAGAGTCCCCTTTTCCCCATTTCTCCTTCAAACTCTGATCCCCCACTTCCCGCATAGCCGGCTGCTTCTGTCCCTGTGTATTTGATGGCCCTTTCTGCACCTCTGCCACCAGCTGATCTTGCGTGGGTTACCAACAAATCATTTTCAAGGAAGTGGTGTAGGAAAGCAGGCTGCCTGCGTGTTGAAATACCGACCGGTTCACTGTCTATGAGTCTGTAATTGGTATATCCTAAAGCAGATTTGTTATTCTGCTTAAAGTCCAGCAGAAACAAATAGCGTATTATTTTACAGTCCGAACGCAATGCCTGAAGAATATAGTGCTCTCATAGATAACTCTCAGGTACCTCCAACCACAGATCTGAATTACTGATGTATTTTGATACTCCAGTCATCACTTAGCATATCTCAAGGGCAGGCAGGTGGGGTTTTTTCTGTGCTCCGAGGGTTATGACAGAAATACTGCCTTCATGAAGCAGTACCTAAAGGAACAATGTTAGCATGTCATGGAAATGACTTTACCGTGATACATTAAAGAACCATGTGCTAATAGGCATGCGAGCTATTAGCGCTTCCTCCCCTCCACTTAGCAAGCTGTTTATCTTTTGAAAGGCTGAAAACTCTTAATTTTATTTTCCACAGATTTCCTTGTGGAACAAACAGTATAAATAATATCTGTAATATGAAACTTTGGGGATAAAAAGAGATAATATTTGTGCTTAATTTCTTTCCTCCTTCCCATCCATGTCATGTTCCACATTTGCATATGAAATTTATCTCCCACCCTTTTCCATGAGCCTTGTTAGTGTCCTGCTGTGCCCTCCCACACAACTTGGCTTATGCTAAAAGACCTTTAAATCTATCTTTGAAAATGTATTTTTGGAACTACCTTTTAGACAATATTTCTGGTTAAATGAGTTTTTCCTGGTTCCCAAATGTTAAAGAAATAGAAGATAGAGAAGCTAGGAGAAGGGCAGACCCTCATGCTGCTGGAGTATGTCTTTTCTGTGAGTAGTCTGCTACAAAAATATTCCCTGGACTGGGTTGATGAACCTGAAGCTTTAAGCCATGATGTATGTATTTATGCATGTATATATGTTTGCATTCAATTCCAAGGAGCAGAGGAGGGGTAGGTAGGAAAAGAGTGCGTTAGGACCGACGTGTTGCTTACACACTCGGAAGAGGCAGCTGTTGCTGAGATTTCTGAACCCGTGCTCTCTTTGCTGTAGCTGGGACCTCAGCTAAGATTACCTGCGACTTGTTACCCTTGCAAGGAATTAAAAGTAGGGCATTGGAGTATCTGGCTCACTGTTATTTGTAGTGAAGATAGACATACAGCCCCCGTTGAAATTGGGGACCAATTTTACTAAGCATTGTACAGCTTTGTAAACTCAATGCTGTTTATCTAAATAAAAGTGGGAAGCAGCTCTACAGCTGGTTTTTATAATTGCCCCAAAAGACACTGCTGAAAGCCACAAATAGATCTTGTCTCACCGTTCTCAAATGCTCTCGCCACTAGAACAGGCTGTAATACAAGCGTATCTTAGCACTCTGGTACAGTGATGCCAATCCCTGTGATTAGAACTCTTTTTTTTTTTTTTAATTTGTGATAGCTACAAGGTTTGACATTTTTCTTCAAGTGTCAGTTTCTGTGCTTACGCAGCTGACTAAGGAGTCTCAACTTCTTTTAGAAACAAAAGTTTCAAGCCCTTGCGGTTACAGAAAATTCCTTGAAAATGGGGCTTACTGATTGTTTTATCCGTTTGTTCTGAAGAGCAGAATGTTTGCATTCTTTTCATTCTTTTTTTATCTTTTTGAACAGCTGTCACTAAGAATCACTAAATTAAATATTACTCAACTTTTGCAACTAATTTATGACTGTGTGGCCATTTGTTATGGCTGTGCTGCAGGAAAAAAGCCTGTAAGGAAAACCAAGCATATATTTTTTGCATAGTTGTGGAATGCACCTCTATTAAAAGGTAGGAATGCTGAGCCACACTTAGTTTGCATCCCAGCTGCAGTAAGACCTTTCTGATGGTCCATCACAACCACCATACCATCTGCTTTTTCCAGGCTATTTATTCCATCCTTGTCTAATCTCTTTCCTTTCTGCTTTAAAAGCAAGTGCGTTTTCTCAAACCTGTTACAATTCGCTAAATGCTTTTTTAAACCCATTCAGGAAAAATGGGCTCCATCTTGTCAAATATTCTGTTGCTGGAGCAGCTATGGCTTCTGAGGGAAGAAAATCTTGCTATCAATTAGAGTTACAGCGTGGTGACAGTGTGAGCAATGGACTCTCCACACTGGAAGTGCCTCTTGCCCTCTCATCGGTTAGCCATCAACTTGTGCAAGCTACTTAGGATTTTGTCTAATTTTGAGTGTGTGAATTGTCATTGTGATCTACATGGAAATATCCACAAGTAAAAATGAGGCTGATCCTTGACTACCTTCTTGAATCAGTGCTTGAAGAACGACATAGTCCTTCTTCATCTGTAGTATTTTATAATTGTGTTCAGGAAAGTTTTTTTATTGATTTTAGAAAGAGGTATGGATTTCATAGTTGTAAAAACATACATCTTTCCAAACCTCATTGAGCCCTTGCCTTCAGTGATAGTGGTGATGGGTTCATTATGCAGCACATTGTATCAGTTTTACATTTTTTTGCTTTTAAACATCCTCCTTGATCTTACGTTATAAGAAGGCCTATAAAAATGCACGGCTTATCTGCGTGGTACTTTGTAGCCTGGTATCACAGCTTTCCCAAGATGTATCCTCTTTAATCAGAACAGCACTGATCTCTTCCCGCTGCTCATTATTATTGTTATTTGTGTTACATTATAGGGAGCGTTACACAAACAGAACATAGAGACCAGCCCCATAACTTGTTAATCGTCCTTCATATGGAAATGTCTGCATTCCTTTAATCATTTAAATCGATCCTTTTAGAGTATCCTGTCCCGTGCCCCCCCCAAACTTCATGTGTATGACTGTTACCGATGACAAGAAATGAGCAAAATGTTTTTGCAAAAAAGTCCACTGCTGATTTACATATCAAAACTGCAGAACTATTTTCCTAGCCCATTTCTTAACCATTCTCGGAGGGTTTTGAAAGGAAAGGCTGTAGAGTCCTCAGACACCTACATGCTCCTACCAATCCCATGAGAAATTTGCTTTTAGAACTGCTGTGGCACAGAGACAGGAGGCTTTCATGGAGCTGTCCCCTAATGGTGGTCTCTTATCTTTCTTGGGTGGTTAACTCATTTAACTGCACAGAAAGTGCAAATAGTTTTAAGTTATGATTACTGGTTATATATTACTTTGCTTTTACTAACAACCAATTCCATCTGCTGTCATGCTTCTCTTTTGCCCAGCCTTCTTGGGCTCCTCTGTGTCCTTGTAGACATGTTTATTTTCTACACCGCATTTGCGTCGTGTCCATTTTCCAGATGGCCATTAAATATATTAAAAACTTGTAGTCTAAAGCCAATATAAAACCTTATGACTCTCTTTAAACATACATGGTTTACTGTTTATTTCTTCTATATTTTTCCTTTTCCAGGCTAGAGCTATACATATCATCCATGCTGCTTGGGATTTCTGAGTGCATTTTATCATGCTGACCTTGACTTATTAGTACAAGGCTATACAGTTTTTGGCACTCCTTCTCTTTCCAGCTAATGTGGTAAAAGTTACTGGAAATGCTAAATTTGTTGCTCATATTTCAGTGAGGAAGTAACAGCAACAGGCCCCTGTGAGAGATCCTTCACTTCTGCAGCTGATTCCATTCTTGTTCCAGAAGAGCCTGGTTCCCCTTATACCTAAGGATGCCGTGTATCGTGTGTAGGAAGGGGCTTAGGGGGCTAGGCTTTCCCTCACAAACTGCAACAGAGATACTAGTTGAAGGAATTTTTTGCACTGTCTCGATCATTTAATTTAATTGTTACTTTTTCCCTGCCCCAAAGACTGCAATATAACTGGAATATTTAAGCGAGTGCTACCAAGTGCCACTTTGTTCATGAACAAATGCAGTAGCTGAGAGAGTTTGGAGTTAAACGCTGGAACGCAGTCCAGTCTTTATTTGGAAGACCTGAAGACCAGGTTTTCCTTGGTTTGTGGTTCAGGTCTATCCCTGGTAGATACTTAAGTTCTGTTAATGCTATTCCTCTGGCTTCTTAGTTGCGTGATTTTTGCTGAGCAGAGAATCTTGTCTCGCTTGGGAGAGGAGGAGACCCTTTGCGCTGTCTGTGTGCAGCTGGCAGTGCACCGGAGAGCCCCGACTGAGCAGTAGGATGTGCTGCACGGCATCGTGGCGTTCCCAGGTCCAGACCCAACACCCCTGTGTTTGCTTCGGAAGTATCCCACGTAGAAAGCATAACCTTGCATAAATATGTGTATGCTTGGTCTCCTCCTGCCCCCGCCCCGCCTTGCTCTCTAATAGTTTTCCCTGAGATTCTTGAACAACAGAGCAGATGGAAACCTTATTTAAATTTAGAAACCGTGAATACCACATGCTGAGCTCAATGGAGCAATTCAAGTTGGTTTCCCTTAAATGATTTTTTTTTTAAAAGCTGGATTCCATTTAGAATTTTTAAAATAGCATAAACACGTGATACAAAGCATTTGAAGATACCTGTATTCCTTTCCACATAATGCTTCACTTGTATATAAGTGTGAAAATGTGTCCTAAACAGATCAAATTTCACAGCTTGTCGTCCTAAAGGACGTTAACTTTCCATTATTTATTAGAGCCATTATAAAAGAAACTCCTGCACCGTCCCTAAAGAGAGGAAATCTGTCATGGTTCCCAGGAAAGAGAAGCAAGGATTATCCTTGAAAGCAATCAAAGGAGAGAATAGTTTTTACCAACTTGTCAGTGGAGTTGCCATGGGCACCAGCCAGGAGCCTAGGTTTAAATGTCAGATTTCCCTTCCACTACTGTCTTTTCCTTTTCTTTTGCTTTATTTTTGCATTCATTCTTTTCTTTTTTTTTTTCCCTTTTTATAAGAATTTCTCTACCCACATCCCTTTTTTCCTAATGCCCAGTTTCACTTCTTTTTATGCCTATCCTCAGACATCAGACCAATCCCAGGTAAAGAAATCTGTTTTTTTCTTCTAAAAAAAAAAGTAAGATGGTATGTTCTTGGAAACTTGTTTGAAAGTCATTAGCATATTAATATTTGTCCAGCGAAGAAAATTGCATTAAGAGACTGACGCAGTTAAGGAAGACACAGCAGCGTGGAGTCAGCAGCAGCTCCCCTTCAGCATTATTGCGCCTGGTTGTTGGAGACATGTGGTATGTTTCATTATTTGCTAAAATATTACACAGAGGGGGCTGGGGGGAAGGAGAAGAGCAGAAGGGAAAAGCTCACATCTGTGGTAACTCTCTGCAGGGGGAGAAAAAAAAAAAAAGGCAAATCCTACCATTTGTGGAAGGTATTCATGTGTTGCCGGCTGGCTAAACTGCACATCAATTGAATTAACGTATCCGTTAAATCTAGATAAAAGCTCAGAAGAACCAGTTTAGAAAACACTTTTTTCTTTTCTGTTTTTTGGTGGTTTTTTTTTTTTTTCCCCTCCTTAATTCCTCTAAGCTGGCACAGGACATCTGGGTTGGTTTTGTTTTGTATGCTGGGTTTTGTTTTGCCTTTTGCGTCTTCACTGTCAAAACCCCAAAACAACCCCAGCTGCCTTAAAAAAAAAAAAAATCCATTTGTGTTTTGCTTACTTGTTAATAGCGTTAGCATGTAAATGAACACATCCAGGCTATAAAGTGAGCAACTCGTGCGTGGGTGGGAAGTTCACACCTCCTCTGGTGCTATTGTTTCAGGCTGTCCGGCTGCAGGCTCCGTAGGGCCAGAAGAGTACAACCTTCTGCATAAATGGAGGAATAGTTACAAAAAGAAAATGGCATTTTTTTTTCTTAAGAACCAAATAATGCTGTCATTGACTGGGTGCCTGTAACCTCCCTTTGGTCACTGAGTTTGTTCTGGAGAACAAAGATAAAACTGTAGGGCTAGCAAATTTTCGAATGTAGATCCTGGTTTTAGTCCCAGAGTTTTTTTCACAGTGTGCTTCACTGTGGCTGTGGAGAATGTGATAAATTAGTGCTTGTGGTTTTGAAACCCATTTCTGATCTGCCTTCCTATGATCCTGCCTTGTCTTTAAGAAACTCTGAGCATGTTTCCATGTGAATTATTGACACATAATTAATGATGGGTCGATACTGACTTGGAAACTGGGTTGTTAATAGAAGTAATAGGATGCAAATTTTCAGGATGCGTATTTTTAATCCAAACTGAAGTTCCCACAGTGAATTTGAATGATGTGATTTCGTATTCACTCTTGTGAATCGTTTCTGTGTTCTTGGTGTACATAGCAGTGGTGCTGGATGGTAGAAAGATGCACAATCATGAAGTTTGGATGACTGTGTTACAAAAAGAGAAATCACCGTTCCGAGGCTGAGACAGCCATGAGTCCTCTATGTACAGCCTGAGGTGTTTCATATCACGTACAATCCTAAGGTCTGTTACCTTAAGACCATCCAGCCCTTGAAACAAACACTTCAGGAATCTTCCTGTGCAAGAGGGAGGGAGGTGTGAAAGTTCAGTGCCTACAACAAATCATCTTGAAGATCAGGAGATGGCATCAGTGACATTTATTGAAGAGCATGAAAACTCTTGTTGGCTAAAGGCTGTGAGGTGGTAGCACTGATGTAACCGGTTACTTTGATTTGGGTTTCATTGGGGCCCAACTTGCAGGGACTGAGAGCAGTGTCACAGTGCGGAATGCTGAGTGTTCCTACTTTTCCCAGGTAGGTTAGTCCTTGCCGTGGGATTTTGGTGATTGATTTATGCTCTACCCTGAAGAACCTCAGCAGCCTTTGAGGGTGCTAGGGAACAGAAATGTCCTGCTTCCTCCCAGCTGGGCACTAGTAGGGTCGCTGGTGCTGAAGGTTGATGCCCTCAGAGCAGCTCCTGGAAGCCCAGTTACAAGCAGAAATGTCAGCTCCTTCCTCTAAAGCTTTAGCATTCAGCATTATGGAGAGTTTGAAAAGAAGTAGTAATGTTCGGGGAGCCTTTGGAGAAGGACTGAACAAACTGAATCGCTTCTCAGTGCTTTCTGTGGATGTACATAGAACGGGACAAGAAATAAAGGACCACATATTGCAAAAAGGGAAAATTAAGATTAAGCATTAAGACGTTCTCTCAGATAGTAAAGGTTAGTTAGTCACTGAAAGAGATTGCCCAGGGAAGCTGTGAAATGTTTATCATCAGAAGTTTAAAGAAAAAAAAATAGGAGACAATGTCAAGAATGTCTTGGGTGTAAAGAAAAGTGCTAAATATAACTGTGCTGTCATGGGACAGTGGGAAGGACTGGCACCCTTCTAGCCCGAGTTTCCCTGAAGATCCACCATTTCAAACAGCTGATGAGAAGCCTGACTTAACGACAGCAGTGGCCTATCTACTTTTACTTAGAACCAGAAGTTATTCATGGCCCTGATTCATGAAGCCTCCACTCTTAAGCAAGCCCAGGAGTCATGTTTATAACAACTCGGGAACCTTCGCTAATTTAGTGGGAAAACTTTAAGATTTTATACAAGTGTGCATCACCATAGTAATTTAAAATCTTGTACGTAAAATTCTAGCAACCCTTTTCCTGGCATCTCTGAAACATCTTTGAGAGTAGAGATTTTGTGTATGCTAGAGGTTTGGTATTATGTCTTTAGTTATTTACTAATTTTTTTCCAAAACATGGCAAGGAATACGTTTCTTACAGAAAAAAATAATTTATCCTGCTCAGTAGGATAGCTGAATGGATTGATTCTGTATTTTATTTGCAGTCTAAACCTAAAGTAGTCTTCATCCTCCAATGCAGTACAAATAGTCTTGCCTTTTAATCCGTGTCCATTCAAAAAATCTGTTTTCATGTCTCACTGCATAATATCTTAATTTAATTTCCATTGAATTATAATCTTACTCTGAAATAAAATACATTAAAATACAAATCTGATGAAAATACTTAAGAATTTTTTGCCTGAGACTTCCTGTTTCTTTACACATAAATGAAAATCAAACTCTGTATGTCATTCACGTGTGTCATGCCAGTGAAATCCATGTGAAGTGCATTCTGCTGGGGCACCAGCCTTGTAATGGAGAGATTCCAGCCCTTCTAAGTGAGATACACAAAGAAGGAGAAGAACAATTGATTGTGACCATAACTTCTAAGATTTTGATGTCAGAAACCTCTTTTTTTCTTGTCTGTAAATGAAGGTGTCTTCCTTTGACTCTGCATATATGATAAGTAATGATGGTGGTTATATAAAATCAGGTATGCTATTCTTCATTTACAGTAAAAAAGTGTTACTCTTCTCTTTCTCTTTCTCTTCATGCCCCGGCACTGTCATCTTGGAAATGCTTTGCTATGGAGCAAATGGCAGTGGAGGTGTAGCCATGCGTTAGTTTAGCAACCTTGACCTTCAGCCATGTGGGAGTGTAGAAACAGGAAATCAGATTACTAGATAGAAACCTAAGTTGACATATGAACATAGATTAATATTTCCAAGATGAAGCTTATTACCCTGTTATTAGCAGCAGTCAAAACCAAGAATATCCTGATCCAACACTTAAAAGAAACTTGATAGGTGCAACAATATGAAAACTAGGGACTTTCCCTGAAGCATCAGTGAAGGTGTATGTCTGATACATGTGATTAATCTTAAACTGTTACTGTGCAATGCCAGTTACATTAGTAGAAGTTGGGAAAACTGCTAAAACTGGCTTAAAATAGAAAGCTGCGTCAAGAAGTCACCTTTTCAGGGATGTTACAAAGCCCCTGTTTCCAGTGGCTGTCGTTCATACTGTAGCGGCACTGGAGGCCCTACATAATATTTAGGCTCTGCAAAATGTGATTCCTGTTCTGCTTTGATTTATTCTGTGGCAACGTTAAGAATTTTAGCAGGGTTTGTCCTCATGGACATGATAAGGGTTAGTAAGCATAGGAGTTAATTTACAGCACAAAGCTTCTCACCTGAGGTGCCCATCCTGGGCAATCTCAGACATAGCACGTACGAAATAGCTTAGTCTGTGAAGTGCGAGCTGATACCAAGTGCAAATCAAAAATAGCATAAAATACAGGGTAGCTATTCCACGACAAGATGACTGCCCACAGACTTCCTTGCCTAGCTAACAGATACCAATATTCAGAGAGAAAGTAGAAATAAGTAGGAGAGGGAACAATTCCAACTCTGTGCTCAGCTAGGGAGGAGGGAAAGTGGAAGGAGGAGAGGCTGGCAGACTTAGCTGCTTAACAGTAAACAGCTTTGACAGTTCCAGCGTTGCTCCTGCCTGGATTCAGCAGCTACGTGTGATCCAAGAGGTAAATGCGTGCCTCATGGCATCTCAGACCGCGTCAGACTGCCTAGAGCATGCTGCGGTGGCATTACGGCCCGGGCGCCCTTCCCTCGCCAAATGGCAAGCACGGTGTGCTGGTGGCTTGCCCTGACCTAACGCAAGGTATGCACCCAAAGGTGGGAATTGTGGAATGAGCTGTTCCGGCTCTCTGATAGCAGCTAGCTGGGTCTTCGAGCTGTAAGTATGGCAATACAGTTTGGTGCTATAACTGTCTTAATGTCAGGACTGCGAACTTCCCGTGTTACCTATTGTTATACCTTTTGAATAACTGAAGACAAGCTTCCAGAAAGCCAGGTCCCAGGAAAAAGTGAGCAGGCTAAGTCACACCAGCACGCTAATTAGAAGAACGTAGGAATTGTCCTATTACGGGGGCTGCATAGATCTTGGTATCCCCTTTCCACCAGTGGGCATAAGCAGATGCTTGGGGAAGAATACAGGACAATTTCTTAAAACTGTTTCAGCCTTCACCTAATGGCTGCTCCCAAAACGTGCTAAAATGTTGTTTCTATGTGGTTAGTAACACTTATGGGTTTCCATGGACTTCTCAAGTTTCCCTGGAGTCCCATTTAAACTTTAGCATTCACAGTACCCCTACTGCTCATATGGAAAAATTTCTGTTTACATGCAGAGCTATTCATGCAGAAGGAATTATTCCATTAACTAACTGTGAAAATACAAAGTAAAATACTGGTCTCTGTCTGAAAAAGGGAACCCATCTGAAAATGTAGACAAAAACTCTTTGATAGGGGTCTGCATGTTAACATCTGTGATCCTTCGTATTTTAAATGTGCTTCATCATATTGGATTCACAATTTATTGTCTCTGCCCATCAGAGAATGGTGTCATCATGCTATAAAAACATTTGTGCATGTGCTGTAGAAATTACCAGAAAATTTAATAGACTTCATGTGGCAACAGCTGCCCTTCTTAGGATGCCAGTGTTACAGATATGAAAAGTACAGAAATGAGAGCGAAGAAAAGAAATCTAAACTAATGGGGGAAGAGGGCAGAGTGGAACCGCTGCAATATTTGTCTTTCTGAAAACTGCCTGATTGCTTTTCAGATCTATACTTTTTTCCCCTGTTGACAAGCAAAGCTTGGGAATAATAAGTGCTGCATGAATTAAATCCATCACACTTGACTGACTGGATACCATGCACCGGATCTTCAAACCAATCTGGGTTCTATCAGTGTGCCGCAATTGATTTCTGTGCTTTGGCAGAAAAGAGCTGAGAGACAAATGGGGGGGCGAATCCTACAAACATTTTTTGTGTTACTATAGGTACAGCTAGTAGCTAACATAACACCGAATTTCCCCTATCTAAAGTACCACTGAGCGTGTGAGCATGGTTTTGTACATATCAGTCGATAAATTTTAAATATTTCTCTGTTGATACTGCACACTGTTCTTTTGTGTCTCTTTAAGAAAGGACTATTGACAGCAAACCAGGAGGGTAGTTATTCTTGTCCACCTACAGCATGTCTGTTCCACAGCATCATCAGCTTTCCCCTTCACAGTACAGCCATTCTGTGTCAGAGATACCAGTCGCAGACTCAGATGAGAATGTAAATCCATCCCACTGAAATGGAAATCAGCAAAGATGTTGCACAGGTCTTTCACCAATCACTGTTTATTTCACTCTATATTTTTAATTCTCAGACAAGTACTAGCTTTGAAAAGTTCCAAAAAGCATTTTGTTTTCTTTCCCTGTTCCCTTTTTTCTGTTTTTTGTCTGTTCCATTTTACTTTATGTAAGAAAGATCAAATCCTGTCCCTGGCTGGACCTAGGAGGAGAAGTGGGACCAAAGATGCCCAAGAGTTGGCTTGCATGAGGAGTAGCAGGGACTCCTGACGGTGTACCGGGGGGCTATTTGTTTTTTCTGATGAAATGTATGATAGAGCAGCAAACGTTGAATATTCTGTAGAGTGCACTACAAATTGCTCCTGGGCACAGCGGTGTGGTCAGACCAGGGAACGGGAGGTTTCAGCTGAAGTTTTGCTGGTTGCCTTGTGCCACGCTCAGGTAAGACACAATACCTTTCTGCCTTGTCATGCATCTCTTCACGTTATTAATCCTCTGGGGCAGGACTGGTTCTCCTGTGCTTGTCTAGGACTTGGAATAAAGTTTTCATGAGGGATCTGTAGAAGCCACTGTAATTCAAACCATCAGTGCCCCAGTGAATGAGCGTGCCAGGCGGGTACGCTAATGAAGTTCAGCACCTTCCGCATGCAGGCAGGAGGACGAATAGAATCATAGGTTTCACACCATGCTAGTCTCCTCTCAGGTTTCTAGACTTCCTTTTGATTCCTTTCTTTTGATTACTTCATTTTGATTACGATTAAATCATAACATACTGTTAAAGGACTTCTCTGTGCCTAAGTGAAATCCAATTGGGTTCATCCCTATTAACATCTGTAGCATATTTCACCTGAGTGGTTATGGTCATATTGGACAAACTCTGCCTTTTGTCAAGGGTAGATACATGTTGCTGAAGGGAATGTATGCAGCAGTCGCTGGTTTGCAAAGCATGCTGCTCTGTGATGTTTTCTACAGATTGCTCTGTTAGGGAGAAATGTTAAGCCTTAGGATTTTATCTCTCCTAAGGGAAGGAGAAGACTTCATGCATCTTTCTTCTTTCTACTGTCCAAAGTACTACATAGCCTAGAAAATAGAAAACAGTAAATCATTTTTACATTTAATAACATACTGTAATAATCAAGTACAGATCTGATTACTAAAACCTTTCAGTATCTGAAGTGGAAGTTCCTTATTAACATAGGAGTCTGCTCTAAAAACTCATTTGTACAGTACCAATTTACAGTAATTCCTCACAACTTCCGAGTAATGTATTCTAGGAGAAGAGCATCACAGTTCTCCCCAGCAGGTACAGCTTAATTTAACTGGCATGAGGGGACAGTGCATACTGGTGGCTGTTCAGGAATGCACAGTGCTAATGGAGGGAGTTAGTCCTTTCCTCACATGTCAGTTTGTGCTTTTCACTGATGTAGTAACAGGATTTTGAACAATTATTTTTGAAATCAGACGTGGGAATATTTGGGAGAAACCTAGTCGGTCACGTCCTGTTCGCAGTAGTACATTGTTTAAGAAAAATCCCACCAAACTTTATAAACTAAATCAGTGTCACACTCCAAGTCCCTAACCCTTTCATCATACTTGTATTTTATATGATACAGAAAATGTTTCATTGCCGTATGTAAGGCCCGTTTCAAGGCTGTTGTTTCGGGTCCTGTACAACATGCCTATGGCACAACGGCTGGTTTTGGTTCCCTGGAGGCAGGTAGTTTCCCTCCTACAAGTTGCCGATGCCACAAGGCAGAAGTGGCCTTGTCAAGGACTCTAAGGAACAGACTGAATTCCCAAATCCTTTCTAGGGTAGCAGCATCCTCCTTCATGCTTCAGTACTGTGTTCTGGCTGTTGGAGGTGGTGAGCTAATGAGACCATGTCTGATGGGAATTCCTACTCCTCTACAAGACCCATTCCATGCAGTCTGGTCCAGAATCAGGTTTTTGGTCTATCTAGAAGGCTCTCTGAAAGTTGGGATTTCTTTTTCAGCCCAGCACTGCGAGATAGCTTAGACAGCTTGTGATTAAAAGCTTAAGAATTAGGCAAAAAAGCTTTGGTAAAAATGAAAGCTCCTTGTCTACAAGCAGCAGAAATGGTATCAGGGCAAAAGCCATACTGCTATGTGTATTGCACTTCCTCAGTAACTCACTATTTATGATAAGCAATTATGAAAATCAATTTAAATGCTACTGTTTAAAAATACTTTTCCAAGTGGTTTCTACTTCAAAGTTGTCTTTTAGAGTTGTGTGCTGCATTGAAGAAAATATTTTTTTTCTTTTAAACGTTCTCAGAATGAGACAAGTCCACTGTTTTAGCCCAGGTAACAGTTGCTTTTTGTTCAAAGAGTTATGGACCCCTGTGTATCATAAGAATCCTTAGATGACCTGATGCACACTAAGTTAACATTTTCAATATGCATCTCCCTTTATTTTAGTATAGGTTTAAAAATAATGGGGATTTCTTCAGCCTCTACAAGTTATTATGGTTGCCATCTTAGGTTGGAGGAGTTTACCTTCACTGAATTAAGAAAATTTCTCCACCTTCGAGAGCAAGGTGACAAAAAGGAGCTCTCAGCCTCTCTGGTTCCAGGAAAGAAAATGTGCAAATAGAAACAAAGATGTTTCCACTTACAGAGCAACTGTTCTTAAGACGTGATTAAAAATGTTCAAATTTCCAATAATGTATACATAACATATTCCTGTCATCTGCAGCACAGTGATAGGAAACCTTAAGCAGCAGATGCTCTGTGGGACTTTTAAACTGAAGTCCAATCTATATAGGAGACAGAACTTATAATGAGACATAATGTAGTTGTGAGACAAGACATCACAGGCAATTTCCTGAAGGAAAGAGTGAGATTTAATCACTTTGGGCTACTTCTGCAGCTGCTGCTGAGGCACGGTAGTTGCTCTGTCAGAGAGGGAGATGCTTGTCAAGATTGTGAGCAAACTGAATTGCTGCCAACCATTTCTCACAGACAACAGATGATTCTCATAGACCATTTGTTTTATTTCTGCGCATTTCGTCTTGTGCTTTGCTGTCTTTCCAAAATCCGTGGCCTTTTGTGTTGTGACAACAGGACATTAGCAATTATTGCCGTTAAAGTGCTCCACGCATAAGCAAAGCCTCCCTCTCTGCCACATTAGTCATCAGAGCTCAGTTTGGTTATTATCTCTATTGGTTCTAAAAGTTCTAACAGCTTTAATTACCTCAGGGAAATAATTTTACATTTTTTTTTATTGATAAAAGTAATTTTTCAGCTACTTGGAGTAGCCAGTCTTGTGTTATATTAAGTGGGATTTGACTCTTCCTGAAAGACTTCCAAGACATTGGAATAAGACATTTAATGGTGTAGAGGTTGGTGACGGCTCCTTCCTAACTGCCAGGCACAGAGAGGTGAGGGGGATGAAATCCATGTTATCTCAAGATTCATGTTTTCTGCAGCTCACAAAATATTAGCCTCAATTAGCATTCTTGTTGCCAGTCTTGGCTAACATTCTGTTGCAGCAGTGTGAAGGAAGAGTGATAGTCGGCAGATCATCAGCTAGGTCATTACTCAGGTAATTACTAGGCAGTAATTCCTAGTCCAAAGGCAGGACGTGGACTGTCTAACCAGCAGCTCTTGGACCATTCTGCCAGCCTCCACGCTGTGTAGTGGCTGCCACTCCTCGACAACATTTATCCAGTCTTCCTCATCCTGTCCTCTCCTGTTGGGATTATTTGCAGCCTGCAGTCTCCATCTTGATTTCTAGGTTGATTGCACAGATTGTAACTCGGGGCAAATTTGGCAGAAGGGCTACAGGAGGTAAAGCAAGGAGAGACAGATGGGTGAAAATGACATTGACCCAATTGCCTTGTCTGAACTAGATGGAAAATTATATCCTTGTCCCATCACTCTCTACATATCAAACAAATAAATCTAGTATTCCTATATTAGTTCTGTGGCATCATTTCCACGGCCCAGGGATGGGTGTTCCTAAAGTGAACGCTATCCTGTACAATCATTTGAAGCAAGCCTCACTGTCACCACCTTTTCTTTTCTCTCCTAATACCTCCAGCCAAGCGTCTTCCCCTGCTCGGACCCTTGCCACTGGCTAGCAGCACCAACTAAAAGGCCCAGCAAAGCCTGTTAACGTGGATTGCATGCTGTGCCTTGCATCTTCTGGTGTTGACGTGCCTCACTAGCAAGTCGTACCTCACTGGCTGGGAACCAGTGCTCTACTGTAGTCCAGGATGCTGCAGCAAGAACTCACGAGCAAGTTCTCATTTTATTTGTATCATCTGGTGAAGGAGGAGAGAGAGTAATAAATTACTCCTAAAAAATACAGCTTTATTGAAGGGTGTAATTGAGGACAATGACCTAACTGGGATCTCTTTCCAGGGTAAATGTCACAGATATCAACATACTCCTGAAAGTGGGTAAAGGGTCTAAATTGTTTTTTTTAAACACCACAGCTATTATCAAGAGCAAGACTGTATTCCAAGTGATTAGCATCCTGCAGACCACTTAGTCTTATCTAGGGTCATGTCATAAAGGAGATTGAAAAAGTGAAAAAATGTAGGTTTCCGTGACAGTGAATTGGGAACGGCATCACCAGTTTCAGTGCAAAACATGTGGGAAAAGAAAAATATGGTCCAAAGGATTATGGCCTAGAGAATGGAGAGAGGGTGGGTGGGCTGGAGACCCCAGTTGCCAGAAAACATGAGATACCACATTTTCCTTTTAAACCAATAGTTTTCATGAGAAACTCACTTCAGCGCTCAGAAATTTGTTCTCAGGAATGTAAAGGTGCAGGGAGAGGGTGGGGGCACAGAATTCAAATGTGGAGACCAAAGTTCTCAAAAAGCAGAGGGCAATTCATGTTGGTGGCAGAAGGACCGTCCATTCTTTTATTTCATCTAGATGCAATCAGCTTTTGAACTTTGGTGTGCTTTCTTGGCCAAGAAACCCCGCTGGTGATTTCTATGAGATTTAATCAGGCTGTTGAATTGTCAGGGTATCCATAATTTACAGAGGTAGTGTTTTGTGATTGATTCTTTTTTTCTTTCTTTTTTTAACAAATAAAAGCAAATACCATTACAATAATTCACACTCAGAAGAGCATTTTCCCCACTGCATTTAATACAATTTCATTAAGTTAGCACAATCCAAATTGAAATGTGAACAAGATACTTGTTTAATATATCAAAAGCAAATTAAGTCTGGATTTGAAAAGGTGTTAAAGATTTTCCTTTCATAAAATAGAATTAGTTCTAATTTGTCTCTGAAGTTTAAACTGCAATGCATTTATTGCTGAAATATAAACCAGTAGTTTAAATCCAAGCCTAACACAATTAACGAAGTGAGGAAACTTCATAAGGTTCAAATGAATATTTTTGTTATGCTTAAAAGCTTGAGGAACGAATCAGCATAGCACTTCTGAAATTATTAGAGCTACGATGGGCAACCCCTTTGAAGTTTATGACCGTGGGAGAGGCCAGGAACAGGGAAATAAAGAAATACACAGACATGCAGAAAATGTTCATATTTTTAGTAAACTTACACAGGTAAATTTTGATAAGTGTTTAAGGTGGGACATTAATAGTATGAACACATTATCTGAAGTCCAGTATTGGGTGTAAATACGGACTAGCACTGCACAGATGTCTTATTTGAGGGTTACAGATTCTCCCTTCCTATGTTTGCATTCTTTTGTTTCTGTTCTTCGTACTGTGTAGTGAATGAGTTTGCGAAGCCTAATGTGCACACAGTTAGCAAACATAATATATAAGCATTTGTCTAAATTGCTGAAAACCAATTTTGAATTTGGAAATGTGACTGTTTTTTCAAGAAGGTAATTCAGTTGTAATGGAAAAACACTATACAGGCTGTCAAAACTAAATGACAAAATACAAACTGAAAACATCAGATGATGATACCTAAACAAGCAGCCTGATTTAGAAAATATTGAAATTTGATAATTGGATCACTCTGGGCAGCTGATTCTGAATTTAATCCTACATTTTTAGGCATCTGTTTTTGGAAAGGCTTGCTCTCTCAGCCTCAGTTTTTCTTTGTGTAAAATTGGAGTAGTGATACTTCCTTTCCTTACAGAGGTGGTAAGAGGATTACTTTTTTTCACACTGCTTTGAGTATGGAAAGTCCTATAAAAGTGTTACCTGAAAATTTCAGACAGCTCTAGTGTTATCCTATTACCCACTCATAGAGGCAAGTAATGGATAATTGGGTTCCTACTTACCTTCATTAGATAAGAGATCTCTCATTTAACTCTGTCAATAGGAAGATTAAGAGTCCTTGTTACTCCAGGAGAATAAAGTTGTATAGGACAGAAGTGAATAATAGTGAGTATAAAGCCATGGTTGTAAACTGGTAGATCTGTTGCAATAAAGAGGTTTCAGACTGTGAAATACCCTCTCTAACCTTTATGGTCATACTTCTAATTCAATACATGGAGACATATTACTCTGTATCATGTGAAGCAGAATAAAGAGGCCCATTAATTGCATCAAAAGTTTACAAGCCGACCTCATATTTTCACAGCTACCACGTGAAGACAGATTATGAGACTCTCCTGTGCGTTAGAGCAGAGCCAGTGGAAAGGCAGTCGGAGCCCGTCTTGACTCTCATGACCTCTTTGAGTTAATAATTACTTATTATACCTTGCAAGTTTTTCTTTGGTTTTGGTATAGCACTGGCATGTTTGCTGGGTGTGCACAAGACTTTTTCTACATTATGCTTCTATTTCAATAGAATCCTCTTTTTCTTTGTGACTGGTAAAGCCTTTTTTAGAAGTTTGGTCAAAAAAGAAGGGTAGAAATTAAGTTTTCAGCCTGACACGTGCATGTGCCAGGTTCATAATCGTGCACACAGAAGTGAGGTGCTGTTAACTCCTTTTGGTTGTCGTAGCCCATGGCACAACTGAACAGGCTTTCCCACTGGAAAATTTCTCATGTCGCTAGCAGCAGGTACTAGTCCTAACTAATAATGTTTTCTGAAGACCCAAAGGTGTTTTATTCTCTACCCCATCAGGCAGAATTTTGATACAGGGGAGCAGTTAGAGCAGTTAGTTCTGCAACTCTTGTTGCTTTCTGTGTCTTCTTTTATCCAGGAAGCACACTGAAAAGTATTTAGCCAGCTTCCAGGCAAAGTTGGTGGTTTCCGACTGTGCCATGTCCATAGAAAACTACATCAGACAGAGCGTAAGAATGTTTTTTCCGCAGCTGCACAATATTTCTAAACTATTCTCCGTATTTAACTGCAGTGACCTTACAAAAGTAGTCCACCTTTATGGCTACAAGGCTTAATTACTGTTATTCTGCTCTAGTTTCACTTCCACTGGGGTTTCTCTGCCTCATGCAGCTCTAGAATAGCATTTATCGGCACACTTACTCTTTGGAATAAACTGATGTGGCAGGTTACCATAGGGTGCTGTCTGCCTACAAAGTGTCAGACTTTGTAAGACTGTAACTTAGCCTGTTCATTTTTAAAACCTGTAACAAAGAGACAATATTATATTGCAAGGCCACCTTTCTGCGTTAGCTTCCTAAAAGCTCTCTTTGTTTTGATACTACCCTTATTTCTCAGGTTTCCGCTGTCCTTTCTGTTAGCAACAAGTTTTCTGTTGCTGCTGGTATGTCGAGAAAGTTATATTCTTTGGATATTTCTGTCTATTTTGAAATCACCGGAGGGGAAAGTTTCTCCCACTATACTAATTAAGGAACATGTTATTTGGGTAGTGCTTGAGGTTGATATTATCTGCATCTAGGTTTACAAATAGCATCTCTGTCTGTTTGTTCATCTTCCTGATAAAGCTACCATACAGTCAGCACTTCAGGAACGCCAGGAGTGAGCAACCAATATACAGCTCAAATATTACGGTATTGATAATGTCTGTGTTGGAGATGTCATAAACCATGGTCGTGCAAGGTAGTCAAGAATTCACCATGAACTTCATCTTTCTGTGAATGAGGACTGAGCATACCTGCTATCCTTACAGGTTATGTCAAACAGTAGATGTGCCATGCAAGTGTAAATGCTACAATATTTGACTTTCCAGAGGGTAGGTCAGATACAGACCCACAGCCTCGTCCCGTATCCCCATGTTGTGCCCATTGCCCAGCAGAACTGCACAGGAACGCACACGGGCAGAGAGCAGCTTCTGGAGCTGAGCTTCCCTCAGCCCCTGGAAAAGCATCTCTGCACAGCCCCAGCTGGACCTCTCTAAAGACCTTATTTTTTCCCTTCCTCTTTTCCAGGTGTTTTACTTTGCAGCCACTCCACCGCATTGTTTACAAATTTAAAAATAATTCCTGTCAGTCTCTGAAGCGCAAACAAACTATGGTTTTTTGAGGCATACTAGCAAACCCTTAAATAACTAGGACATTGTATTGGTGATGAGAAAAGAAAGCATTTACATAAAAAGCAGCTTGCCAAACTTCATAAATTTCGTCTGCAATCAAGAAAAATGAAGCCTCTAGATTCTCCTAGCAGAAATTTTAATGAGTATTCTGTGCTATTATTTGATATGAATATTTTCAGTAAGACTGTAGGAAAAACATTGCTTGTAATCATCTCATAATGCAAAAACATTCATATGGGTCAGGCAATGTCAAGAAGACTGGGAATATACCAGTAGGCAGCAAAGGTCAGCAAGGTAGAAAATACATAATTATGATGTGGCCTGTTTAATATCCATGGTTAGGGAAAAGTAGTCGGATTGCAAAATATTGGTCCTTTTTTTCTGATCTTACTGTACTTATGTTTTCCTGCAACCTTTGTATGTCTGTCTGAAAAATAGGAATGGATTAGGAAGTAGCAGTGCGCTTACAGGGCAAGGACCTAGATAGCAGCCATGAGAAAAAAGTACATTCGACAGTCAAGGGAAAACACTGCTAACCCGGCTTCTCAATTGTAGCATTTTAATGATTTTCAGAGGCAAAAAAAGCCCTTTCAAAAGTGTATAGATGATCCCCTAAAGGAGGTTTCCTTCACTGTAGCTCCCCAACACAGAGTGTAACACAGAAAGGGAAAGTGTGGTTCAAAATAGTCAACCATTTCAGTGGCATCCATTGACAAAAGGCACTGACAAAATGGAAGGGGGGAACATGAATAACATCAGTTCCTGTTTTTCCGCATAGAGAACAAGAGAATACATCTGCTTCAGGCTTTACATTGCCACAAAGACATGGATGCCTGAGCCTCGCTGGGGAGGAATGAGCATATTTTACGCAGCAGGTGCAAATGTGGACCAGTTCATGTTTTCCAGACTTCACAGTATTGAATTATACTGCTATTTTTCAGTTGTAAACTTTTCAAATTTATGAACCAGACATGATTAAAATATGCTGTAAAGGAGATAAATGAGATATTTTTCCAATTAAACAAAATGACTTTAAGTCATTGTTTTAAGAGATCTGTCATTCTGTTGGGGAGGGTGGGAGGGGAGGATGCTTCATCATAAAGAAATACTGAAAAAAAGCTACGTTTTGGAGAAGGGGAAAAAAGGTTAATAAAATTTGTGGGTGATAATGAGGTGAGAGGTGCTATAAACACTACAGGAATAGAGATGTATAGAACAAAATAGTGCCTAGTGAGAAAAGTCTGTGCACTGGAAATGCAAAATGAGAATCAACCTGAAAAAAAAGCAGACAGATATCTCCTGGGGATATTAATCCTGAGCATACACATTCAATGAGCAAGAGAAAATGGGGAAATGGGAGTGATTAAAGAGCCCCTGAGGTAAAGCTAGTCAACAAATTAGATGGTAGTAATGGTAGGATATGGATAAACAGTGGGGCAATTTTAGGATGCATCATGTTCCAAATATGGTCATTTTCTGGTCAGAGAGCCAGTACAAAGTTTCGGCATTAGAGATGACTAATGTCAGAAGCAAGTTGGCGTTGGTTTTCTGCGGTGCATGGAAGCCCTTTTTCTGGCTTACTGCACCGATGAGTTTCACTCCTGCTGATTGATGAAAATAGAGATTAATTTCTCGTGACGTGAAACACAACAGCAACTTTCCTAATTATTATTTTCAATCAAATCATTGTGATTTTCCTATGAGAAAAGAAATAATTAAGAAAAATAGAGGCCTGAACCACTACATTGCTTTTAAATGTATTCCGTTTGTACTTTAGTCTGGGAGGAGAGCAATCATTTCTCTTTGTATTCTGATGGAAAGCTTCCTCCTTCCTCCCCACTTCAATTTTTAGTAAAAAAATTTTAGCATGGTAATCTAGAAATCATCTCAATAGTAAAGAATTGCAATCACCAGTATTATCATGTAAGACCAAGGCAGACATGCACTGATTCAGTATGAAGGGCTGAACGCACAAATGCCAGATCGATCCCTTTATACCAATAAACTCTCTGGTCCCTGGTGGGAAAAAATCAGACTACAAACTGAGTTAAAGCAACACTCAAATGTCATCCCAGCACTTTCTTTTCAACCCTTCTTGTAACTGGGAGATACGTCCGGAGCCAAAGGCCGTTCCAATGCAGTAGTTCAGGGAAGTACTTGAGCGCGTGCTTGATGTTGAACGTGGAGCACCGTGTTGGACTCGGGGGTGACAAATCTGCTGCGCTGAGGGCTCATCCGCGTAGTGACCCCCTGTAGCTTCAGGGGGAAGGACCTTCACAAGAAGCATCCAGGGAAAAGCACACATCAACGACCAGCTCAAATAAAAACACCCGAAATGTGTTTCCTTTCCTCAAGAAAAAATTTGCTTAGGCATTGGCAGTCTCTTTCAGATGAAGTATAAAGCAATTTAAATGTCACCCATGACTAGTGTTTTCTTAAATTTACAAAGCGTGGAAGAAATTAGTATGTAAACATTTAACTTTTGCTTGTTTCTTTACCTGGGGCTGTCACAGCCCAAATTGTAGAAGGGAGCCTGTTCTGCTAAGCTTTGCAAAATTGTTAGTCGTCAAGAAGTTCAAGATCAGTGCCCTGACTTCTGCGAGCTGTATTTGCTTATCTCTAACTTGTGCTCGGTTCTTATCCTGCAGTGAAAAACTGCTTGTATGCATCTCTAGTTTATGCTTTTTTTTTCGTTTCACACTGGGGAAAAAAGAGACGCCAAACCAAATTTTGGTCCCAAGTACGTTGATCTAAATCTCTGCCAAAATAAGTGAAGTCCCTTTGCAAGAGTATTTTTCCATTGCCTTTGTCCCATTTTGGATTTATGTTTCCCTGCCATTTGTGTCGCTCATCCCAGCACATTTCTAGTGATGCCTGTCACTCAGAAGGAGAACAGCAGCTTCCCGTATAGTCTGGCTGAGCAACGTGACATTCAGTGGTTTTTAGTTAGATAATACACTTCATGGGAGAACTGCGAGCCACAGCTGATAAGTGAACGTAGAATATAGCCCTTGCTCTTTTAATCCCGCTTGCTTATTTTACATAAGAAGAGAGTCTTTGTAAGGGCCATACTGGAAGCTCATTATACAAGAGGAATAAAATTCAGGTTCTTGTTTTTATGTTACTTTTGTTGGAGACGTATCCCATATAGGGATCTCAGCTATAAAGAAGCCTTAATGCAAAAGAAAGAAACAATGGGATCAGGGATAAGCTTAATTGGCTTTTTCAGATGTTTAAAACATGAGGCCAGCACATTCACGTATGTAATGAACATGAGATGAGTTTCTGCTAGAGAACTAAATGAAGGATCGTACGATGATGTGCTGAATATGTGTGAATTTCCAGGCTTTGGTTTTGGGCTAAGACGTCATGTTAGGGTGAATAGTCCACAGTAGCTGTTAAGACCAGTGGTACAAGGAGCATGATGCGTCTGCAGTAGCAGAGGTGAGTTTTGCTCTAGTCTAACAAATCTGGCAAAAACCTCCTTAGGCGCAAAGAAAAAGAATTTTGTTACCTGGGATTTAGGAAGATTCCAGAAAGACTTACACTTGGTCTGCAGAACACAGAACCTGCAGAACATTTCTTTCCGTCGGATGCAGAATCTATCAGGCACGTGAAGAGCCCTGTCCTCTGATCTCCTCGAGGGCAGTAACACGTGGTCCAGTCCTGCTCTCGCTTACCCTGGTGTCACTCAGCCCTTGGCAGTGACGTTTCCGAGAGCCCCGTGTCTTTGGCGTGGGCTTTGTCCTGGAAGGGGCGAGGGCGTTCATCAGCACCCGTAGTCTCTTGCTAGCAGCCACGGCAGAGGTGAGTGACAGTAGAATGTTGTCCCTGATGAAGTAAGTTGTCTGGGAGCCACTCGGTCTCCCCAACAGCTTCTGCTGTATCTCCATGTCACCGCAGAACCTTACTTGAACCACAACATTTCTTCTTTTTTTCCTTGCTGCTTTTTATATCCCGAGTACTTTTCTGGAGCTTCATTGTACCCTGATGGCTTTGTGTTTGCTGTTTTGCAGCTTACCTTGAGAAAGGTTTGTTTACAGTTGCAGAGTAGCTTCCGAATTTAAGCCACCGCAGCTCTAACAAACACTAATTTTACTTTCCAGTGTTTACTTTTAATTTTTCTTGCTTTTCTGTATCAAGTTCCCTTAGTATAACAGTGTCTGAGCAGTGGGGAGTTTGACATTTGCTCAGTGGCACGCAGAAATTCCAATCGACTGCAGTGGATTTTGGATTACACCTTCTATAGGGAAGAATCAGAGCTGCATCAGAGGTGGTTCAAATTGTAAGCAAGTCAGTTATTCATTAAAAACATGCACTCCTGGATGGGTTGAAACTACTTCTGTAAATTTACACTGAACTCAGCAGATTGTTTATCCAAAAAAATGAAAAGTCAAAACATTCTGAAGCTTTGAAAACAAAACATGAAAAACATTTTTCATTGCAGAATTGTATCGTGAGATTAATTTTGTTGTCACTTTTGAAAAAGATAAAAAATTGAAAGTATAATAGCAGATTCAATTTGGTGAAGAAAATACTCCAAAGAATCATTTTGGGTCAATTCACAAGTTTGTTTGTTTGTTTAGCTGCTAAAAAATATCTCAAATAATTATTTATTCTCAAATACAGTTATTCTGACTGCAGTTTAGGTGCAGGAGCATAACATTTTTGAAAATACGACCATGTGCTATTTGAAGGCTGTGGTTTTGGAAGCAGACATATATTTTCATTCTTTTATCCAGCAGGATAGTTCAATTAGGTACAGGAGTACTTTTTCTTTTTAATAAGGTTACTTGCTGCATAATTGGTTAACAGGCCACATTTGCGAGTTTGTTTGATTAATGAGGAAAAAACCTCATTTCTCAAACCAAGCTGCATCCTGGGTGTTTCCTGAGCAGTACCTGAAGTGCTGAGTTGAAGCGAGCAATACTGGAAAAGGCCAAAAACCCATTTCCAGGGCCCTGGTCTGAAAACTGTTACAAATTCTGCTACGGTATGCTTTTATTGCACATTAGTTTTAATAGGGTGTTATTGGTTTGTGAATACCCTTTTCCCAGATGCTGCCTACAATGTAGTTTTTATTGCATAGCAGTTTTAATGTGATTTCACTGCTTTATAAATACACTTTTCACCATTCTTCCCTTGATTCCGTGGCTGTACCAATATGCTTGCACATTACCGTTACTTCTATCTTAAAATCAAGGTTAAAGCAATCACAGTAGGGCTTTGCAGGATGAATGATAATTGAAAATGCGTCTAGCAGGATGCTCTTGATATTCGATAAACAAACAACGCAGAATCTTTATTCATTATTTATCACTTGTTCTTTGTGACATTTCTTTACAAGACGTATCTTTTTCCTTTCACAGAGCTGAGCCAAAACATCTGTCGGGCCAGATGCATATATTTACCTCTCCTTTCCTCCCACCTTGAATCAGAATCTCTTGCTTTGCTTAGGTTCAGTCTGTACATCGAGCCAGCTGGGCCAGCACTAGCAGCGGCGGAGTCATTTCATCTCGCAGCACACTGCTGCCTGTTCATCCCGCTCATCCGGCTGCTCTTTAGTCTTTAGTGTTAAGTTCTGTGCTTGTTGGCAAATGCCTGCTTGTTCTCCGCCGAGCTCTTCTGGGTCTAGCTCAGCGGCATCTCTGCCACCAGAAGTGCCTGAGGATACGGAGAGTTTTATGCAGATCTCACTCAACATCTACTTTTTATACCAGCCGAATCCTTAGCTAACAATGTTGTGTTTCCACGCTTTTCTCCAGGAGGGATGAAGGTTAAAATTAAGTTATTAATTTTCTTTGGAGTTAGTTCAGAAGAATACAGGTAAATGCATTTTTGCTTATCCTCATGTGTTTTTTTAACCAAAGAGATTATTGGACTTACAGTCAATTGTTAATGTCACTGGATTTGGAAAAAAAAAAAAAAAAAAGCTGTTAAGCTTTTATTAAATTAAAACTGAAACCAATCATGTCTCTCCATACCTGTTTTAATTAGTTGCTTTTGATACCTGTAGATTCTGATACCCTATTCTGACTCCTCTTTTGCTCCCAATCCCCTCCTCCTCCTCTCCCTCAGTTTGTGTTTTAGAACATTGCTACTTCCAACTTTTCTCTATCTAGCTAGTTCTTCTGAAGTTGAACTTCAGGTCTTCTGTCTCCTGCATGTATTTGAGGGAGACAGTTCAATGTCCTAGCCCTTTTTTGGCTTGCAGCTGCAGCTTAGCTCTCCTGTTCTCCAGAAGGCAATTTACCTGTTTTGATTTTCACCAAACTATGTTTTCCTTATGAATTTACCGTATTTGCAGAGTGTACCATACAGAAGTTTTAAAATATTGACACAAGATTTTGGTACCTTAATGTTCTATCTGTGCCTTGGTATTCCAAGATACATTAAAAAATTCATACAGTAAAAAATTGCTGAGCCAAAATTTTAGGCTTCTGGGTAGAAGTAGTCTAGATCTCCTGACTAAAAAGCATTTATCCCCCATGGTTGTGGTTTAGCATCCTCTTTGCAACTGGTAGACTGGGAAGCACCTATTTTCACACAGTACCATCCTGTTTTTTCAAGGTTCAGAAAAAATGTTTATGAAGTAATTCCAAATCCTCTGCATCTCTATTAACAGCTGTAGATATTTGCCTCTGGTCATCGTGGATTTGAGTCTTTATGTCTTTAGCAACCCATATGAAATTTCTGTACTTTTTAACCTATAATTTGTACTGGTGTCTATCTGTTCCTCATTTACTCCATCCCTGGATTTAGAAATGCGCTTCCTTTTTATTGTTGCCTTTATTTCTATACTGAACTAGAAGTTGCCTGGAATTCTCTTCCTTCTTCACAGTATGGTTTTGATTTTAAATAAATTTTATTCATATTTTTCTGTATGAATTTTCTTCCCAATCCGTTTTTCTCATATTTTCTTCTGATTTGGAAAATCAACGCCTTTGAAGCACATATGTATATGTATTTTGGTTGGAATGCTTTCCTGTTCTCTCAGGCTGGACCTGGAAGGGTCGAGACCACTGTTCCTCAAACAACGGCCAGTGTCTAAGTGCAGTGACTCATCTGACCTCCTGCATCATCTCCCAGTCACGGTAGCTTTATCCCAGGTTGGTTGCAGTACATTTTCGGTTAGAAAGACCCTTCCTGAAGTCAGTGGAAAAATGCCTGCTGAGTTAAATGAGGCCTGTGTTTAAAACTATTTTTTGGCACACCAAGCTGTTCCATTTTTACCTGCCTCAAAAAAAAAAAAAAAGAGAGAAACAACCCTGCAGAACAGAATTGTTTTCATATTCTTTTTTCTCTCTTCTTGATTAGATTTGATTGGGGGTATAGCTTTGCAATTCTGTGAGGAGTAATGTTTCACTGTCCTTTGCCCTTTCTTACATGGTGAAGCATGCTGGTATAATTCAGTAAGATTCTGCTATGTACATATCTTCTGATCTGTGAAGAAACTAATTTAATTCCAAATTAACTGCTCTCAAAAGTACTTTTTTTTTTTCTTCTTCATTTTAACACATTGCAAGGCTACAAGTAACTGTAGTCCAATTTTAATGAGAACAATTGAAGGAAATACCATAGATAAATGTCAGTGCATATCAGAGTTAGGATTTAACGGATTAAAAAAAATGCTTCTTCCATTGAGTTGTATATTTTCACCCTGTGTAAATGATTGTTTATTCAAATATATTTATGTTAGGCCTGATAAGTTGTACAGCCTCCTGCAAACAAAATTCTTACGATGGTAAGAGTCTTATTTGCAGGATATCTGGAAGGGATTCAGATAACTATGCAGTACTTCTAATGCATAGAGTAAATTAAAATGTAACATATCCTGTTCATCCTGATGCTTCAGAAAGGGCGTTTCTTATTTCTGATGGTGAACGTACCACCAGTGAATAAAACCAGATGACCACAAGACCACATCTTGTGTAGAAGGTATAGATTCTTTTTCCCTCTAGTTTGTACACTGTTTACCTATATAGTAGCTGGTACAGAAACCCTTGCTGTTACAAACCACTAGAAATATTGATGTAACACATCTTAATTTCTGTGGTTGTCATTCTGGTGTAGGTCTGTGCCTTGTTCTTGCAGCCTGTAGAAGGAACTTCCTAGCTTTGAGTAAAAAAACGTCCCTGACCATTTGCGTAAATTGCGAACCTTTCACACTTATCATTTTAATGAGGTTTGCAGATTTTATTCCTCTCTCTTCTTCCCTCTTTCCATATTCAGAGCACTTTAGAGACACCATCTCCGCGCACTTTTAGAGGATACCCATCCCAACATGTTAACAAGTTGGAAAGGTAGACTTTTATACTGTACAATAAAGGAAATAATCACCATGCACGTACTTACCACATGAATATAAGAACTGATTTAAATTCTGTGCGTGGCGTGAAAGTACATGGATATTGAACAAAATAAAAGTTGGTATTTCCTAAAGCTTTCTATGTTGACCTTAACTCTAAATTGTATATCTAAAAATCAAAGTTGTACCTGTCATCTGGTTCATATCTTAAGTAGAGTGCGCATCCCTGTGTCTATATTAAAACCAAAACCAAGTGAAATAGATTTTTGACCTTCAGTTAATTATCTTGAACTTGCTGAGAGAAAGCAGGAGTTGTTTCAGAACCGCATTCCCATGTATGCCGTTTCCACAGATTTTCCACAAAAAGAATAACATGAAATAAATTATTTTTAAGGGGATACATAGCTCCATGAACAAGAACAAAGACTCTTGTAAGTACTCATCATAATAAGACCATGGAAATTTGTAGTAATTTCATTTCATTGTTTGAAGTGGACAGTTCTTCAGGTTGCTCTTCTTGACTATAGGTCAAGTGTAAACCAGAAGAAAAGAATGATCAACTTCAAGTTATGTAAATAATGGAGGTCAGGAGAAGAACAATACATCTCTTCATTTTTTTCAGAAAATTAAAATAAAAATAGTCAAGACAGGAATAAAACAAATTAGATTCACCAAACTCTTCTCTTAAAGGTAGGAGAAAATAGGATTTTGGGTGGTTTGGGGTTTTTTTGGTTTGGTTTGGTTTGGTTTTTTCCCCCTGAATGTAATTCAATCTGACTGCTTCTGCATACAGTGAATTGAAACTAAGCAAAAGCTTCATTAGCATCATGACATATACTTGTGCCCAAGTTCCATAATTCTTTCAGGTTTGACAAAAGAAAAAGACATGCTTTTTGGTCACAAGGATAGAAAACTAATTGAGTTTTCTTGGAAAATGACTGCAAGCTTCTCTGAAATGAGATTTTTTTTTTTTGCCAGCTTTTGAAT
The DNA here is from genome assembly GCF_030463565.1 of Pelecanus crispus. NCBI lineage: Eukaryota > Metazoa > Chordata > Aves > Pelecaniformes > Pelecanidae > Pelecanus > Pelecanus crispus. The sequence goes on from NC_134646.1 coordinate 5,764,316, forward strand.
TATTTCGAGTTCCAGCATAGTCTAAAAGTTACAGACCAAGAAGACTGAACCAAGCAGAGCAGAACATTCTTGTAAGAACATCTGCTGTGCCTCAGCGAATTTGTTTGTATATCTGATGGTAACATATTTTGTACTTATTCGGGCCTCAGCACCTCTGACTGCTTTTAAAGCAAAGCGGCTCGTAAAACTCAGAAGCTGCCAAGGTTGGCTAGAGCTGTCAAGTTGGCACAACAGAAGCCCATCCAGTCATACCTGAGAGCAGAGAAGCTGTATGGCTGCTCACATAGCACCAGTCTAAATTCAAGTATGAGCTACAAACACTAGGTTTTGGTTTTTAATCATATCAACTATCAGCAGGGTGAATGGCTTTGCAGCAAAAGACTTGCAAGTTGTGTATTCCTGCACTCTCAAGCATAAACAAACTGCAGGAAGCACCATAGGTAATTTGCTTCTAAAAACATGATTAGAAAAAAGAAGAGAAAAGTTTGATGATTTTCTAGGGCTCAACCCTGCAGTAATTATTACAGCAATATTGTCATTAAAATCAGTGAAGGTTTTGCCTCATTGAATAAGGTCTACAGGAGCAAGATAATAATATAAGAAAAGGTAAAGAGTATATGAAGAGAACTAATTTGTTCTCAGGGAAGTCAAGCAAGTCAAACAGTTCTCTCACCAGTGACTTTTGAGAATCTGCAAAAATTGAGTTTAAGACATTTGTGACGGGATGCCCTCACGGCAACAGCAAGTGTAGTGTAAAATCTTTTGGTTTCAGAGTATCACAGACTGGCTGAGGTTGGAAGGCCCCTCTGGAGGTCATCTTGTCCAGCCCCCTGCTCATGCAGGGTCACCCACAGCAGCTGCCCAGGGCCACGTCCAGATGGCTTTTGAACATCTCCAAGGAGGGAGATGCCACCACCTATCTGGGCAACCTCAGCCAGTGCTTGGTCACCCTCACAGTGAAAGTGTTTCCTGATGCTCAGAGGGAACCTCCTGTGTTTCAGTTTGTGCCCATTGCCTCTGGTGGGCACCACAGCAAAGAGCCTGGCTCCATCCCCTCTGCACCCTCCCTTCCGGAATTTGTACACATTGATGAGGCCTCCCTTGAGCCTGCCCTTCCCCAGGCTGAACAGTCCCAGCTCTCTCAGCCTTTCCTCATAGGAGGACGCTCCAGAGAGATGCTATGGTTTGCTTTGGGAATTCTGGGTTTGCTTTTTTATTGCTTTTATACAAAGTCTGATTTGGCCTATCAGTAGGGAGCGGTGCAGAGGTGCAAAGTCTGCTAGGTCAGCATGGTTTCTACCCCTCTTTTAGAGGTAATGACTTAAATGTAAGGATATGCACATTAGATCCTTCGCTGTTCTCTTAAATTCCCTTAGACTCTATTTATATACAGGTATGTCTCAGATGAGGCAATTTGTGTGTCAAAGAACTGGAGGAAAAGGCAGCAAAGGTTAAGTTACCCTATTGGTGGACCAAACGTGATAGACTAAAAGAGAACCGTAGCAACATTCCCATCCAGCCATTTTTCTTCTAGCTCTTACAACTCTCAAGGGTCATTCACCCAGCCTGTGCCAGCAGTACACTCCGGTTTCACTGAACAGATCCAGAATCACAGGATCCCTGCTATTCTGAACTTTGCTTGCTCTTGTTGCTTTATGACCCTTTACATCTGTGTCCAAGCTTCATATTTTTGAGTCTTATTGCCTTCATTTAAAAGAGGAATAGAAAATCTAGTACTATATCCTACTACTTGGAAATCCCACAGAGGAAAACAGGTTTTTTCTCATAGAGGTAAATGAAATTCAGCAGCAACATGGACTTAGGCTCTGCTCATTCTCAAAAAAAAAAAAATCCCTTCCTGGATTTCTCCTGCTAGAGGAGGTACTGAAAATGAGCCTTTAAGACTGAACTTCAGTCTTACGGACTGAGTGGAGTACAAGAAAGTTTTCATTATGCAGGAATATTTGGATAAGGCTTAGTAGATTTTTTTCAGCCACTTGAAACACCAGGTGGTCTTTTATCGTGCACTATATTGAACAAAAGCTAAAAAAGAATGAGAAAAGTTCTGGGAATTTGGGGCAGGGGGACTTCGCTTTTTGTCTGGAAGTGGTGGGTGACAGCAAAATGAAAACTTTGTGAAAAAGACGATAGTGAAGCACCTGATGTTTTCATTAGCTTTCATTAGGCGAGGTGCAAGTAACTATTATAAATGTTGGAGAAGTGCATACCATGAAGCACAAAGAAGGGGCGTTTTTGAACAAAGACACATTAGACCAGTAATGCTGCTGTCTTGTAATAGTATCAAAGAAAAGGTCACGTGTTTTTTGATGAAAAAAGTGTGAAGTCCTTCATCTCATTCAGGAGAGGCTAGTTGATGAGTCATGGAGTGGAAATAGTTGAGAAAGGATTTGAGGATGTTTTCCAGGAAGCAGGACCGGTCTCCCAGAACAGAAAAGTCCAGCTACTCCACAGTCAAGATCCCTAGGACATTCATCTCGGCCTGATAGCCCAAAGAGTGGCTGAGTAGATTGATTTTGCTGGGAATCACAGACCAAATAGAGGATATTACGTGTTGCCTGTTGTAGGGGGAAAATGAGAGTTTCAAAACAATTAATGCATCAAAAGGAAACGTTTGCACTTACAGGGAGAGTAGCATTTGGGGAGTTGGCCAATGCCAAGTGGGTTTCCATGCTGGTTATTTTGGAAGGGTTCTGCCAGATGTCTTCAGAAAACCCTACAGGTGTTCTTGCACAAACAGAACACTGAGGCTTTCTCTGCAGACTTCCATTTCATTTGTGTCTGATACTTTGAATACTCTGGCTATTTCCCTGGAAAATACAGTGCATTTTTTATGGTAGAGGGTTCTACCGTTTTATTGATCTTCTGAGGAAGTAAAGGTAGATCAACATTGTGACAGACTTCAGGCAGCTTTGGGATAAAAAAGGCTTTGAGCTATAAGTCAGTCAGTGAAACAAATTCTGAATAACAGATTACATAAATGAAAGCTAGCAATAAAAGTATGCATGTGGATTACCATAAGGTTGGTTGTATGTGCAGTTTGATCTTAGATCAATGTTAGTTTTCAAGGCTCTTGCCGATAGTTTTGGTTTGGAAAGGAAGAAATAGTATCGGATGCTGCGACTTTAAAAACTCATCATTGTAAGCACAGAGGCTTTTCTGGTTTGTGTCCTTTTTCTTGTACTTCACATTTTCCATCATGTCTACACAGATGAGACTGTTGCTGTTACACACAGTCAGTT